>NC_057802.1:522287900-522373232 GCF_018294505.1 Triticum aestivum
CTCATGGGCGCCAAATCGCCTTCTCCCCGGAAGCTCCCTTCTCCTGAGCCGCGAAACCTCAGCCCCTCCTCCATGGTGCCCCCACCGCACCAATTTCACAGCCGCCCTCCTCCCTAATTCTGGAGACGCTGTCCATTTGCCGTCGTGCACTGGGCCGTGTGCCTCTTACTCCGTGCTGCTGGAGCTGCCTCGTCGACATCCGCGTGAACCGTACCGGAGCCGGTTCACCCCCGCCGTTGTTCACGGCGCCGGAGCGGCTACAACTTCGGATCCGTCGAGAGTCCCGGCGCTGCTTCACCGTAGCCGTCGACCGTCGCGACATCGCTGTTTCCCTGCCGCCGGTGGCCACCGCAACCGCGCTGGCCTCACCGACTCGACAGCTGGACCTGCCTACTTCACCATGCCGCCAGATAGGTCGCACCCTCATCTCAAATCACTTTATTTAGGCATCAGTTGTCTGAATTTTTATTCTAGGCCAATCGATTCCCAATGGGAAGCAGCACCCCTCGAGGCGGCGGAGCTCCTAGGCTGCCGGTTGGCTGGGGTCTAACGTAAGGGTGCGGAGCTGCAAGTTCGCCGCGGTAGCAGCGCTTAGATGGCTATCTTAGAGTTGCGTGGGTTCAAGGTACTGCCGCCGCTGGATCTAGCTGACGGGGAGTCTTTGTGGATTGGCCCGGGGGCGGCGCAACCACGGCAGTGCGGTGGGGCGGGGAGCGGGGTTTTGGCCGGGGCCACGGTCGATGGAGGCAAGCTGCTCTACCGTTGGTCGCTGGCTGTTCGGGGAAGATTCCTAACAGTGTCAGTCGGGAGGCACAACACAGCCATCAAGCCATCCGGCGTAGATCGGACAGTTCCAAAATAAAATAAAATCATGTGACCCCAATTTAGTCTCAGTCAACAGACGTGTGACCACTCTCGTACCTTGCTGTTGATCTCTTAGTGTATTTCTTCAGATCAAAGAGATGTGTCATTCTTAACATTATGCGTTATCTGCATCTTCAGCCACACCGTCTTCCGACTCACTGCAACTGCTCCAACAAGGGAAGCATACACTAGAAGGGAGCTATAGTCCCCGCTCAATAGTTCCCTGCATCGAATGCGCGTGCCCGACATGGACAGCCACAACAACTGGAGGGCCATCGACAAGTCAGCACATGATGCTCACTCCTATGGATGGCGGCCTGTTAGGTTGTACCCTCATCTTACTTGTGTGCAACATTTATGGCTTTGTTATTCATCTAAGCATGGAAAATAGATTATCACATTTCACTGTATATTCATGCTGATCTCTTACGGGTCTTGTTCAGGAGTTAACGTTGTTCCATAGTTCAGCTAAGATACTTGTTCTTTAGGTAACGCTGTTCCATAGTTATCATCCATCAGCCAATGCTATCCCACAGGCTGGTGATTATAGTATTATACCACTTCTAGTCTTACCTATGTTGTTCTTTCATACTTTTGTGTGCCATCTAGTTAATCTCGAGTACAAACGATACATATTCTGTAGCTTTCATCTGTGTTCTCCCTTTAGTTTTTGAGACCTGTTGCTGCTAGTTAACCCAGTCCTACTATTTATGTCGTCTCCTACAGGCACTCATTACATAAATATAACTACTAGTTGTCTTCCATGCATGTCAGATATAATTGCACACACTGATATTATCCACAAGAACCTCACGGAGCAATGTAAAGGCCAATAAACTTGATGTAAATGATACCCAATATGATGGAACAATAAAGGCAGTTCTTCAGAAGACTTGCAGAAAGATGTTGAATCCTCTTCACCCCACAAGGTCCTTGCTCTAACTTGGCCTGTGATATGGGTGCAACATGCATATAATGTCCTGGAGTGTATGTACTCTGTTGCAATGCCATGTGCTTAGCATGCTGATCATGCATGTAAATATGTCATGCCTTCCTGTTTTTCAGTACCTATTCCATTCATGATAACATGTTTTCAAATTCAAGTACTGTCATTCTACTCTATCGCAATGCCATCTGCTTAATTTGGACATCATGCTTCTGAATATCTCATGCATTGTTATTCATCAGTACGTACTTCATCTGTCTACCATACCATGTTTATTTACATTGAAGTGCTGTTCTAGTGCTCTGTTGCAATGCCATCTTAGTTTCCCAATCATACATGTGTATGCTGCCTTAGTTTTTTCTGTACGTATTTCGCTAGCATAGAATTTTTCATTCAACTAGTGTTTTTTTACTGTGTTCTCCTGTCGCATCCCTAGCTCTTACACCATACTCCCTCCGTCCAGATTACATGTTGCCGAAATGGATAAAAAAGGATGTATCTAGAACTGAAATATGCCTAGACCCATCCATTTTTTTCGGATTGAGGGAATACATGTCAATATGTCATGCCTTTCTATTCTTCAGTACCTATTCCTTCTCTCTGCTGTAGCATGTTTTATAATTGAAGCACCATTCTTCTATACAAGGCATGCAAGGGGAAGACGACTATGTTCGAATCTGAAGGGTTACAAACCAGGTCTTTGCAAAAGATCCAAACGCCAGGAGATAATAAACCAACTCCAGTTTTTATAGATACTACTCCAGCACAGAGAAACCCAGCTCCTACTGATAATAAGCAGATTCCAGTGGCCAAAGAACTAGTCCGCTCTTGTCCAGCAAAAATATGTCAACTCCATTCTAAGAAGCGTGTGCCTATCCTTGCATCATGAAATTTTATAGCATGCTGATCATATTTTCTACATGTTTCCTACCCATCTCTCTTTTAGAAAATAAGCTTAACAGATAGAAGAATTTCGGCACTGGTATCGTCTATGAGGAAAGATTCTTGCAGGAATTCTCTGTACTCCAATGTAGATGTAAGTACCTGTTGTATATCACTATATTTTTACATCAGCATGTATTTTGTTAATCGGCGTGAATCCAACCTTTATCTGATCTAAATTTAGTTGTAACAAAATGTATGATTAAAGGCCACAATGTTGATTTTTCTAAGGAAAACTGCGTGGTAGTTTTGCATCCTGAGCTGCATGAGTGTACTATCTCATATCAGTGGGTTTGATTACTTTGGTTCTGCAGTGGGTTTTCAGTGTTTTTTTACTGTGTTGTCCTGTCGTATCCCTAGCTCTTACATCATACTCACTCCGTCCGGATTAGATGTCGCATAAATGGATAAAACTGGATGTATCTAGAACTGAAATACGCCTAGACCCATCCATTTATTTCTGAATGGAGGGAATACATGTCAATATGTCATGCCTTTCTATTCTTCAGTACCTATTCCATCTCTGCTGTAGCATGTTTTATAATTGAAGCACCATTCTTCTATATAAGGCATGCAGGGGGAAGACGGCTATGTTAGAATCTGAAGGGTTACAAACCAGGTCTTTGCAAAAGATCCAAACGCCAGGAGATAATAAACCAACTCCATTTTTCATGGATACTGCTCCAGCACAGAGAAACCCAACTCCCACTGATAATAAGCGGCTTCCAGTGGCCAAAGAACTAGTCCGCTCCAGTCCAGCAAAAGAATGCCAACTCCATTCTAAGAAGCGTGTGTGTATCCTCGCATCATGAAATTTTATAGCATTCTGATCGTATTTTCTACATGTTTCTTACCCATCTGTCTTTTAGAAAATAAGGTTAAATGATAGAAGATTTTCTTCATTGGGATTGCATTCGAGGAAAATATCTTGCGGGAATTCTCTGTGCTCCAATGCTGATGTAAGTACCTGTTGTATATCACTATATTTTTACATCAGCATGTATTTTTTAATCGGCGTGAATCCAACCTTTGTCTGATCTAAAATTTGTTCTAGCAAAATATTAAAGGCGCCAATGTTGATTTTTGTAAAGAAAACTGCCTGGTAGTTTTGCATACTGAGCTGCATGAGTGTACTATCTCATATCATGCACATTACTAAATTGTAGTGTTGCTCTGCTTGCCCATTCATTCATTGTGTCAATGTTGCTTTCGTATTACCTTACTTGGCTGATGATAGCTGTGCCATATTGTGTTAATTTGGTGTTGGCTAGTTGCCCAAATGTTTGTTATGCCAATGTTGCTTTCCTATTATCTGACTTGGCCAATGATAACAATGCTAGTGTCTTAATTTGGTGCAGGCTGGTGAAGATAAGAAGACAAACTCTGAAAACAGCAAGGCAACCCCATTGTTTCTTTCCAATAAATCTAGGCCAGGTAATATGCCAATAACCCATGATTAATCTGCTTGGTTCCCCTCCTAATTTATGTTATGATGCAGTGGTCGAGACACTCTCCACTATCAATAATACAAGCCTACCAAAATCGCCATCTGAATCTGTTCAGTATCCTCTGTCTCGATTGCAATGGAAAAAATGTATGTTTGTGAACCAATTAATGGCTGAAGGAATGATCAAAATGGTGGAGGAATCAGAGGTGCAGAGTCGTGCGACACAACAACTGATCAATGTTTTCAGAGACAGTGTAGCAAAGCAGCAAGAACTTGCCCACATGCTTATGGGCATCATCCGTGCTGAGGTTGCAGATTGTGACGTTGTAGATCGTTAGGTTCTGTTCATTTATTTGCACTAGAATCAATCTTTGATTTCCCAGTGGATGTAATTTCCTGTAATATATGCTGGATGTGCAACATTTTTCCCTGTATGCCGTACCTTTGCTTGATCGGTTTTGGTCCTGTGCATAATTGCTCATCGTAATGGCCTCAAATTATCTAATTTGGCCTAAAGACATGTACGAACTTTAGTGGGCCCATTAAGTTAATGGGCCATTACGAGGCTGAAAGTTAATGGTCGGCTCTCTTAACTCCCGGGTCGTTAATAGGCTGACATCGAAGCGGGCAACAGGTGGGCTCAATTGATTTCACGGGCCGTTAACAGGCCGTTACTAAGTTCGGGCTACATATGGCCCAACTATACTGTGGGCCTTTAGCAGGCCGAAAGAGACAGCGGGCTTGTACTGGACCATGTAGATTATGGGACGCTAAGAGGCCGAAAGTCAGGTCGTATTGTAAATGGCCCAACTGTGTTGTGGGGCTTTAGCAGGCCGAAAGAGAAACCGGGCTGGTATTGGACCATGAAGGGCATGGGCCGTTATAAGGCCAAAACTCAGGTCCGACTACAAATGGCCCAACTAATTTATGGTCCGTTAACAGGCAGAAAGGCACACAGGGCCGGGAATTGGCCCAACACTTAAATGGGTCGCTAAAAGGCCAAAACTCAGGTCCGACTACAAATGGCCCAATAGATATTTGGGCGCTCACCAGGCTGAAAGACACACCGGGCCGGAAATTGGCCCAACACATAAATGGGTCGCTAAAAGGCCGAAACTCAGGTCCGACTACAAATAGCCCAACTGATTTATGGGCCGTCAACAGGCTGAAAGACACACCGGGCCGGAAATTAGCCCAATATTTAAATGGGTCGCTAAAAGGCCGAAAGATGTACATCGTGAAAATTGACCCGTCAACTGAATGGGTCGTTAACAGGCCGAAATCTCATCGGGCCGATATTGAGCCCAAATATATAGCGGGCTATTAACGGGCTCGAACTGACGATGGGCTGCAATGGTGTCAAATCTTTAATGGGCCGTTGACGGGCCGAATTGGCACATCTCGTATGGGCCGTGGGCTTAAATGGACCTGACACAAGTAGGCCTTATATGGGTCGGCCTGCTATTTTTTACTGGGCCGGCCTTTTTCACCGGAATGGGCCACTGTTGGGCCGTGCCACATGTCGACCTATCATAGGCGCCTCATGTCCAATGAGTGGATGACATCTGTCCCAACGGTGAGGCAACACGTGTTTCCTCCGGCCAATGATGATTTTATACGTGGAAAATCCCCATTGGTCCGGGCGGTTAACGGGTTATCGAATCCAAATCTGGACCCGATAGCTTAACGGCGTTCCGTTACAGTGGATGCCACGTGTCGGTCACCCTTGACGAAAGCACTTATGTGACGCGCGATTTATTGTCATGGAAGTGGACACTTCCGTGATGATAATTTTGGTAATGTCATGGAACACTTCTACGACAGCACATGTATGAATATCTTGATTTTGTCATAAATTTGTCATGGATGTACATGCATGATAGAAAACGTGACCTACTGTGACAAACACGTATCGTCACGGAAGTGTCTTTCTTTTGTAGTGTTGGTCCCGAGCAGCACCACTGCCTCCTCCTTCCTCTTCTTTGTCGCGGGCGTCGGCCTAATCGCACAACGGAGACGCGTCAAGGCTAAGCAGCAGAAGCAAGAGCAAAAGCAGGCCAGGAACACTTACTGATCCACCGTGGTGTAGTCCCTCCGCTTGTTGAGCTTGAAGCCTGAGTGCCTCGAAGCCTGAGGCGCGGGCGCACGGGATCCAGGAGCGGAAGAAGGGGCAGCAGGTGGGCCGGAAGCGGCTCCAGGCGGTGTCAGAGCAGAAGCAGCCTCTCGGGAGATCAATGCCGACCTGCCCCTCGTCGGAACCACGGGCGGCTCCTCTTTCTCCGGGAGGACGCCGGCCTCATCATCGTCATTAGGGAGAGTGTGGAGGATGTCGGCCTTGCGCAAGGGGGAGGTCTCCCCCATCCCCCCAGGAGTCGCCTCCGAGTCGCGCTCCTCGCTCCCCTCCTCTTCCTCTTCCTTGCAGGAGTCACCAGAAGACACGTCCACCGGCGCCGTCACCCCCGGGACCACAAGGGGTGCCAGCGGCACCAGGCCGCGCTCATCGAAGGTGGGCATGTCGGCCACAACCTACGCCACGTCCTTGCGAAGGAATAGGGAACGATGGCGCTCGACGGATACTCCTGGTCGTCCCCGACCATGAGGCGGAGAGCCACGGCCAGTTCCTCATCAGCGAAGGCCACCGGACTCAGGCGAAGCTTGTCTTCTTCGCTCCCAAGCGTCCACAGGGGGCGTGAGCGCGCCTGGAGCGGAGCCACCCGCAGCATCAAGAACTCCCTTAGGAGCATGGCCCCCGTCAGCTTCGCCGCCTTCGTATTTCCCGACTTCAGGTCGGCGGTCATCTTCTCCAGCACCGACGTCGCCCGGTCGCCAGTAAGCTTCGCGCGGTACCACCCCATGTCAGACTGGGGCATCTCCGTTGGCAGCCTCAACCGGGGGTGGACACACTCGGCATCCATCATGATCCACTTGCTCCTGAAGCCATCGGCCTTCTTCCCGGCCTTTGAGATCGCATTGGCCTTGCTGGCCGCGACGAAGTTGGCACACCCTGAGGTATGGCCGTTGTTGATCCGGAGGAAGAAGAAGTGGCGCAGCAGAGCCACGGACGGCATCACGCCGACATACGCGTCACAGTAGAAGGCAAAGATCGACAAGAGAAGAATGGAGTTGGGATGGAGATGAAGGGCCTGCAACCTCTAGTGGCGGAGGACAGCATAGAAGAAGTCGGAGAAGGGGGGAACCAGGCCCGCGACGATGCTGCTCATGAAGAAGGGGTAGAAGGTGCTCCCCTGTGCCTCCCGCTCCATGGAGCTGGCCCGGAGCTCGGTCTTCCCCTTCTCGTTGCTCTCCCCCGCCGTCAGCAGGCGCGTGGCAGCGAGGTTCCTCTCCGAGACGTTGGGCGCGTCTAGAGCCGGCTTGTACCAAGTAGGCGGCGAAACAGCCTTGGACTTTCGGGGCGCCATTGGTCGAAAGCTCGGAGGAGATTGGAGTGGATCTGAAGATTTCAGAAGCAAGGAGCGAGAAAGGGGATCTGGAGCAAAGCGAAGGAAAGCAACGAAGGCAAGCATTGCCCGCGCCAGCCTTTTGTCAGACGGGCAGTTGCCAAGGCAGCGTAGGGAAGTGGAGACGCCCACATCCAATCAATCGCCATGCGTTGACCAAGGCCGCAGGCTGTTGGGGCCCGAGGCGCTCCGCACTTGCCCTTTGGCTTCACCTTGAAGCTAAGTCTGAGCGCGCCTTTGGCCCGGGGGCTACTGTCGGCGTCCTAGGAACGGGGGTCCCAAGACTTGCCTGCCTGCGGCCCACGGCGTGGCTCCACCAGCGGCCTTGTACGGCCCATCTTCACCAGCACACACGCAAGACCCTCGCGAGGGTCCAAGCCTCGCGGGGCGGACGACACAAGACCTCCTCGGGAGCTGCCTCGCCAGGCAGGCTCGCGAGGGGCAGTGAGATCAAGGCAAGGGGAACCTCGCGAGGTTCCTACGATGTCAGCCATGACGACCAAGGCCAGGCGGGCGCCAGTGCACACAGTGTCCTCATCTCCTCTTTGGTGCCAAAGAGGCAAGCGCAGGCGAGGAGTCCCGAGGAATCATGCAAAGGTTTCCATATCGGTGCAACGAGACCAAGACCAACAGGACGGCAAGACGGAGGTCACCATGGAGCCCAAGACGACGTCACCACTAGAGCCTTTGGCAGGCGAAGACCACCTTTAGTCAGGATAACTTGTACTAGTTGTATCCCTTCGAATTTGGCCGTTGTTGGCTCCCTTCCCGCTCAATATTTGGGGAGAGGACCAGGGCCACTATAAATAGGACTAGCCACCACAATTGGACGCATCGAAAAAGGGATTCAGATCGCCCTCACCCACACAAGTCCACAAAGCACAAGAACACCTCTCCTCAGGAGGCTGTTCTTCCCTTGTACTGTTCATCATCAGCCCAAGAGGCAATCCACCACACCACACTGGAGTAGGGTTTTACACCACAACGGTGGCCCAAACCAGTATAAATGTTGTGTCTCTTGTGTTGCGGGTTCGACGAGTTAAGCTTTGAGATCGCGGTGAGGATGAGGGTGTGATTAGGTAGGGGGAGATCTTCGTGCGCACCCCAGTGTTCGAACCTCGAGGGTTTTGCCGGAACCCGAAATTTGACATATTTTTTCCTTGTTTTCAGTTTTACAGAAAAGGAATACCAAATGGAGTCCAAACGGAATAAAACTTTCGTGATGATTTTGTTCGACCAGAAGACATCCAGAGGAGTTGGAGACGGGGCCAGAGGAGTCCCGAGGGGCCACAAGCCCTCAGGGCCTTCCTGGCTTGTGGACACCTCGGGAGTCCCCCAACCCTAATCTTTGCACTATAAATTCCCAAATATTCCCAAACCACCAGAAGCGTCCACCAAAATACTTTTCTCCCGCTGCAAGCCTCTGTTCCTATGAGATCCCATCTTGGGGCCTTGTCCGGCACTCTGCCGGAGGGGGATTCGATCACGGAGGGCATCTACCGGAACCTTGCTGCCCTTTCGCTGAAGCGTGAGTAGTTTACCATAGACCTACGGGTCCATAGCTAGTAGCTAGATGGCTTCTTCTCTCTCTTTGATCTTCAATACCATATTTTCCTCGATGTTCTTGGAATTCTATCCAATGTAATATTCTTTTGCGGTGTGTTTGTAGAGATTCGATGAATTGTGGATTTATGACAGATTATCTATGAATATTATTTGAGTCTTCTATGAACTCTTTTGTGCATGATTAATGTCGGTGTGGAACAACACCTATGGGATCACAAGAATCCCTACTACGGTTGCCGGGGCGCAGGGTTGCGAGAAGAGCAGGATTAGTAACAAACACAAGGATCGTTTACCCAGGTTCGGGCCGCGAGGATGCGTAAAACCCTAGTCCTGCTTTGGTGGGTGCATTTCAGAGAGTTCTTGAGCTCTCAAACTAGCTATGGTGGGGTGCGTGGTTCCAAAGAGCCGAATCCTTCTCCAGTATGCCATGGGCCTCCTTTTATAGTCGAAAAGGGGCTGCCATAGTGGCATACAGGAGCTGGAAAGGCGTACAATATTGCGAGCTTATCGCTCGTATTACAAGACAAGACGCATTTAATGCACCGCTGAGGTGTCCCCTAGCTTTATTGGGGGCGGGGGCGAGGCCCATCCCGTCCGTCGCCGCTCCTCCTCGCATTGACACGTGCCCTGGCCAGCGATGCGCGCGGCGCCATGTAGGCAGGCAGGCAGCTGAGGTGGCGCGGTGGTGGAGCCTTCACGAAGATCTGCATGCCACCACGCAGGCGTGTGCTCAGTTGCCCTCGAAGCTACATGTTGCCACGCAGGTGCCTGCCCAGCTGGTGACTTGGTTGGTGCGGGCTTGGCTGTGGCCCCGCTGGCGCCCCTGGTGAGGGCCTTGCCAGGTGGCCCGGCAAGGGTCTTGCCGTGGCGTGCTGTCGTCCCCGGCAAGGATCTTGCCGGGGGTCTGGTGGCTCTCCCTGGCAAGGATCTTGCCGAGGACCGTTGCCTTCTGATCCTCATTTGATCTTGAACATTCCTTGTCTTCACAAAGATCTGCATGCCACCATGGAGGTGCCTCCCGAGCCCTAGTTCCAACGTGGTTGGTTGAGTTGGAACCCGTGGGCTCGAGGGTGGCTCACTCTGCTGGCGTGGGCGAGCCGCCCCGGCAAGGGCCTTGCCGGGGCCGCTGAGGCTGCCCCCGGCAAGGATCTTGTCGGGGGAACCTGCTTCGCCTCTCTACTTCTTTGTGGTCTCGGTCTTGGCGTCGTCTTGATTGTCTTGGGCTTCGGTTTCACCTCGGCTCACCTCCCCTGCTCTGCTTGGTGTGGCCATGGGCGCGGCTCCGATTGCCCGTGCACAGGTAAGCAGGTACAAAGGTGCGTCCCTTCTTTTGTACACCGACAGGAGCCCCCGGGCCTGGGCCACACATAAGCACGACACGTTGTTGGGCCAGGCCCAAAACGGTGCGCGGGCAGGCGGGGCGATTTTTACCGCGGTGAAACTTTTCACGTGCTGCACTTCCCACGACCCGCGTTGAATGCGTGACATGGAGGGGTGTGCGTGACATGGGCGGCATGCGTGGGGCGGTTCCCGCACGCATGCGTCACATCGCAGTAAATGGGCAGCGCGACCCGCACCTTCCCCATAAAAAGGGATAACCGCGAGCGCACTGTTCCTTTACCCTCCGCGCAATCCCAATCTTGGAAGCCTCCGCTCGCCTTCCCTTCTTCCCTAAGCTTCACTCTTGCTCGCCGCCATCGCGTCCCCGCCATCCTCTGTTTCTTGCACCCCTCCCTCAGCCGCTATGGCGCCCAAATCCACCAAGGGCAAGGGAGTGGCGAAGGATGCCGGAGCGATGGAGCCGCCGGAGAGTGCCCTGGCGGTCCAACGGACGCAGTCCGCCTTCTTCCCCTCGACAGTTGACATGTTCGAGCTCTGGGAGGCCTTCAAGCCCCTGTGGGGGGTGATGACGGGGGGAGAGAAGTCGGGGCATCCAGCCACGCGCGTCATCCCCGCCAACTGCGCCGAGGCTGCCCCGAATCGGTACCCTTTCTTCGTCGACTATTTTTCTTGCGGGCTTTATCCTCCCTTCTCCTATTTCTTTAGTGACATCATGCACACCTTTGGATTTTGCCTCTTGGATTTTACCCCAAATGATGTGGCGTGCATGGCCCTTTTCTCGCACCTCTGCGAATGTTTCACCGGGGTGCACCCCAAGACGGCGCTCTTCCGCCATTACTTCTTCCCTCGGATCCAAACGGGAGGCGCCATTTCTGGTTGCATCACCTGGATCCCATGGTCCAAGGGAGCGTACCCAGATGGCGCCATGAAGGAGAGGTGGGAATGATGGCAGGGCCGGTGGTCCTGGATCGAAGAGAAGGACCCGCCGGCGTTCTGCGAAGTTCGCCGGGCGCCGCCGGTCCGCATAAGCGATTGGAGCGAAGTCGACGCTGACGATGAGAAGCTCACGATTGGCACCACCAGGATCCTTCGGCTCACCGAGGCCGGGCTCACCCTCGAGATGATCGGGGCAGACTTCATCCACCGTCGGATCGCTCCATTGCACAACAAGGGGAGGCCGTCCTGGCTCTTCACGAACCCCGCCGACATCATGCGGCTCCGCCCCGGCCTCGACCACAATTTCACAGTGATGGGGCACGCCCATTTCTGCCAGCGAATCTTCCAGCTTGATGTGGGCCACGGCAGCGAGGTCGAGCGGACCGGCAAGGTCACGAGGGCCGCCGCGAAGGCCGGCAAGGTCTTCAAGGTGCCCTTGTTCAAGTTGTCGGGGGGAGTGGTCCCGCTGTGCAACAACTCACATCGGACCAACATCATCGCCATGATGCCGGACTGCAACGCGCATGGCCCTGACTCGAGCTGGGCCGAGCCGGAGGACGTCGAGGTGCAGCAGTTCTTTGACACCCTGCACGAGGGATACGTCAACACCGACGCCGAGCGGCTGCTCGTCCAGGACACCACCCAAGCGGAGCTGGACTACATCGCCGCCAGGGCGATGGAGGCAAAGCTTGCCGAGGAGGCCGGCAGCGCTGGTGGTGTGGAGGACAAGGACGCGACGGCCGCGGAGGAGGAGGAGCTTGCCAGGTGGGTGGAGGCCGCTGGGGAGGCCAGCAACGCCGGCACCGAGGCTCCTCTTGATGAGGATGTGGCTGACGAGTCGTCGGGGGAGGAGGCCGGGGCCGTTGACCCTCCGGCCACGGGGAGAGGGCGAGTCCTGCGGCGGGCCACTTCTGGCGAGCCGGTGTGGCCCGTCAATTTGGCGCGGCGGCCGAAGTCCCCAGAGGAGTCCGCACGTCAGACGAGGGCCGCGGCGGCGAAGAAAGTGGTGAAGGCCGCGGCGGCGAAAAAGAGAGCATCTGCCTCCTCTTTGCCCAAGCGCGCCCAGACTCCGCTTTCCTCCCCTCCTCCGGCGGACGCCGACGCGGGGGTCACCTTCGACTTCGGATCCCTAAGCCCGAGGAGGAAGAGGAAAACAAAAGAGGAGGAGGTGGACGATGAGTGAGTATCTGGCTCTTTCCCGTCATCTCTGTATCCTCAATCTGTGTCACTTGTCTTGACTTGTCTTCGTCTTTGCAGAGACGTTGAGACGCTGGCCCAGAGAGTGAGGAGGGCCAAGGTCTCGGCGGGTGGCCAGCCCCCGGCTGGTACTTCGAGGGCGCCACTGGTGGTGTTGAGCAGCCCGGACAGCAGCCCCCGGCACAGCCCCCAGCGTAAGTTCATTACTCTCCCCTCGTCGACAGGTGTCAGGGGTTCGACACTTTGGTGCTGACCTTGCCAGGTATGCAGGAGGAGAGCAGCAGCAGGAGGAGCCGCAGAGGGATACTCCCAACACGCCGCCCCCATCGACCACGCCGCCCCGAGGGGCGTCCCCGGCAAGGGCGCCAAACGCCGAGCCCACACAGACGGAGGAGGAGAAGGAGAACTTGGGCGCTGGTGGCTTCGCATCGGCGCCAGATGGTTGCGGGGAGGGGACTTCTTTTTCCCAGCCTGGCACTGGCGCTGGCAAGTCGCTCGCCTTTCGTCCCTGTTCCTTTTTCTTTCTGGCTCTCGGTCTTGGCCTTGCCTCACTCCCTTCTTTGGTGTCCAGATTCCTCCTCGGTGAACCCATCGTACGTGGATGCCATCATCGGGGACGTCGCCAAGGCCACCGAGGCGGACGCCGAGAAGATTGCCGCCGAGGAGGCCGCCAAGGGCGCTGCTGAGGACGCCGCCAAGGGGCCTGCCGGGGAGGCCGGCAAGGCCGCCACTGAGCAGACCGGCAAGGGGCCTGCCGGGGAGGCCGGCAGGGCCGCTGCCGAGGAGGAGGGGGAGGTGGCTAATGACCGGCCTTCCTCCTCTGCTACTTCCGGCTCCGGCAAGTACCTGAGGGTGAGTGACGACTTGTTCGTCCACCTTCCAGGCGCGTCGAGCACCAGGACACCCGTTGAGGGAGAGGTGTTCGACGACGAAGTGCTTCCGCCGCCGGGCTTGAGGTCGTCGACGAGCCGAGCATTGGTGGCGATGGCTCCCAGGAAGAGCGGCTGCTCCAGGCCATGGGTGCCAACTTTCGGAGGCTCCAGGCGCTCCACCGGGCCCGCCTGGACAAAGTCAGGTCCAGGACGGTGGTGGTGGAGAGGGTGGAGGCGGACCTCCAGAAGCGCGTCGCCGAAATGCAGGAGTGGTTCTGCCAGGCTCACGAGGAGCTGAGGACCGCCCAGGGTGAGCTGGCCAAGCGTGATGTGGAGCTCACGATGAAGCTGGCCGACGTCGAGAAGGCCCAAGAGATGGCGAAGAACTTGGCCGCCGCCACCGAAGCCGCCTGAACCCAGCACGAGGCCGCACTGAATTCCCAGGAGGAGGACCTTGCCACATGCGAGGGGAAGCTTGCCGCCACGCTCCACGGCAAGGATGAAGAGGTGGGGAAGCTTGTCTTGCAGCGGACCAGTGAGCTGGAGCAGAGGCACAAAGAGGCGCTCGATGCCCAGGCCTGGGTTCACGTTGGAAAGGTGAAGGAGCTGGAGGTGGAGCACGACAGGCTGAAGGAGCAGGCCCAGAAGCTGTCCCAGGAGCAGGACACGCTTAACAACGCCCTGACGGAGGCGCAGGGCGTGGCCGTCAGCAAGGCCGGGGAGCTCTCCGAGGCCAACAAGTCCATCAAGGACCTCACGCTGAAGCTGGAGGACCTCGAGGGGATGCTCACGGAGGCCGAAGCCCGGGAGGGGACCCTGGCCAAGGAGCTGGAGACCGAGAAGCAGCTACAGAGGAACGAGGCTGCCGAGCATAAGGATTTCAAGGAGGGCATGAACCGCTGGATCGGCCGCCTCGAGGACGTCGCCGGCAGGATCACCGCGCAGCTGGCTACCATGGGGATGCCAAACGTGAGGTACGCCCCAGAGCGCAGCGGGACCACCAACGCCAAGCTGACCTTGTTCTTCGAGTGCGTTCTCGGGGCTCCGGAGCAGCTTCACGCCAACCGGGCGGCCTCGCTGGCCGATGAGGCCCGGAGGCTTTGCCAGGGTGCCATGACCAAGGTTCTCACCAAGGTGGCATACTGGACTTCGACGCCGCGCTGGAGAGCTTACTGGAGGATACTGACCTCGCACCGCTCAAGCGGCGCATCAAGCCCATCATCAGCAGTGTCGGCGGAATTCTGAGGGTGGAGGGCCAACGCCGGGATTAGGCACCCCGTTTCTTATCGTCGCTGCAGGTTCATGGCCAAGATAATTTCTATCTTTAGTTAGAACCGCAGCAACAATTGATGTAATATAACTCTATAGTCCTTTGAGATTATGCATGTTATTTTCCCGTTCGATCTCCCTTTGTATGTCCACCCTACGTTTACTGGGTAGGTTTGCCGGCGCGTAAACCCAGGGCGGCGTTTTGGGGACGGATCCCCATTGGCCTGTCGGGTGTGCGTGCTGCCGGGCGAACCACCTTACCGCCCTTAGCGCGGCCGCCCGAACTGTCGAGCTTGACTCGAGTCAGAATCGGGAGCGTTGCCAAGTGCGGAAGGCTACCCAGCCACTCTCGACGCGGCCGCTTGAGCTGTTGAGCGGGCTCGAAACAGAACAAGGGCGTTGCCAATCGCGGGGGGGGGGGGCTTTGCGTGTAGGATTTTCATACATAGCCAACATCTCTAAGGACGATAACCTTAGGTATAAAAGGAAATAACTCAAGGCTCTGAATGACTTAACTTTTCTGTCGCTGTGCTGACGTCCTCCGCGTTCGCGGCCGGCGCTCTTTTCTCATGGCTATCTCGTTCTTGGGAGCCATGGCGATGAAGAACTGCTAGGCTAGCTACTAGACCAGATTCTCACAATTGCGCCCCGTACCAGGCGCGCCAAAGATGTCGGTGTGGAACGACACCTATGGGATCACAAGAATCCCTACTACGGTTGCCGGGGTGCAGGGTTGCGAGAAGAGCAGGATTAGTAACCAACACAAGGATCGTTTACCCAGGTTCGGGCCGCGAGCATGCGTAAAACCCTAGTCCTGCTTTGGTGGGTGTATTTCAGAGAGTTCTTGAGCTCTCAAACTAGCTATGGTGGGGTGCGTGGTTCCAAAGAGCCGAATCCTTCTCCAGTATGCCATGGGCCTCCTTTTATAGTCGAAAAGGGGCTTCCACAGTGGCATACAGGAGGTGGAAAGGTGTACAGTATTACGAGCTTATCGCTCGTATTACAGGACAAGACGCATTTAATGCGTCGCTGAGGTGTCCCCTAGCTTTATTGGGGACGGGGGCGAGGCCCGTCCCGTCCGTCGCTGCTCGTCCTCGCTTTGACACGTGCCCTGGCAAGCGATGCGCGCGGCGCCATGTAGGTAGGCAGGCAGCTGAGGTGGCGCGGTGGTGGAGCCTTCACGAAGATCGGCATGCCGCCACGCAGGCGTGTGCTGAGTTGCCCTGGAAGCTGCGTGTTGCCACGCAGGTGCCTGCCCAGCTGGTTGGGTTGGCAGCTGCATGCGAACGGCGGTGGTGACTTGGTTGGTGCGGGCCTGTCTGTGGCCCCGCTGGCGCCCCTGGTGAGGGCTTTGCCGGGTGGCCCGGCAAGGGTCTTGCCGTGGCGTGCTGTCGTCCCCGGCAAGGATCTTGCTGGGGGTCTTGTGGCTCTCCCTGGCAAGGATCTTGCCGAGGACCGTTACCTTCTGTTCCTCATCTGATCTTGAACATTCCTTGTCTTCACAAAGATCTACATGCCACCATGGAGGTGCGTCCCGAGCCCTAGTTCCAACGTGGTTGGTTGAGTTGGAACCCATGGGCTCGAGGGTGGCTCACTCCGCTAGCGTGGGCGAGCCGCCCCGGCAAGGGCCTTGCCGGGGCCGTTGAGGCTACCCCGGCAAGGATCTTGGCAAGGGAACCTGCTTCGCCTCTCTGCTTCTTTGTGGTCTCGGTCTTGGCGTCTTCTTGATTGTCATGGGCTTCGGTTTCACCTCAGTTCACCTCCCCTGCTCTTCTTGGTGTCGCCGTGGGCACAGCTCCGACTGCTCGTGCACAGGTAAAGGGGTACAAAGGTGCGCCCCTTCTTTTGTACACCGACAATTAAATATCTTTGTATTTCTCTTCAAATTATCAGTTTGGTTTGGCCAACTAGATTGTTTTTTCTTACAATGGGAGGTGCTTTGTTTTAGGTTCAATCTTGCGGTGTCCTCACCCAGTGACATAGTAGGGGTAGCGAGGCACATATTGTATTATTGCCATCAAGGATAAAAAGATGGGGTTTCATCATATTGCTTGAGCTTATCCCTCTACATCATGTCATCTTGCTTAAGGCGTCACTCCATTCTTATGAACTTAATACTCTAGATGCATGCTAGATAGCGGTCGATGTGTGGAGTAATAGTAGTAGATGCGGACAAGAGTCGGTCTACTTGTCCTGGACGTGATGCTTATATTCATGATCATTGCCTTAGATATCGTCATAATTATGCGCTTTACTATCAATTGCTCGACATTAATTTCTTTACCCACCGTATGTTTTCTTTCAAGAGAGGCCTCTAGTGAAACCTATGGCCCCCGGGTCTATTTTCCATCATATATTTTCAGTTCTATAAACCAAATAACCCAAAAATACCTTGCTGCATTTTATTTATATTTACTTTAGCTTGCTCTTTTATTTATCCTTTATACCTGTCTCTTTTAGATCTCACTCTTGTTCTTGACAACCCATTTTTTGCGTCGTGTGCAAGTGTTAGTTAGTTTGTGTTGGTGCATAGATTGGAGACTTGCTTGTGCCTCCTACTGGATTGATACCTGGTTTCTTAACTAAGGGAAATACTTATCTCTACTTTGCTGCATCACCCTTTCCTCTTCAATGAAAAAATCAACGCAGGCTCAAGAAGTAGCAGGAAGAATTTCTGGCAGCGTTGCAGGGGAGGTTATACATCAAGCCTACCAAGTACCCATCATAAACTATCATCTCTTGCACTTACATTATTTGTCATTTGCCTCTCATTTTCCTCTCCCCCACTTCCAAAACGTTTTCAAAAAAATACAAAAATGTTTGCCTTTTTATTCGCCTTCTTTCGTTCGTCTTTTCGTTTGACCTTATGTCCTACTTGGTTTGTTTGCTTGTTCGCTTGGTATAATTGTGTGTTTATTAAAAATCAGAAACAAAAAGTGTATGGATCCTCATCCACTTGCTAATATTTTTAAGATATCCAATTATGATGAACCAATTGCTAGTGAGTTGTGTGCACAAGATTATCCTTATGAAGTTTTTCTTGAGATTCGTGAATCCAAAAATTGTGATGAAGTGTTAAAAGAAGAAATTCATGAAGTGATTCACGATAGCTCCTTGAATTAAAAGCATGATTGCAATGATGTTATCATAAATTCTATTAATGTTAATTGTGCTAATAATATGCAAAACCCCAAGCTTGGCGATGCTAGTTTTGCTATGTCCACTACTTATTGCAATGATCAAGATTGGGGTGATAATGCTTCTTATGATCTTGAAAATTTATTTAAGCCTCATGATGAATATATTTGCTATAATATTGAAAGTGGGTTCGAAAGAGTGTCAACTTTAGGAAATATTGATCCCACTACTTTGGAGGTTGATAAATCTTATGATTTTTTTTATAAAAGTGGGTTTGGGGAGGTCATGACTTTATTTGATGATAATCCCACTATTTTGGAAGAGTGTCAACTATGCATGCATGTGGATCATGTTGAGGATAGTTTATATGATAGCTATATTGTTGAATTTGATTATGATCCTACATGTAATTATTATGAGAGAGGAAATTATGTTTGTAGAAATTTTGATGTGACCAAATTACCTCTCGTTATGTTGAGATTGCTATTGTTTCTTTCTTCTTCTTTGCGTATGCTAGTTTTTGCTTGCCTTGATAATTTGTTTGCCTGTAAGATGCCTATGCATAGGAACTATGTTATACTTAGATGGGTTTTTCACATGCTATATGATGCTCTCTTTGTGCTTCAATTCTCATCTTTCATGTGAGCATCATTGAAATTATCAACGCCTAGCAAAAGGCTTTAAAGAAAAGCGCTTGTTGGGAGACAACCCAATATTTTTATTTTCTGTTTTTGTGAGAATACACATTATTACTTCTGTAGTAATTGTGTTTTTGTGTTTTAATTAGTGTTTGAGCCAAGTAAGACCTTTGGGATGGTCTACGGTGATAGTTGATTTGATCTTGCTGAAAAACAGAAACTTTTGCGCTCATTGCCAGAATTTTGGAAAAATCACATAAACGTAATTTTGATCTGAATGTTATACACAAGATTGATATACAAATTCCCCAGATTTTCCTAATTTGTCAGAATTTTTGGAGTTACATAAGTATATGAAGTTTCCAGATTGCTACACACTGTTCTGTTTTTGACAGATTATGTTTTCTTTGCGTTGTTTGCTTATTTTGATGAATCTATGAGTAGTATCGGGGGTTATGAACCATGGAAAGTTGGAATACAATAGATATTACACCAATATAAATAAATAATGAGTTCACAACAGTACCAAAAGTGGTGATTTATTTTCTTATACTAACAGAGGTTATGAGATTTTCTGTTGAGTTTTGTGTTGTGAAGTTTTCAAGTTTTGGGTAAGCATTTGATGGACTATGGAATAAGGAGTGGCAAGAGCCTAAGCTTGGGGATCCCAAGAGAACCCAAGGTAATATTCAAGGACAACCAAGAGCCTAAGCTTGGGGATGCCCCGGAAGGCATCCCCTCTTTTGTCTTCGTCTATCGGTAACTTTACTTCAGGCTATATTTTTATTCACCACATGATATGTGTTTTGCTTGGAGCGCCTTGTGTGATATGAGTCTTTGTGTTTTAGTTTGTCACAATCATACTTGCTTTACATACCTTTTGAGAGGGACACACATGAATCGTGATTTATTAGAATACTCTATGTGCTTAACTTATATCTTTTCAGCTAGGAAATTTCGCTCTAGTGCTTCACTTCTATCTTTTTAGAGCATGGCGGTGGCTTTATTTTATAGAAATTATTGAACTCTCATGCTTCAATTATATCATTTTGAGAGTCTCTAAATAGGATGGTAAATTTCTTTGGTTATAAACTTAGTCCTAATATGATAGACATCCAAGAGGGGTATAATTGAAACTTTCATATAAAGTGCATTGAATACTATGAGAAGTTTGATTCCTTATAATTGTTTTGAGATATAAAGACGGTGTTATTAGAGTCATGCTAGTGAGTAATTGTGTATTGTAGAAATACTTGTGTTAAAGTTTGTGATTCCCGTAGCATGAACGTATGGTGAACCATTATGTGATGAAGTCGGAGCATGATTTATATATTGATTGTCTTCCTTATGAGCGGCGGTCGGGGACGAGCGATGGTCTTTTCCTACCAATCTATCCCCCTAGGAGCATGCGTGTCATACTTCGTTTCGATAACTAATAGATTTTGCAATAATTATGTGTGTTCTTTATGACTAATGTTGAGTCCTACTACTTCTTGAGCTTGCGTTGGGTTTTCCCTTGAAGAGGAAAGGGTGATGCAGCAAAGTAGAGATAAGTATTTCCCTCAGTTGAGAACCAAGGTATCAATCCAGTAAGAGGTACAAGCAAGTCTCCAATCTATGCACCTGCACAAACAATCAAACACTTGCACCCAACGCGATAACACTACAAAAAAATACACTTCCGTGATGATACGTGTTTGTCACAGTAGGTCACGTTTTCTGTCATGCATGTACATCCATGACAGTTTTATGACAGAATCAAGATAGTCATACATGTGCTGTCGTAGAAGTGTTCCATGAAATTACCAAAATTATCATCACGGAAGTGTCCACTTCCATGACGATAAATCGCGCGTCATAGAAGTGCTTTCGTCAAGGGTGACCGACACGTGGCATCCACCGTAACGGGTCGCCGTTAAGCTATCGGGTTCCCGTTTGGATCCGGTAACCCGTTAATAGCGCGGACCAATGGGGATTTTCCACGTGTAAAATTCTCATTCCTGGCAGATCCACGTGTCGGTCCGGCGTTCGGACAGTTGTCATCCAGCGAATGGATGGAACACGCCTATGATACGTCGACACGTGTCTCGGCCCAACGGTGGCCCATTCAGGTCAAAAGGCCGGGCCTGTCAAAATAAGCGGGCCGACCCATTAGCAGCCTACTTAAGTCAGGACCATTGACAAGCATGGCCCATACAAGTTACACAGAATTGGCCCATCAAAGGCCCATTCTAGATTTAACAATTTCCTTGCGATCGTCAGTTTAAGCCCATTAACGGCCCGCTACGTCTTTGGGCCCATTTATTACCTGAGCTTCTTTCGGCCTGTTAGCAGCCCATCGTCAGTTCCAGCCTGTTAACGGCCCGGAACGTCTTTCGGCCTTTTCTCGGCCTATTCTGCAGTTGGGCCAATTGAAGCCCGCTATGACTTTAGGCCTGTCCTTGGCCAATTCGGTAAATGGGCCAACTCCTAGCCCATTTTGTCTTTCGGCCTGTTAATGGCCCGCACAGCAGTTGGGCCTTTGACTTTGGGTCCATTAGGGGCCCACGTTCCGCAGGGCATCATTTCAGCCCAACGCGACTTTAGGCCTGTTAAAAGCCTAGTTTACAAATTGGGCCTCCTCTGACCCATAACACTTTTGGCCTCTTACTGGCCCGTAAACTAAAAGGGCCGAGACAAAATTGACATGTATTTCGGCCTACTAGAGGCCTGCTGTGACGCCCCCGATTCAATCGTACACTAATCATGCACGCAAATGTGTACGATCAAGATCAGGGACTGACGGGAAGATATCACAACACAACTCTACAACATAAATAAGTCATACAAGCATCATAATACAAGCCAGGGGCCTCGAGGGCTCGAATACAAGTGCTCGATCATAGACGAGTCAGCGGAAGCAACAATATCTGAGTACAGACATAAGTTAAACAACTTTGCCTTAAGAAGGCTAGCACAAACTGGGATACAGATCGAAAGAGGCGCAGGCGTCCTACCTGGGATCCTCCTAACTACTCCTGGTCGTCGTCAACGGGCTGCACGTAGTAGTAGGCACCTCCGGCGTAGTAGGAGTCGTCGTCGACGATGGCGTCGGGCTCCTGGGCTCCGGCATCTGGTTGCGACAACCAGGTAGAAGGGAAAGGGGGAAAAGAGAGAGAAAGCAACCGTGAGTACTCATCCAAAGTACTCGCAAGCAAGGAGCTACACTACATATGCATGGGTATATGTGTAAAGGGCCATATCGGTGGACTGAACTGCAGAATGCCAGAATAAGAGGGGGATAGCTAATCCTGCCGAAGACTATGCTTCAGGCCACCTCCATCTTGCAGCATGTAGAAGAGAGTAGATGGTAAGTTCACCAAGTAGAATCGCATAGCATAATCCTACCCGGCAATCCCCTCCTCGTCACCCTGTTAGAGAGCGATCACCGGGTTATATCTGGCACTTGGAAGGGTGTGTTTTATTAAGTATCCAGTTCTAGTTGTCATAAGGTCAAGTTACAACTCCGGGTCGTCCTTTTACCGAGGGACACGGCTATTCGAATATATAAACTTCCCTGCAGGGGTGCACCACATAACCCAACACGCTCGATCCCATTTGGCCGGACACACTTTTCTGGGTCATGCCCGGCCGCGGAAGATCAACACGTCGCAGCCCTACCTAGGCACAACAGAGAGGTCAGCACGCCGGTCTAAATCCTATGCGGGCAGGGGTCTGGGCCCATCGCCCATCACACACCTACACGTTGCGTACGCGGCCGGAAGCAGAACTAGCCCCCTTAATACAAGAGCAGGCTTACATTCCAATCCGGCGCGCGCCGCTCAGTCACTGACGTCACGAAGGCTTCGGCTGATACCACGACGTCGAGTGCCCATAACTATTCCCGCGTAGTTGGTTATGTTGGGGAACATAGTAATTTCAAAAAAATTCCTACCCACACGCAAGATCATGGTGATGCATAGCAACGAGAGGGGAGAGTGTTGTCCACGTACCCTTGTAGACCGAAAGCGGAAGCGTTAACACAACACGGTTGATTTGTCGTACGTCTTCACGATCCGACCGATCAAGTACCGAACGCACGGCACCTCCGAGTTCAGCACACGTTCAGCTCGATGACGTCCCTCGAACTCCCATCCAGCCGAGTGTTGAGGGAGAGTTTCGTCAGCACGACGGCGTGGTGACGATGATGATGTTCTACCGACGCAGGGCTTCGCCTAAGCTCCGCAACGATTTTATCGAGGTGTAATATGGTGGAGGGGGGCACCGCACACGGCTAGGAGATCAATGATCAATTGTTGTTGTGTCTATGGGGTGCCCCCCTGCCCCCGTATATAAAGGAGCAAGGGGGAGGCCGCCGGCAAGGAGGAGGGCGCGCCAAGGGGGGAGTCCTACTCCCACCGGGAGTAGGACTCCTCCTTTCCTTGTTGGAATAGGAGAAGGGAAGGGAGAAGGAGAAAGAAGGAAGGGGGCGCCCCCCTCCCTAGTCCAATTCGGACTAGTCCATGGGGAGGGCTGCGGCCACCCTTTGGGGCCTTTCTCTCCTTTCCCGTATGGCCCATTTAGGCCCAATACGAATTCCCGTAACTCTCCGGTACTCCGAAAAATACCCGAATCACTCGGAACCTTTCCGAAGTCCGAATATAGTCGTCCAATATATCGATCTTTACGTCTCGGCCATTTTGAGACTCCTCGTGATGTACCCGATCTCATCCGGGACTCCGAACTCCTTCGGTACATCAAAACATATAAACTCATAATATAACCGTCATCGTAACGTTAAGCGTGCGGACCCTACGGGTTCGAGAACTATGTAGACATGACCGAGACACCTCTCCGGTCAATAACCAATAGCGGAACCTGGATGCTCATATTGGCTCCCACATATTCTACGAAGATCTTTTATCGGTCAGACTGCATAACAACATACGTTGTTCCCTTTGTCATCGGTATGTTACTTGCCCAAGATTCGATCGTCGGTATCTCGATACCTAGTTCGACCTCGTTACCGGCAAGTCTCTTTACTCGTTCCGTAATACATCATCTCGCAACAAACTCATAAGTTGCAATGCTTGCAAGGCTTAAGTGATGTGCATTGCCGAGAGGGCCCAGAGATACCTCTCCGACAATCGGAGTGACAAATCCTAATCTCGAAATACGCCAACCCAACAAGTACCTTCGGAGACACCTGTAGAGCACCTTTATAATCACCCAGTTACGTTGTGACGTTTGGTAGCACACAAAGTGTTCCTCCGGTAAACGGGAGTTGCATAATCTCATAGTCATAGGAACATGTATAAGTCATGAAGAAAGCAATAGCAACATACTAAACGATCGAGTGCTAAGCTAACGGAATGGGTCAAGTCAATCACATCATTCTCCTAATGATGTGATCCCGTTAATCAAATGACAACTCATGTCTATGGCTAGGAAACATAACCATCTTTGATCAACGAGCTAGTCAAGTAGAGGCATACTAGTGACACTCTGTTTGTCTATGTATTCACACATGTATCATGTTTCGGTTAATACAATTCTAGCATGAATAATAAACATTTATCATGATATAAGGAAATAAATAATAACTTTATTATTGCCTCTAGGGCATATTTCCTTCAGTCTCCCACTTGCACTAGAGTCAATAATCTAGTTCACATCGCCATGTGATTTAACATCAATAGTTCACGTCACCATGTGATTAACACCCATAGTTCACATCGTCATGTGACCAACACCCAAAGGGTTTACTAGAGTCAATAATCTAGTTCACATCGCTATGTGATTAACACCCAACGAGTACTAAGGTGTGATGATGTTTTGCTTGTGAGATAATTTTAGTCAACGGGTCTGTCACATTCAGATCCGTAAGTATTTTGCAAATTTCTATGTCTACAATGCTCTGCACGGAGCTACTCTAGCTAATTGCTCCCACTTTCAATATGTATCTAGACCGAGACTTAGAGTCATCTAGATTAGTGTCAAAACATCCATCGACGTAACCCTTTACGACGAACCTTTTGTCACTTCCATAATCGAGAAACATATCCTTATTCTAGTAAGGATAATTTTGACCGCTGTCAAGTGATCTACTCCTAGATCACTATTGTACTCCCTTGCCAAAATCAGTGTAGGGTATACAATAGATCTGGTACACAGCATGGAATACTTTATAGAACCTATGGCCGAGGCATAGGGAATGACTTTCATTCTTTTTCTATCTTCTGCCGTGGTCGGGCTTTGAGTCTTACTCAATTTCACACCTTGTAACACAGGCAAGAAACTCTGTCTTTGACTGTTCCATTTTGAACCACTTCAAAATCTTGTTAAGGTATATACTCATTGAAAAAACTTATCAAGCGTCTTGATCTATCTCTATAGATCTTGATGCTCACTATGTAAGCAGCTTCACCGAGGTCTTTCTTTGAAAAACTCCTTTCAAACATTCCTTTATGCTTTGCAGAATAATTCTACATTATTTCCGATCAACAATATGTCATTCACATATACTTATCAGAAATGTTGTAGTGCTCCCACTCACTTTCTTGTAAATACAGGCTTCACCGCAAGTCTATATAAAACTATATCCTTTGATGAACTTATCAGAGCGTATATTCCAACTCCGAGATACTTGCACCAGTCCATAGATGGATCGCTGGAGCTTGCATATTTTGTTAGCACTTTTAGGATTGACAAAACCTCCTGGTTGCATCATATACAACTCTTCTTTAATAAATCCATTAAGGAATGCAGTTTTGTTTATCCATTTGCCATATTTCATAAAATGTGGCAATTGCTAACATGATTCAGACAGACTTAAGCATAGATACGAGGTGAGAAACTCTCATCGTAGTCAACACCTTGAACTTGTCGAAAACCTTTTTGCGACAATTCTAGCTTTGTAGACAGTAACACTACTATCACTGTCTGTCTTCCTCTTGAAGATCCATTCAATCTCAATGGCTCACCGATCATTGGGCAAGTCAATCAAAGTCCATACTTTGTTCTCATATATGGATCTCATCTCAGATTTCATGGCCTCAAGCCATTTTGCGGAATCTGGGCTCACCATCGCTTCTTCATAGTTTGTAGGTTCGTCATGGTCTAGTAACATAACCTCCAGAACAGGATTACCGTACCACTCTGGTGCGGATCTTACTCTGGTTGACCTACGAGGTTTAGTAACAACTTGATCTGAAATTTCATGATCATCATCATTAACTTCCTCACTCATTGGTATAGTCGTCACAGGAACCGTTTCTCTGTGATGAACTACTTTCCAATAAGGGAGCAGGTACAGTTACCTCATCAAGTTCTACTTTCCTCCCACTCACTTCTTTCGAGAGAAACTCCTTCTCTAGAAAGGATCCATTCTTAGCAACGAATGTCTTGCCTTCAGATCTGTGATAGAAGGTGTACCCAACAGTCTCCTTTGGGTATCCTATGAAGATACATTTCTCCGATTTGGGTTCGAGCTTATAAGTTGAAGCCTTTTCACATAAGCATCGCAGCCCCAAACTTTAAGAAACGACAACTTTGGTTTCTTGCCAAACCACAGTTCATAAGGTGTCGTCTCAACGGATTTTAGATGGTGCCCTATTTAACGTGAATGCAGCTGTCTCTAATGCATAACCCCAAAACAATAGTGGTAGATCGGTAAGAGACATCATATATCGCACCATACCTAATAAAGTACGGTTACGATGTTCGGACACACCATTACACTGTGGTCTTCCAGGTGGCATGAGTAGTGAAACTATTTCACATTGTTTTAACTGAAGCCAAACTCGTATCTCAAATACTCTTCTCCACGATCAGATCGTAGAAACTTTATTTTTCTTGTTACGATGATTTTCCACTTCACTCTGAAATTATATAAACTTTTCAAATGTTTCAGACTTCTGTTTCATTAAGTAGATATACCCATATCTGCTCAAATCATCTGTGAAGGTCAGAAAATAATGATACCTGCTACGAGCCTCAATATTCATTGGACCACATACATCTGTATGTATGATTTCCAACAAATCTGTTGCTCTCTCCATAGTTCCGGAGAACGGCGTTTTAGTCATCTTGCCCATGAGGCACGGTTCGCAAGCATCAAGTGATTCATAATCAAGTGATTCCAAAATCCCATCAGTATGGAGTTTCTTCATGCGCTTTACACCAATATGACCTAAACGGCAGTGCCACAAATAAGTTGCACTATCATTATTAACTTTGCATCTTTTGGCTTCATTATTATGAATATGTGTATCACTACGATCGAGATCCAACAAACCATTTTATTGGGTGTATGACCATAGAAGGTTTTATTCATGTAAACAGAACAACAATTATTCTCTAATTTAAATGAATAACCGTATTGCAACAAGCATGATCAAATCATATTCATGCTCAACGCAAACACCAAATAACACTTATTTAGGTTCAACACTAATCCCGAAAGTGTAGGGAGCGTGCGATGATGATCATATCAATCTTGGAACCACTTCCAACACACATCGTCACTTTACCCTTAACTAGTTTCTGTTCATTCTACAACTCCCGTTTCGAGTTACTACTCTTAGCAACTGAACCAGTATCAAATGCTGAGGGGTTGCTACGAACACTAGTAAAATACACATCAATAATCTGTATATCAAATATACCTTTGTTCACTTTTGCCATCCTTCTTATCCGCCAAATACTTGGGGTAGTTCCGCTTCCAGTGACCAGTCCCTTTGCAGTAGATGCACTTAGTCTCAGGCTTAGGACCAGACTTAGGCTTCTTCACTTGAGCAGCAACTTGCTTGTCGTTCTTCTTGAAGTTCCCCTTCTTCCCTTTGCCCTTTTCTTGAAACTAGTGGTCTTGTTAACCATCAACACTTGATGCTCTTTGTTGATTTCTACCTTCATCTATTTCAGCATCGCGAAGAGCTCGGGAATAACTTTCGTCATCCCTTGCATACTATAGTTCATCACGAAGTTCTACTAACTTGGTGATGGTGACTAGAGAATTCTGTCAATCACTATTTTATCTGGAAGATTAACTCCCACTTGATTCAAGCGATTGTAGTACCCAGACAATCTGAGCACATGCTCACTACTTGAGCTATTCTCCTCCATCTTTTAGCTATAGAACTTGTTGGAGACTTCATATCTCTCAACTCGGGTATTTGTTTGAAATATTAACTTCAACTCCTGGAACATCTCATATGGTCCATGATGTTCAAAACGTCTTTGAAGTCCCGATTCTAAGCCGTTAAGGATGGTGCACTAAACTATCAAGTAGTCATCATATTGAGCTTGCCAAACGTTCATAACGTCTGCATCTGCTCCTGCAATAGGTCTGTCACCTAGCGGTGCATCAAGGACATAATTCTTCTGTGCAGCAATGAGGATAATCCTCAGATCACGGATCCAATCCGCATCTTTGCTACTAACATCTTTCAACATAATTTTCTCTAGGACCATATCAAAAATAAATACAGGGAAGCAACAACGCGAGCTATTGATCTACAACATAATTTGCAAAAATACTATCAGGACTAAGTTCATGATAAATTTAAGTTCAATTAATCATATTACTTAAGAACTCCCACTTAGATAGACATCCCTCTAATCCTCTAAGTGATCACGTGATCCATATCAACTAAACCATGTCCGATCATCACGTGAGATGGAATAGTTTCAACGGTGAACATCACTATGTTGATCATATCTACTATATGATTCACGCTCGACCTTTCGGTCTCCGTGTTTCGAGGCCATATCTGCATATGCTAGGCTCGTCAAGTTTAACCTGAGTATTCCGCATGTGCAACTGTTTTGCACCCGTTGTATTTGAACGTAGAGCCTATCACACCCGATCATCACGTGGTGTCTCAGCACGAAGAACTTTCGCAACGGTGCATACTCAGGGAGAACACTTTTATCTTGAAATTTTAGTGAGAGATCATCTTATAATGCTACCGTCAATCAAAGCAAGATAAGATGCATAAAAGATAAACATCACATGCAATCAATATCAGTGATATGATATGGCCATCATCATCTTGTGCTTGTGATCTCCATCTTCGAAGCACCGTCAATATCACCATCGTCACCGGCTCGACACCTTGATCTCCATCGTAGCATCGTTGTCGTCTTGCCAACTATTGCTTTTACGACTATCGCTACCGCTTAGGGATAAAGTAAAACAATTACATGGCGATTGCATTGCATACAATAAAGCGACAACCATATGGCTCCTGCCAGTTGCCGATAACTCGGTTACAAAACATGATCATCTCATACAATAAAATATAGCATCATGTCTTGACCATATCACATCACAACATGCCCTGCAAAAACAAGTTAGATGTCCTCTACTTTGTTGTTGCAAGTTTTACGTGGCTGCTACGGGCTTAGCAAGAACCGTTCTTACCTACGCATCAAAACCACAATGATAGTTTGTAAAGTTGGTGCTGTTTTAACCTTCGCAAGGACCGGGCGTAGCCACACTCGGTTCAACTAAAGTGAGAGAGACAGACACCCGCCAGTCACCTTTAAGAAACGAGTGCTCGCAACGGTGAAACCAGTCTCGCGTAAGCGTACGCATAATGTCGGTCCGGGCCGCTTCATCTCACAATACCGCCGAACCAAAGTATGACATGCTGGTAAGCAGTATGACTTATATCGCCCACAACTCACTTGTGTTCTACTCGTGCATAACATCAACGCATAAAACCAGGCTCGGATGCCACTGTTGGGGAACGTAGTAATTTCAAAAAAATTCCTACGCACATGCAAGATCATGGTGATGCATAGCAACGAGAGGGGAGAGTGTTGTCCACGTACCCTCGTAGACCGAAACCGGAAGCGTTAACACAACGCGGTTGATGTAGTCGTACGTCTTCACGATCCGACCGATCAAGTACCGAACGCACGGCACCTCCGAGTGCAGCACACGTTCAGCTCGATGACGTCCCTCGAACTCCGATCCAGCCGAGTGTTGAGGGAGAGTTTCGTCAGCACGACAGCGTGGTGACGATGATGATGTTCTACCGACGCAGGGCTTCGCCTAAGCTCCGCAACGATATTATCAAGGTGTAATATGGTGGAGGGGGGCACCGCACACGGCTAAGAGATCAATGATCAATTGTTGTTGTGCCTATGGGGTGCCCCCTGCCCCGTATATAAAGGAGCAAGGGGGAGGCCGCCGGCCAAGGAGGAGGGCGCGCCAAGGGGGGAGTCCTACTCCCACCGGGAGTAGGACTCCTCCTTTCCTTGTTGGAATAGGAGAAGGGAAGGGAGAAGGAGAAAGAAGGAAGGGGGCGCCCCCCTCCCTAGTCCAATTCGGACTAGTCCATGGGGAGGGGTGCGGCCACCCTTTGGGGCCTTTCTCTCCTTTCCCGTATGGCCCATTAAGGCCCAATACGAATTCCCGTAACTCTCCTGTACTCCGAAAAATACCCGAATCACTCGGAACCTTTCCGAAGTCCGAATATAGTCGTCCAATATATCGATCTTTACGTCTCGGCCATTTCGAGACTCCTCATCATGTCCCTGATCTCATCCGGGACTCCAAACTCCTTCGGTACATCAAAACATATAAACTCATAATATAACCGTCATCATAACGTTAAGCGTGCGGACCCTACGGGTTCGAGAACTATGTAGACATGACCGATACACCTTTCCGGTCAATAACCAATAGCGGAACCTGGATGCTCATATTGGCTCCCACATATTCTACGAAGATCTTTTATCGGTCAGACCACATAACAACATACGTTGTTCCCTTTATCATCGGTATGTTACTTGCCCGAGATTCGATCGTCGGTATCTCGATACCTAGTTCAATCACGTTACCGGCAAGTCTCTTTACTCGTTCCGTAATACATCATCTCACAGCAAACTCATAAGTTGCAATGCTTGCAAGGCTTAAGTGATGTGCATTACCGAGAGGGCCCAGAGATACCTCTCCGACAATCGGAGTGACAAATCCTAATCTCGAAATACGCCAACCCAACAAGTACCTTCGAAGACACCCGTAGAGCACCTTTATAATCACCCAGTTACGTTGTGACGTTTGGTAGCACACAAAGTGTTCCTCCGGTAAACGGGAGTTGCATAATCTCATAGTCATAGGAACATGTATAAGTCATGAAGAAAGCAATAGCAACATACTAAACGATCGAGTGCTGAGCTAACGGAATGGTTCAAGTCAATCACATCATTCTCCTAATGATGTGATCCCGTTAATCAAATGACAACTCATGTCTATGGCTAGGAAACATAACCATCTTTGATCAACGAGCTAGTCAAGTAGAGGCATACTAGTAACACTCTGTTTGTCTATGTATTCACACATGTATCATGTTTCCGGTTAATACAATTCTACCATTAATAATAAACATTTATCATGATATAAGGAAATAAATAATAACTTTATTATTGCCTCTAGGGCATATTTCCTTCAGGTTAGTGCGTATAGACCAAATGGCCAGACTCAGATCAAATACCAAGAACTCGTTAAGCGAGTTATTTTTAAGTATCCGCGGATGCCGACCAGGGCCAGGCCCACCTCTCTCCTAGGTGGTCTCAACCTGCCCTGTCGCTCCGCCAAAAAGTAACAGTCGGGGGCCGTCAGGAACCCAGGCCCACCTCTACCGGGATGGAGCCACCTGTCCTTTCAGCCCCCTCATCAGAATCACTTGCGGGTACTCAACGAGCTGACCCGACTTTAGTCACCACATGTGTCATGTATATAAAGTATATAGTATATACCCGTGATCACCTCCCGAAGTGATCACGACCCAGTAGTATAGCATGGCAGACGGACAAGAGTGTAGGGCCACTGATGAAACACTAGCATCCTATACTAAGCAGTAGGATAGCAGGTAAGGGTAACAACTGTAGCAACAATGACAGGCTATGCAGCAGAATAGGATTAACCGAAAGCAGTAACATGCTACACTACTCTAATGCAAGCAGTATAGAGAAGAATAGGCGATATCTTGTGATCAAGGGGGGAGCTTGCCTGGAAGCTCAGCCGAGAAGGAGGGGTCGTCAACACCGTAGTCGTACTGGGTAGCAGCGGCGTCGGTCTCGGTGTCTAGCGAGAGAAGAGGGGGAAGAAACAATAAATACAATGCAAACAAATGCATGACGATGCATGACATGACAACGCGTGATGCTAGGTGTGCCCAAACGCGCTAGTAGGTGATGCCGGCGAAGGGGGGAAACATCCGGGAAAGTATTTCCGGTGTTTCGCGTTTTCGGACAGATGAACCGGAGGGGGAAAGTTGCGAGTTCGATAGGTTAGGGATGTGTGGCAGACGAACGGGCTACGTATCCGGACTCGTCTCATCGTTCTGAGCAACTTTCATGTAGAAAGTATTTTCATCTGAGCTACGGTTTATTTTATATGATTTTCTAAAGTTTTAAACCATTTTTAGAATTTATTTAATTAATTTAATTTAACATTACCCAGAATAGTGCATGCTGACGTCAGCATGACGTAAGCAGTCAACAGAGGTGTTGACTGGTCAAACTAACGTGTAGGTCCCGCATGTCATTGACTGATTAACTAACTAACAGATTATTTAGATTAGTTAGCTAATTAGATTATCTAACACTGGTTAATTAAGTTAACTTAATTAAGTTAATTAATTAATACTTTTAATCCTTTTCTTTTTTTCGTTTTGGGGCTGGGCCCGTTTGGTCAGTGGCCTAGGGCTCTTGCTGGCGTGCGGGCACCAGCGGTGCGATTACGGGCGCACCCGTGCGGGGCCGAGCCCGACCGGGAAGGCGAGGCGAGGCCACCGGGGAGCGGCGGCGCTTGGCCGGCGTGGGCGACAGCCAGCGGGAGCGACGACCAGCGGGGGTGGACCCGGGCGGCGCCGCATGGGGGGGAAGCGGAACGGCGGACGGCGGCGGCCACTGCAGGCAGTGTGCGGCCACGGGGAGCAGGGGGGCCGGGCGGCGCGCCGGCGTGGAGGAGGGCGCGTTCACCGTGGCGCTGGTTGTGGCGAGCACGAGCGGTGAGCGCCGGCGACGGGGTTGGGGCGCCGTGCCCGAGCCAATTCGGGCAGAGGGGGTGTGAGGAGCGAGAGGAGTGGGGTTTTTCGCCCCGATCCAGATTGGATCGGGAGGGGGAGAGGGAGTGGCGACGTGGGGCGGGGGAGTGGGAGCGATAGTGGCTAGGGCTTCGTGGCAGGGGGGTTATGGAGTGAGGGGGCCGGCCTGGGCCTGGCCTGGCTAGAAGCTGGGTCGGTTGGCCCAGTGGGGGGGTTCTGCTTTTTTTGTATTTTTTTCTTTTATTTATTTCACTTTTCTGTTTTTGTATTTATTTTAGTTAGTAAATCCTTTTACAAAAATATAACGCCCGCTCCTAAATTAGCATTTTAACATAGGCCACTTCCTCAACAAACTTGGTGATCCAAAGAACTAGTTTAATATTTGTTTAGTATTTAAAAGCATTTAAATAATTGTTTTACCGATGTTTTATCCACTATAGTGCATTTAAACATTTTATTTAAATATGGGTTCTTCACTCTAATTACCTATGCAATATTTGTCACAACCCGAACATTTTGGTTTTAACATTTGAATACTTTTGTTCTTTGCCTTTAAATGCTATTTGAATTTGGATCGATTTTGAACTAACGCGAATTGAATAACAGTAACCATGGTCACGTGGCACCATCAATGTGGGATTACTGTAGCCTAATTATCCGGGCATCACAACTCTCCTCCACTGCAAGGAATCTCGTCCCGAGATTTAAGAGGTTGTGTAAGGGAGGAAGGATTGGTAACGAATCTAGCAGGTCTTCTCATTCTGGCTTGCTCTTCTCGAAGAGGCCGGTCCAATACATTGATGTCCTTATTCCTCCGCTTCAGGTCATCATGATGAAGTCGTCATCCTTTCTTCCGGGTCTTCATTGTACGTATGAAGGACAAGGGGTAACTTCGGAATAACAGACATTTGATAGGTTGACTATCTGGTTGATAACATCGGGGAAGGTGGCGGAAAGTAACTCTCGAATGGAAATTTAAGACAATATCAAGAGCAAAGTAAGGAGGTATCGTGGGGAAGTTTCGAGCGGGCAGGCAATCGTTCGATGCCTGAAGGTTTCAGAGCAATGGGAATAAGTATTGTGTCTGATACCAAAATTGATGATCTCACGAAAGGTGGCACGTGAATTACATACGAAGCCAAGCGTGAGGAATAACCTTGGGAACAGGGGGTGTACAAGAGAGTCAGGTTTCGATCTTGTGGAACTGTGGGTTATGGGCCCACCATGTGGTTTTTTTAATAGGAGCAGTGACATCTTGCACGGTCATGATAGCAAGGCATGTCAGAGAGTACCCTATCAGTTATGTCGGCAACACATTGGTACCAAGGGCGAGGGACGAAGAGAACCATTTTCCTGCTCATTGAAACGAGGTGGACGAATACGCAAAGTTCTCATCCATCGGTGGCTACCGAAATGTCATCAACAAAAGTAACATGGTCTACTGAGAGAGTGGTACAACGAGGTGCTCAACTAAGCAGGGAATTATCTCTGCTCAGCTAAGTCAGATTACAAGAAAGGTTAAACAAAACAATGGAAAGGAAAATATGATTATCAGAGTAAACAGAACAATGGAAAGGAAAATGTGTTTAAACACATATTTCAAGGGTATATCCTTCCCAAGGACAAGCAGAGCATGATATCCATGACATGATATAATGTAGAAAACTCTTTAGGTAAGGGGAGAGAAATTTCATGACATTACCCATAGTGCGGTGTTTGGATAATTGAGCAGGAAACATTTAGCATTGGGCTTCTAATGTTCTTGTTGAAAATCGGAGTACCTTAGACATGCTTCGAGATAGCATTGACATGGTCATCAGGTGAAGATCAGACTTTGGAAACACAAAGGATCCATCAGGAATAACATGTAGAATAAGTCTTACAATTTCCTCATGGAAGAATGGATAACCTTGCTGAAAAGGAATCTATAACAATAGGGCCAACCGGCCAGGTCTGCTAGGCACGACATCACCTTACCGTGTCACATAATACCAATGTTATAACTCTTGGAAATATGTTCCAACCATCATATCTGACCGAGATTCAGATCTGATTGGTCTCAGGATAACTCAGACTCAGGAGGCCTGAGGAGAAAAGGTGCAACACAATTGACGAGATGACATTGTAAGATTTTCAGGAAATGAACTATGGAAGCGAGTTCTGAAACAAGAGTTCATCATTAACCCAAGGAGAGGATGAGGAGGTGGCTGATGGAATCAGCAACATTTCGTCAAGATTTCCGAAAAGATGGATCTCCACAATTATTTGAGCAAGGAGATAACATTTTTCGGATCAAATGATATAATGAGGTATGCTCGAGGAAAACATACACAATTAAACATTGGTTGAAAGGTGCACCCGAAATATGACCTTAGGCAGCATGATCAATGTTAGAAAGGTGATTCAATGACCAATAGCCTAAGAATGAACGGCCGGCCATTAACATCAAAGCAATAGGGTTGCTAGAAGTACGGAATTCATTCATCATTGTTCAGTGGTCGGTAATCTGGTTAGAAACAACACGGGGACTAGGATATTAACAGAGATGGTGAGAAGTATTACCATATCAAGAATTCTTAAGAGGTGGTGAAATTCTCACCACATCCCTGACATAAAAGATGGTAATGCTCCAAGGTAAAGAAGAACAAATGCTGGATAGCAAGGAACTCAAGGTAGAACACAAAACACGAACAAGTTTGTGTTGAACGAAAGGCAATAAAGTGGTCGATGATAACACAAATCATCGAGGGCAAGGATGGTATTTCTTATCATGAATTCAATTGATATCGATGATCACAACAAATTTTATCGAGAGGCTCAACGACGAAGCAATCGAACAGCGACTGCATCATGCAAAAGGAGTGTTGTAGTGAAAGATTATTGGAAACACGAATATGTCTCCAACTCAGAATCAAGCTTGCTGTTCGAGGTGAAACGATATGACGAGGAAGAGCGACGTAAGCTTAGCTCATCGTCAAAAATTTTTGCTCCGGGAAGAAGGATCAGGTAGCACAGTTAAAATCTAGCACGATAAGGATATAGCCAATCCGGCTAGGAATAACATGATCGTGTACAAACTCATAAGTAAAGAAGATTACTAAGAGTTGTCTAATCGCGATGCGGACTCAATTTAGTTATCGGTGTACTCGAGTGACTAACCACTCAGAACCCAGGAAAAATTGAAATTGGTGAGAATGTAGTACTTGATGAAGAACTCATAAGAAGATATGATGTTCCGTGATAACCTCGAGATACCAGGGTGTAATACTCGACGATAGATCAAAGTAGAGGTTGGACTGGGGTATTGCTCTATAGAAGACAAGTGCTTACACTTGCACGAGAAATGGTATTTAAAGGAGAACATGGTCGGAACCATGATTGCAAAAGGCCAGATCCCAGATATAAGATGAACTTATACCAAGGGAATAATTAATTTAAGAGAAGCTTTATTGATAAGATCTACATCGTGTCCATGGGTGTGAACACAAAGTTCAAGGTCGACTCCCACTTCTTCAATGCATAACCTTTCATTCACTGCTCTAGATAAAGATGATTTCAGTGTCAAAACCTACCTGGTGAATTACCAGAGGAGTATGACCCGTGAAAACTTTTGGGTTCACACATATTAAGGAAGACATAGGTTCAACCCATCAGGGTATCGTGGAAACATATACCACAAGCTTCAATAGTAAATATCACCAGCTCGAAAGTAGAGCATGGTTGGCCAAATCATAGAACGGGATTTACCAATTGTATTATGTATCCCAAAAAGAACTTCTTGAGGTTTTTGTATACGAAGGACACTGTCAGATGATAATTCAACAAAGGAGTTGATGGTTCATAACAGAGTTGATGTGAGCATCGGCACACAACCAAAGGAAGAATCAAGGCAAGGGCCTTAGATTATAGAAACAACTGACTAACTAAAAGCTCATAGGCAAAGAATCATAATTTCCAAATCAAGGGCTCACAGGCAAAAACTCTGATTTAGGATGGATAAGTTGAGTAGGCTTAGGGTACAATCGACGGTAATTGGATTGCTTGAGAACCAGCTCATGTTTAAAATGATGTCTGAGCCGGAAGGAGATTTCCAGGGAATAACTGATGATTGTGTGCATTTACACACATGTTGAATCAACACGATCAGAATGTCAATCACAAGGATTTTAATGGTTATTGTTAGTCAAACGGAATTGTCCAAACTGCAAGCACACAAGTATTTGCAGAAGGACTACCGGAAGATCGGGTAGTATTTCGAAGACTTTTGTGAAACACTTGAACAACTTTGGACGAACGGATATGCGGCAAGCGCGAGTAATTATCCGTAGGGGTATTCATGCGGCAAGGAACTGCAGGACAGTAAGCATAAAGAATTCTTGGAATATCAAAGAGTATTTCAGGACATCTTGTAATAACAAGAGCAACTGGGGATGACAATATGAACGATAGGTGTAAGTAGTTATCCATAGGGATTTATTGAAGGAAGTGAATTGCAAAAGCGACGGCACATAGTCTCGAGAGCACATCGTAGAGTATCTTCGGAATCTCCTAGTGCAGCCGGCGATCATCTGGCCGGAATACAAGTGCTCGATCATAGACGAGTCAGCGGACGCAACAATATCTGAGTACAAACATAAGTTAAACAAGTTTGCCTTAAGAAGGCTAGCACAAACTGGGATACAGATCGAAAGAGGCGCAGGCCTACTGCCTGGGATCCTCCTAACTACTCCTGGTCGTCGTCAGCGGGCTGCACGCAGTAGTAGGCACCTCCGGTGTAGTAGGAGTCGTCGTCGACGGTGGCGTCTGGCTCCTGGGCTCCGGCATCTGGTTGCGACAACCAGGTAGAAGGGAAAGGGGGGCAAGAGGGAGAAAGCAACCGTGAGTACTCATCCAAAGTACTCGCAAGCAAGGAGCTACACTACATATGCATGGGTATATGTGTAAAGGGCCATATCGGTGGGTTGAACTACAGAGTGCCCGAATAAGAGGGGGATAGCTAATCCTGCCGAAGACTACACTTCAGGCCACCTCCATCTTGCAGCATGTAGAAGAGAGTAGATGGTAAGTTCACCAACTAGCATCGCATAGCATAATCCTACTCGGTGATGCCCTCCTTGTCGCCTTGTTAGAGAGCGATCACCGGGTTATATCTGGCACTTGGAAGGGTGTGTTTTATTAAGTATCCGGTTCTAGTTGTCATAAGGTCAAGGTACAACTCCGGGTCGTCCTTTTACTGAGGGACACGGCTATTCGAATAGATAAACTTCCCTGCAGGGGTGCACCACATAACCCAAAACGCTCGATCCCATTTGGCCAGACACACTTTTCTGGGTCATGCCCGGCCGCGGAAGATCAACACGTCGCAGCCCTACCTAGGCAAAATAGAGAGGTCAGCACGCCGGTCTAAATCCTATGCGCGCAGGGGTCTGGGCCCATCGCCCATTACACACCTACACGTTGCGTACGCGGCCGGAACCAGAACTATCCCCCTTAATAAAAGAGCAGGCTTACATTCCAATCCGGCGCGCGCCGCTCAGTCGCCGACGTCACGAAGGCTTCGGCTGATACCACGACGTCGAGTGCCCATAACTGTTCCCGCGTAGTTGGTTAGTGCGTATAGACCACATGGCCAGACTCAGATCAAATACCAAGAACTCGTTAAGCGTGTTATTTTTAAGTATCCGCGGACGCCGACCAGGGCTAGGCCCACCTCTCTGCTAGGTGGTCTCAACCTGCCCTGTCGCTCCGCCACAAAGTAATAGTCAGGGGCCGTCAGGAACCCAGGCCCACTTCTACCGGGATGGAGCCACCTGTCCTTTCAGCCCCCTCATCAGAATCACTTGCGGGTACTCAACGAGCTGACCCGACTTTAGTCACCAAATGTGTCATGTATATAAAGTATATAGTATATACCCGTGATCACCTCCCGAAGTGATCACGGCCCAGTGGTATAGCATGCCAGACGGACAAGAGTGTAGGGCCACTGATGAACGGGCTATGTATCCGGATTCGTCTTGTCGTTCTGAGCAACTTTCATGTAGAAAGTATTTTCATCTGAGCTACGGTTTATTTTATATGATTTTCTAAAGTTTTAAATCATTTTTAGAATTTAATTAATTAATTTAATTTAACATTATCCAGAATAGTGCATGCTGACGTCATCATGACGTCAGCATGACATAAGCAGTCAACAGAGGTGTTGACTTGTCCAATTAACGTGTAGGTCCCGCATGTCATTGACTGATTAACTAACTAACAGATTATTTAGATTACTTAGCTAATTAGATTATCTAACACTGGTTAAGTTAATTAATTAATCCTTTTAATCCTTTTCTTTTTTTCGTTTTGGGGCTGGGCCCGTTCGGTTAGTGGCCTAGGGCTCTTGCGGGTGTGCGGGCAACAACGGTGCGGTTACGGGCGCACCCGTGCGGGGCCGAGCCCGACCGGGAAGGCGAGACGAGGCCACCGGGGAGCGGCGTCGCTTGGCCGGCATGGGCGACAGCCAGCGGGAGCGACGACCAGCGGGGGTGGACCCGGGCGGCGCCGCATTGGGGGGGAAGCGGAACGGCGGACGGCGGCGACCACTGCATGCAGTGTGCGGCCACGGGGAGCAAGGGGGCCGGGCGGTGCGCCGGCGTGGAGGAGGGCGCGGTCATCGTGGTGCTGGTTGTGGCGAGCGCGAGCGAGGTGCCAGTGCGGCCTGGAGCGGGCGGGCACGGCGTCGGGCGCGACGGACGGCGTTCGACAGGGGGAGAGAGGAAGAGGAGGCCGAGGGCCTCACCGTACGGTGTAGGGACAATGGCAGCGGGGCTCGGGGAGGAGGTCGAGGACGATGGCGACGACGGAGAGGACGGTGACGACGGAGAGGACGGCGACGAGGTTTCCGGGCGGCGGCGGTGCTCCAGCGACGACGGGGTCCAGCGGCGTCGGAGGCGGTGCCGGTGAGCGTCGGTGACGGGGTTGGGGCGCCGTGCCCGAACCAATTCGGGCAGAGGGGGGTGTGAGGAGCAAGAGGAGTGGGGTTTTTCGCCCCGATCTAGGTTGGATCGGGAGGGGGAGAGGGAGTGGCGACGTGGGCGGGGGGGGGGGGGAATGGGAGCGATAGTGGCTAGGGTTTCGGGGCAGGGGGGTTATGGAGTGAGGGGGCCGGCCTGGGCCTGGCCTGGCTAGAAGCTGGGTCGGTTGGCCCAGTGGGGGGGTTCTGTTTTATTTTTTTTATTTTTTGTATTTTCTTTTTATTTTATTTATTTCACTTTTCTGTTTTTGTATTTATTTTAGTTAGTAAATCCTTTTACAAAAATATAACGCCCCCTGCTAAATTAGCATTTTAACATAGGCCACTTCCTCAACAAACTTGGAGATCCAAAGAACTAGTTTAATATTTGTTTAGTATTTAAAAGTATTGAAATAATTATTTTGCCGCTGTTTTATCCACTATAGTGCATTTAAACATTTTATTTAAATATGGGTTCTTCACTATAATTACCTATGCAATATTTGTCACAACCCGGACATTTTGGTTTTAACATTTCAAAACTTTTGTTCTCTGCCTTTAAATGCTATTTGAATTTGGATCGATTTTGAACTTACGCGAATTTAATAACAGTAACCATGGTCACGTGGCACCATTAATGTGGGATTACTGTAGCCTAATTATCCGGGCGTCACACCCGCGGGCCATTTCCCTTTGGACGGCCCTATTGAGCTTTTGGCCTGTTAACGACCTGCTAAGAGCCGTTGTTACGGTGGGCCACATCATTTGGGATCCACTAAATATTATTTTGACCAGCGCAGTTAAGGCCTGCTTTGACTACACATGTTTGTTCATTTGTATGGCGTCCAGGAAATGTTTGGGCGTGCTGGCCCCCATTTCAACGATATAGCATATTCAAGAATTATCCTACTCTATACTATCACCTCTAAAAAACATACACTATACAATAAAAAGACTAAGGCATAGAAACGTAGAATAATCCTACACTATACAATAAAGAAATTATAGCCGAATATACCCACTGGGCATTATAGTTCGGCACCAGTGATAATAAAGCATACACAAGCAGCAAATTACATATACTGGACAAATAAAGCTCATACATCATGGACACACACCAACAGAACTTACCATTTGAACTATAATCTCTTCAGAAAATAGGATTGGCCGGATTCAAATGGCACAAATTTCAGTCTGCAAAATCTCCAATTCCTTCGTGGTTACCTCAGTGTCTTGTTTCATTTTTTTGAATCCTGCATCTAATACCTGCAAGTCCAGTCTCAACTTGTTGATTGTACGTTGAGAATCATGTACACGTTGTCTTGCTACCTCTAGTTGATGCTCAAGAACATCGGCACATTCCAATTCCAATCAATAATCATTTGGTAACGGCAATGCCGCACTGCTCGCAGATCTTTGTGTTGATCTCACTTCATCCTGAAATGTTTTTGTAAGTACACATGACTAGGGCAAAAATATCATTACAACAGTGAAGCGACAAAGACAGACTATTTTGTACATGGCAAAACAGGACTAACAATAATGTTACAAGTCATGAAGCATAAGCAGGTGATATTTTAAAAATTATAAAAATGATAGTCTGTGCAGCCCGCATACAGAAATCTCTCTTAGCTCACCAGAGGAGCATGATGTTGGGGCCAAATCCAAAACACACACAAGTTACAAATTTAAACAACATGTTGCGTATAAGTAAGCAATTAGTTGGCCATTTTGTAGCTCAATTAAATTCTTAGGGAGCATAATGAACAGCAGAGGGATTCATACAAACCTACTTCAGCAAGCACAACTATGCAATCATTAGCCTAGTATAAACTAGATTGTGAGCCCCAAGCAGTAATAGTTGGTTAATAGACTTCAAAGCTCCAGACACACTTCGCCAGAGTAATTAAATGGTAAGGCCTTTAGTTATGTCAACTAACAGTTATACAAGTACCCAACATCAGGCATCATTGTTTGGGCATCTCATTAACTGAGGACAAATAAAGCAATTGAAAAGAGCAAATTAACTATGCCCGAAACAAACAAGCAATTGAACTGTTGAGTTGGATACAGTGACTTACCTTAACTAATTGAACAGGCTCAGCGCTGCTCCTAGTTCTCTTTCAAGGCTCCTTCCTAACATCTTGTACTTGGAAATCCTCAATCTTATCTTTATTGCACCCCCTTTGCATGGTGACACAAACTAGTTACTCATCTCCTTGGAAGATAAATATGCATACTTTCGAGTCTGTGAACAACACAAAAGGATGAGATTATAACAAAACAACACCGCATAATGAAACATGCGACATCTCTTGGACTTGCACACAATGAAATTAGCATTTACTATGTGTGCACTATGTAAAGACTAGGCATACCTTCGAACTGGATCTCCAGGTACTCTTGGAGGGCCTACTTTAGTGGACAACCAAACCTTTATGTCACCTATGAGTTAGACAAGCCCCCACTACAGCAGCCCTTAGTGTTTAAATCGTAGACAAGCTCTGTTAGAATGTTAGGTCAAGAACAACAAGTAATCAAAGCAAACAGTCCTAGTATGGCTGGCTGATAAGAACAAGCAATTGAACAGATGTGTGAGAAAATCTTACATATCAAGAAAAGAAGCAAATAAGGAGGCTTAAAGACCATCACTTGACTGACCAGATTTAAGGGGCATTTAAACATCATGTGCAACGTATGAACTAACATAAACATTGCATATTCCTGATTCTACAATGGAATGCACATGTATTAGGTTATGCCGTGTATGATGATGCCTAAATGTACACTATAGCAGGTAGGAGTGATTCATCATTGCACGCACAATTGAATTGTAGGTTAAGGGCCAGTTCTATTCCGTCATTTCAGAGCTTATAGTCAAAATAATCCATAAAAGATGTAAATATGTCATTTTTGAGTTATGGGCTTTGGAGGGGGGTGTTTCGGGTAGAAGCTCACTAAAAATTGAAGGGAAGGTGTCGGGGATATACCCCGCGGTATGACCCGGCCGGAGGTGTGACCCGGTCGGACTTGGCGCTTCACCGTGACCCGCCGGAGGACTGGCAACTCACGGGTCTGGCGGCTCACTGTCAGACGACTCACGAGCCTGACGACTCACGGATGACCCCTACGGCGGGTCAGATAGAAGACTAGGCCCAAGGTCTAGAAGGCCGGCTCATGTGATGATGGGCCGGCTTAAGAAGAAAGGGATGACGAATATTTCCTTTACGAGGAAGCAAAACCCGGACTTGTAATTAACTTGTAAGAGAAGATAGACTAGTCCTAGTCCTACTAGGACTCCACATGTAACCCGCCCCTCTAACTTATATAAAGAGGGGCAGGGCTCCCCAAGAGGGACAAGGAACAAGAATCAATCTCTAGGGCTAGATACCGAAAGCCGGTTCCCGACGACTCTCTTATGAGCATAATGAGACTTAGCCTCAAACAGCACGTAGGGTTGTTACCGGATGATGTTTCCCGGGGCCTGAAGCTGTCTAAACCCTTGTCTTGTGCGTTGATCCGCCTTGCGTCTCTCATCCCAATCAACCCCTCTCAAGCTACTACATAGATGCGCTGGCCTCACGACTAAGTCCTTACACCTAGGACATCTGACGTGTTAATTCCACGACAGTTGGCGCCCACCGTGGGGCTTCGCGCACGGTGGTGTCGAGTTCTTGGAGGGATCTTTCACAGGGATCAAGAAGCTCGCGATTCGTTGGATGAAAGAAGAGCCGGCAATATTCATTGCTAAGTGATTGGAGTCATGATTGGCTTCGAAGCGGCAGATACAAAATTTAAGTTCAGAAGAAATTAGGGTTACGGCTGGTGCGCCGCCGTAGGCGTCTCTGACGATCTGTCAATCCGAGGACATATCAAAATTTTCTGCTACAGCGCACCGACGCTATACATCAAGACGGGCAGGAGCTGTCCTCTTGAGGAGATATTGGCTACATGGCTAATTGCATCAGACCTAAAGATTACTAGTACTACTAGTACTAGATCCCATACGAAAGCCTCAAGTTTGCTCAAGCGAAAGGTGCTAGTTTTGGCACAGTTCCTTATAGATGATGGATTAATTAAGTGTTATGCATCCTCACGTAAGGAACAAAGGCAACTGGCCGGTCGAATCTGGGGCAGATATGATTCGAAATCGGATAGCTGCATATGGGAGAAAATTCAGTCTATCCCTTGGATGTACTGAGAAAAAAAACTCTACGACGGAAGGGGATAAGGTCATGGAATCTTCGTCTCCGTCGTCATCTCGGAGCCGCCACTGTCGGGCGCGAATCCGACTGTAGCTCGGCCGCAGCCCTGCCGAGCCGGCGCCTCTCTCACCCGCGGCCGTGGACTCGACCCGGTCCCGTCTGTCCGCCCCGGCCTGCTCTCCGGCGCTCCGAGCTACCTCTTCACCGCGACTGCGCCAAGCCAGTCCCGCGGCTGCGATCAAACCGCCCCTGCGATAAACCGTCGGTCACCTCTGCGCCGGTCACTCACCGCCGCAGTTTCAGGACACGGATATGACCCAGAGAAGGACTCGGGCCGCGTCTCCGAGACCGCCCGCTAACACCTCGGCTGTGGAAGCCATCGTCCCCACAGCCGTCGAGCCGCCGCCTCGCGCTTGAGCCGCCGAACTCGGCCCCCCTGGCCGCCGCCTGAGACGCCCCGTTGAGCCGTCCTGCGCCGTGAGCCTCCACCACCGTTGAGTCGCCTTCGGGTCTCGCCGCTGTTGAATCATCTTCGCGCTTGCCCTCGTCTGAGTCGTCTTCGGGCCTCGCCGTTGCTGAGTCGCCATCGCGCTCGCCCCCTTCCAAGTCCTTCGGGACCAGACGTTGCTGAGTCGCCTCCCGTCTGAATCATCGTCAGACCTCGCCGCTCCTGAGCCCTCCCTGAGCTGCGAACAGCCCGGCCTCGTAGCCGCCTCTGGCCGCGGCTGGCCTCGCGCCCCTGTGCTAAGTCGCCGGCACTTCTCCGCCTCCGCGGCCGAACACAGAGCCGCCAGCCACTGCCCACCGCGTGAGTCGCTGTGGCTCAGCACGCTTCTGCCTGTTACAGCCGTCTCCACTTCGAGCAAGCTCTCCGCGTTTCTGTACTATGGTTGAGCAGAGGATGCGGCCGACCTGCTCAACTCACTGCAAAATACATATTATTGGGATTGAACAGTAAAAGAAAGAAGCAAACAACTTGTTCCTCAGGAAGGAGCAAAGCTCATGACATGATACATCCATCATTATTGAGATCACGCGGTGGAGAAATCAATGCTACAGACTCATCAGATATCAGACCAGGCGGAGTGCTAGATTCACAGACTAAAAAACTAGCACGTTCACGTTGCTGCTGGGCCTCCGTATCCCAGTTAAACTATGGACGCGCAAAGATCATCTGTTATCCCAATGCCCCAGGTGATATCCGTCCAATCTATTTGTTACGACATATTTATTCTTTCCTAGAACAATACTTTGGCATGTATATTTTAACGTGCAGGGCAATTATTCATGACAAAAAGTGGTATTATACCGAGGAGATGGAGGCATGCCAACATTTTTTGGCACGGGTGGTCGTCGTTACTCAACGGACTCCCGCACCGGCTTACAGCACCGTGGCCGTCTCTCGCGACCACGCCGGCGTACAACGACGTGGCCGTCTCTCGCGACCACACCGGTTTACAACGAGGAGGACAATTTGCCCGTTTGCACCGGCTTACAACGCCACGGACAACTCGCCCGTCCGCCCTCGCGGCCGGTTCACGTGTCTGCGCCAGCTTACAACGCCGTGGCCGACTCGCTGTCCGCGCCGGCTTACAAAAGTCACGGCCGACTCACCCGTCCACACCGGTTTACCATGCCGTGGCCGGTTCACCCGAGAGCGACTTCAACTTCACCTAGCGATCATCAATTTCATGGCGGATTATTTCCGGCCTGGCACATTAGGTGATATCCATTTAAAATATATTTTATTGGTACATATTATTTTGTCAAAGGGTAGTTTATCTTTGTCTTGGTCTGCAATATTGTTGATGCAGGACAATTGTTCACTACATCGAAACGACGTGGTTAACTCGCCCGACCGCGCCGGTTTACAACACCGCGGCCGGTTCAACTGTCTATGCCGCCTCTGATGCTGAGGTCGTCTTTTCCGTCCGCCTCTCGCGGCCTGGTCTATATCAACATACTGGGCCACACCCGTCTACGTGAGCTGATTATTGAGTATGAGTAAGTCACTACTTGGGAAGCCCGGTTTTCTTTCAACAAAATGGAGGTAATTATCATATACTATCAACCGCCGTCTGCACCGGATGGCTCAATGGACATGCGCACAAGTCGCCGTCACTATAGTTTGGTCAAACTTCAAACAGCCAGTTGGAAGGAACCGTTGGCCGAGTTGCTGACACGGCTCATACGGGATCATTTATAACCCGCCGCAGTCACCTCAACCTTCTGTGGATACACATCGTGTTATCAACACCAATGATATACAAGTTATGCCGGCTTATATCACGGTTAAATATGGAGAATCTCAAGCCAACTCCTCGAGTCATCTTGAGACTCGAGGGCTACAGTGACATGACTCGGGAACCTCGGGTCGTTGGAGGGAATGATAACCCGGTTCCGGAGGCTGCTACCATATTGATGAAAATTTAAAGGCCGTCAGAAAATTGCCGGTTCAAAATAAAGATTCCGGTTTAAAATCCGGTTCAAGAGATATCTCTCTCTCGCAAGGTTTTGAAGCTTTCATATCCGGTTCAAACATCCGGCTCAAGGTAAATTTATATCTTATAAAGCTTTGAAGCTCTCAATATCCGGTTTACAAATTTTCGGTTCAAAAAGAGGTTGTCTCTTGCAAAGTTCGAGTTCTCAGGAAAAATTAAAGGGACCAAAGAGAGTCTATTACAAAGCACAACTCAAATATAGGTACCCTGCTTTAATGACCATTGGGAGCTGATCGTATTCGAATTTAGCTTAACCCTTTTGGTGTGACCCTGATCGTATTCGAATCAGAGTCGTTAAATATTCTCATGATCACTAGGGGGCTTCCTGTTCAAACATAGGTCGTATTCGAACCAAAGAGAACATAGCTGTCGGTACCCTTTTGATCGGCACACTGCCAAGCTCATTGGGGAGTTTCTTGGTCATATTTGAACCATAGCTCAACCCCCTTTGGGAACCGACGTGGATCGTATTCGAATCAGCGTCGTTAAACAACTCTCAAGGTCATTTGGGGGCTTCCTGTTCAAACATAGGTCGTATTCGAACCAAAGAGAACATAGCTGTCGGTACCCTCTTGATCGGCAACGCCAAAGCCACTGGGGGCTATATGATCATATTCGAATCTTAGCTTAACCCCTTTGGGACGGTTTTCTGATCGTATTCGAATCAGAAGCCTCAAAAATTTTGAAGTCTCTTTTTGCAAACAGTTTTCGGATTTTATTTGAAGCTCTTTTGATCATATCTAAAGTGTATATGAGTGGTTGCTATTTAACCCGGTTTGACTTTGGATAATAAGTCGCCATCATATGACAATCATAAACATTTGGAAGTCTTGATTCCTAAAGATTGGGTTATCACCCTTACTGCCAGGTCACATAAACCGACAGTGCAAATTCAATATCATAGTGGTTATATGTGAGATATTATGACCCGCCCTGCGGTAAACCGCCAAGGGATCTTGTGATCTACTTGTGTGCAGGATAAGACTACATTTGGGTGATTACCCGCCCTGGCTTTTAACGTTAAGTCGCTAGGGCATATGTTGTTTAAACTCTGTGCAGGATTTACAGGGCTATGACTTACATAAATGATTAAGTTCAAGCCCATCATCAAAGATTGAAATTGGTGTCTCAAAAGGGTTGTCAATTCTTGGTTTTCTCAAAGGCTATAAGCCGCCGGGTTATAAAATTTCCGGCTTACAATGGAGGCGTAATAAATCGCCATCGGCCAAGAGTCGCCGGGTATTTAAACTTCGGATTTACTTGTCAACAGATAAGGTATTTGAATCTTTAAATAGCCAAACTTGGCTGGATTTTCACTATAATATTATGATTGAGGTTTTCAAAGTCGCTTTGGCGCAATGGCTATTATTTTATCAATGGATATGATTTATTCTACAATGAAAGGAATAGTCCCGAGTCGCTGCAGGCTTACAACCCGGCACTTGGGGGCTACATTATTCAAGTTGAGATTACATCAAATATGCAAGTCCCATGTCACTGCCAGCATGCACCATGGCACTTGGGGGCTAATGCAAAGTCATTTTTTGCTTACTTCATTGAAGACCCGAATCATCACATCCTAATGAGCCGGCCCTTAGGGGCTACCAATTGCTCTTGTCGAAAATTCAAGACAATTCTAGGATGACCCGGCTACACTACTATGACTATAGCCGACTTATGGGGGCTACACAACTGGATTTTATTTAAAGCCATGGTGATAAGTCCCGGCTTATTCATGCTGATTAAACCGGCCCTTGGGGGCTACAGGTAATATGGATATAAGGGAGAAAAATCTTCAAATTCTCAGTTTTGAGTAAATCAGATTGACCTGTGTCTGCAAAAATCATAAACCGGAGTCGGCGACAATTATGACTTGGCATCATCTATTTATAACCCGGCAATTTTGGTACTCATAAACCGGCAAGTTTTATACCTTTAAGCCGACTGAATATAAGTTGAATATTTGAAGACCAATATTTTTGTCAAGTCAGAGCATTGAAAGCCGACTCAAGTGGATTATCTCTTACAATATTTCTCAACAAGAGACCAATGTCAGCAAATTGACACTAAAGCTGGCCTGTTGACCCGGATTTTTCAAAGGAAGTATCTGGATTTTTTGCATTGGCAAAATTTGAACATATCTGCTAAAGAGATTTGCTATGAGATTATGGATACATATCAAGAAGGAAGATGACAAGGACTTAAGGATGATCAAGTGCTGGCTTACAAAGAATATTTAACCCGGAACACAACCTGTCAAATTTGTTCTTATGTTTATATTGCAGATTAGTTTAACATGGATAAATCCAAATTAAACTGGGGGCTAATGTCGGGGATATACCCCGCGGTATGACCCGGCCGGAGGTGTGACCCGGTCGGACTTGGCGCTTCACCGTGACCCGCCGGAGGACTGGCAACTCACGGGTCTGGCGGCTCACTGTCAGACGACTCACGAGCCTGACGACTCACGGATGACCCCTACGGCGGGTCAGATAGAAGACTAGGCCCAAGGCCCAGAAGGCCGGCTCATGTGATGATGGGACGGCTTAAGAAGAAAGGGATGACGAATATTTCCTTTACGAGGAAGCAAAACCCGGACTTGTAATTAACTTGTAAGAGAAGATAGACTAGTCCTAGTCCTACTAGGACTCCACATGTAACCCGCCCCTCTAACTTATATAAAGAGGGGCAGGGCTCCCCAAGAGGGACAAGGAACAAGAATCAATCTCTAGGGATAGACACCGAAAGCCAGTTCCCGGCGACTCTCTTATGAGCATAATGAGACTTAGCCTCAAACAACACGTAGGGTTGTTACCGGATGATATTTCCCGGGGCCCGAAGCTGTCTAAACCCTTGTCTTGTGCGTTGATCCGCCCTGCGTCTCTCATCCCAATCAACCCCTCTCAAGCTACTACATAGATGCGCTGGCCTCACGACTAAGTCCTTACACCTAGGACATCTGACGTGTTAATTCCACGACAGAAGGGGAATAGTGAAATGACTCTGTTGTCTGCATATATTACACTCAAAATGCCACTGCTCACGCCCGCATCACACCTGACCCTCAAGTAAAAACAAACGCACAAGCGTTCATTGCGTTGCCCGCTTGCATCTCCTCTCCCTTTCCCTCTACCTCGATCCCCTGCCTGCACCGCTAGGGTTCCTCCAACGAGTCGTCGTCACTGGTCCCATCTGGCCTGGTTCTCAATGATGCTCTGTCCAGCTAGGCTACATGGCCGGCATGTAGGGCCAAATCTCCCCGGCTGCTCCTCCGTCTGGCGCCGCCCCTCATTCTCATGGTCTCCAGCAGCTGCTCCACTTTGGTCCGTCCAACGCACTACTCCGGTGGGCGCCGCACAACTATGGCTGATGCCACTCTACGGCAGAAGGCACCTTATTCCCCCTCCCCTCCCCCCAGGCCGTGGCCTTGAGGTGCTGTTGAAGGATGAGCTCATCCACCAAGGTGAGGATCTCCTCTGATTATTTGCCAAATTTTCATTCTGATCCACTATACGATGAATTGCTATGAGCTGCTCCTGATGCTACTATATGATGAATTACTATGAGCTGCTCCTGCTGCTGCTATATGATGAATTGCTATGAGCTGCTCCTGCTGATGCTATATGATGAATTGCTGTGAGCTGCTGCTGGTATATGATGAATTGCACACTGTTCATCGGGTAGCGAACCGGCTGGGTCGGAATGGAGAAACAATGTCCTGTTCATCAGGGGCAACCGATTGGGTCGGAATGCGTCCTGTTCAACGGGAGCCAACCGGCTTGGACGAAAAAGCCGAAACGGGGTCTGGCGTACTATAGAACAGAGGAAATAGACTTCTCTTGGACCTCATATGGTCGAAAAGACATCTTGTTCATCTGGAGGGGTCTGGCGTATCGCAAAACGGAGGAAACAGACTTGTGTTCGAGTGCCTACGGCCGAAACGGGGTCCTGTTGATTGGGAGGGGTGTGGCATACCGCAAAACAGAGGAAACGGACTTGTGTTGGAGCGCCTATGGTCGAAACGGGGTCCTGTTCATCCACTGTCTATTGCCTCGCTCCACCCTCCACGGGCTACTGTTCATCCACCGTCGACCTCCTCCACCCTCCACTGGCTACTGTTCATCCACGACTACTGTTCATCCAGCCTCCACCGGCTGCTGTTCATAGAGCCTCCATGGGGTCCCGTTCATTCACCCCCAACCGGCTGGGGTGCGGCGGACTCCTCGGGGTCCTGTTCATCCAGCGGCAACGGCCTACTACCACGGGGTCCTGTTCATCCAACCCCCATCGGGAACTGTTTATCCACAGCCAACCAACCGGCTTGATTCAGCACGTCTTGACTCATTCTACGTACCGTGCACACGGTAGCAATAGTAACTATTCATCGAGAGGCAACCCAACACCGGCTGGCTACATCTCGCAGGGGGCTCGATCGACTTCAGTAAGTAGCAGTAGTGATCAATCGCTCGGGTTCAGTTAGCAGCAGCAGCGAAGGAATTGCACGGGTTCAGTCAGCATCGAGAGAATTGCTCGGGTTCAATAATGTGTGCGATCGCTCCGGGTTCAGTTAGCCAACGCCTCGCACACACTCGTGTACACGAGAGTAACGCGGAAACCACAATGCATCGCTCGGCCCCGACCACCCACCGTAACAGGGAACTCCGCGGTATTTCCTCTCCCTCGCTTCTACCATGATTTTTTCCGTCATGGACGGCCGAAAGAATGTCATGCAGCTGCGTCTCCGGCCCGCCCAGGACGAAAAGCCCATTTTTTTGTCATAGAAGTAGGAGCCCACCACATCTATGATGATATCGGGTTTTGTCACAATTATCGTCATAGAAGTGTCATAAGCATGACAGAAAAAAAATTCGTTCGGCCCAAAATGTCACGGATGTGTCTGTTTTTTGTAGTGTAAAGGGGTTGTCAATCCCTTCACGGTCACTTGCAAAGCTGAGATCTGATAGAGATAGATATAAAATATCACAAAAACATAAAACAAAATAAAAGTAAATAAATTGCAGCAAGGTATTTTTGGGTTTTTTGGTTTATAGATCTGAAAATAGATGATGCAAAATATACCAGGGGGCCATAGTTTTCACTAGAGGCTTCTCTCTTGAAGGAAAATAATACGGTGGGTGAACAAATTACTGTCGAGCAATTGATTGAAAAGCGCAAAGTTATGATGATATCCAAGGAATTGATTATGCATATAGGCATCACCTCCGTGTCAAGTAGACCGACTCCTTCCTGCATCTACTACTATTACTCCACACATCGATACATATCCAGCATGCATCTAGAGTATTAAGTTCATAAAGAACGGAGCAATGCCTTAAGTAAAATAACATGATGTAGAGGGATAAACTCAAGCAATATGATGAAAACCCCATCTTTATGAAAAGAACTGGAGTTGGTTTATTATCTCCTGGCGTTTGGATCTTTTGCAAAGTCCTAGTTTGTAACCCTTCAGATTCTAACATAGTCGTCTTCCCCTTGCATGCCTGTGCTTCAATTATAAAACATGCTACAACAGAGAGATGGCATAGGTACTGAAGAATAGAAAGGCATGACATATTGACATGTATTCCCTCCACCCGGAAAAATGGATGGGTCTAGGCGTATTTCAGTTCTAGATACATCCTTTTTATCCATTTCGGCAACATGTAATCCGGACGGAGGGAGTATGGTGTAAGAGCTAGGGATACGACAGGACAACACAGTAAAAAAAACACTAGTTGAATGTAAAACTATATGCTAGCGGAATACGTACAGAAAAAACTAAGGCAACATACACGTGTATGATTGGGAAACTAAGATGGCATTGCAATGGAGCACTAGAACAACACTTCAATGTAAAAAAACATGGTATGGTAGACAGATGAAGTACATACTGATGAATAACAATGCATAAGATATTCAAAAGCATGATGTCCAAATTAAGCAGATGGCATTGCGATAGAGTAGAATGACAATACTTGAATTTGAAAACATGTTATCATGAATGGAATAGGTACTGAAAAATAGGAAGGCATGACATATTTACATGCATGATCAGCATGCTAAGCACATGGCATTGCAACAGAGTAGATACACTCCAGGAAATTATATGCATGTTGTACCCATATCACGGGCCAAGTTAGAGCAAGGACCTTGTGGAGTGAAGAGGATTCAACATCTTTCTCCAAGTCTTCTGAAGAACTGCTGTCAGCATTCTGGGAACGGGGGTCCCCAGACTTGCCTGCCTGCGGCCCACAGTGTGGCTAAGCTAGCAGGCCGTACGGCCCATCTTCACCAACAAGGCATCCAAGACCCCCGCGAGGGTCCATGCCTCGCGAGGTGGATGACGCAGGACCTCCTGTGGAGTAGCCTAGCCAGGCAGGCTCACGAGGAGCGGAGATATCAAGGCGGGGCAAACCTCACGAGGCTCTCGTGACGTGAGCCATGACGAACGGCACCAGGCGGGCGCCAGCGCGCACAACGTCCTTATTTCCTCTTTGGTGCTAAGGAGGCCAACGCAGGCGAAGAGTACCGAGGCATCAGGCAAAGGTTGCTATATTGGTGCAACGAGACCAAGATCAGGAGGACGGCAAGACGGAGGTCATCGTGGAGCCCAAGACGGCGTCACCACCAGAATTTTTCGCAGGTGAAGACCACTTTTGTCAGGATAGCTTGTACTAGCTGTCCCCCTTCAAATTTGCCCGCCATTGTTGGCTCCCTTCTCGCTCGATATTTGGGAAGAGGACCACGACCTCTATAAATAGGTCTAGCCACCACAGTAGTAGCCATCAGAGACACGCACAAGCTCGTACGCACAAGAACACCTCAACCTCAGGAGGCTGTTCTTCCCTTGTACTGTTCATCATCAGCCCAAGAGGCAATCCACCACCACCATACTGGAGTAGGGTATTACACCACAACGGTGGCCCGAACCAGTATAAACCTCGTGTCTTTCTGTGTTGCGAGTTCGTCGAGTTCGTTTGCGAGATCTTAGCGAGCTAGGGCGTAAATCGGTAGGAGGGAAAGACTTCGCGCGCACCCCAGTGTTCGAACCTTAAGGGTTAGCCGGAACCCAGCATCCGACATTTGGCGCGCCAGGTAGGGGTGCGCCATAGCTTCCCTTCCATCAGTTCGTCGCTCCGTCGTCTCCATGGCGGACGCTCGCCGTGCTCGAGCTGAACGTCGGGCTGCCCTCACCGCCCGCGTCGCTCAGACGGCTCCCGTCGGCGGGCCACCTCGCCGTTCTCAATCTCCTGCCGCCAACGCTGCCACCCGCCCGGCGGGGAACGAGCAGCAGGCGTCCTTGCTACATCCTTCGGTGCGGCAGGACGGCCGCACCGCTACTCCATCACTGACCCCTGCCGGTTCTTTGTCTCACGCGCATCGCGCTCCCATGGAGGCGCGGGCCGCGCTCCTCGCGGCGAACGAGCTCCTGCGCTACCGCCCCATCGACGACCTCTACGAGGAGTGGATCGACCGCGTCACCGAGCTCGTCCGCGCCGTAGGGGGCTCTCCGGCGCCGTCCCACTCTCTGCCTCCCCCTCAACCAGCCGCGGGCGATGGGACTCATGGCGTGCCTCCACCACCTCAGCCCCAAGACGGCGCCTTGGCACCAAGGCGCGCGGCTCCGCGGCGTGATCCGCCGCGTGCGGGCAGAGAAGCTGCACCTGCGCTCCCCACGCCACCTCATCAAGACCGCGCGCCGCCAGCAGCGGCGCAGCACGGACCTCGTCAAGACCAAACTCCACCTCCGAAGCGGGCCCCGACAACCACGGCCGACTGCCGCGCCTTCACCCCGAGCTGCGTAGCGTCGCCTGGCCGGGCAAGTTCAAGCCGGATCTGCCTCCTTGCTACGACGGCACCGCCGACCCCGCGGAGTTCCTGCAGCTCTATGAGCTGAGCATCGAAGCGGCCAACGGCGACGAAGAAGTCATGGCGAACTGGTTTCCCATGGCTCTCAAGGATGGAGCCCGCTCCTGGCTCCTGAACCTGCAGCACGGCTCGATCTCCTCCTGGGACGAGATGCGCGACCGCTTCATCGCCAACTTCCAGGGCACTCGCAACCGCCCACTGGCCGCGGGTGACCTACGCCGCATCAAGCAACAACCAGGAGAGACCCTCCAGAAGTACATCCAGCGCTTCAACAACACCCGCCTCAAGATCCCCAAGGTCACGGACGAGGCCAACATCTCCGCGTTCTCAGACGGCATCTGTGACGTCAAGATGAAGGAAGAGCTCGCCATCTACGAGGAGCTCTGCACATCTCAGGAGCTTTTCAACCTGGCGACCAAGTGCGCAAGAGCTGAGGAGGGGCGCCTTTCTCTCCTCGAGCTGCCAGCCGCAGGTGCAGAGGAGAAGAAAGCCAAGGCCAAGGACATGAAGCGCAAGGAGGCGGCGGGGCTCGCACTGGAGCCCGACACCAAGCGGGGCAGAGATCAGCCCGAGTCATCCAAGAACGGCCGACCGTTCTGCGCCTTCCACAACCTGAACACCCACAACACCAGCGACTGTCCAGAGCTTAGAGCCATACGCGAAGGATGATACGGTCGACGCCCCGAGCGCAACGACCGTGGCTACGGCCATGGAGGAGGACGAGGAGGCGGACGCTGGGACGACCGTGGCCTGTGCCAGGAGTGGCGCGACCGGCCTCGTGAGGACCGCTGGTAGGACCAACCTCGCGAGGGCGCCTGGAGGGACCCGCCTCGTGAGGATCGCCCCCAGGGCAACACCGGTCTTCCCCCGCTGCCGCCACCAAGAAGGAACGACGATCACCACCAGGACGAGGGGGCTGGGGGCTTCCAGGAGCCACGTGCGATTGCCTGCATCTTGGGCAGTGCCCAGGCCCCAGCCTCTCAGCGCATCTTCAAACAGTTTGCTCGCGAGGTGAACGCGGTGCTCCCCAAGCTCGAGGCCACACACCCGCTCAAGTGGTCCCAATGCGCCATCACTTTCAACTCGGCAGATCAGCTCAAGTGCGTAGCCACCGCTGGCGCCCTCCCTATGTTGTGCTCCCCAGTCATCAGCAATGTGCAGGTTACCAAGACCCTCATCGACGGCGGCGCAGGGCTCAACGTCCTGTCCGTCGACATGTTCGACAACCTCCAAGTGCCATATGAACAGCTCCAGCCCACCAAGCCTTTCTCAGGAGTGACCGACGGTTCCGCCACACCGATAGGGCAGGTCCGCCTGCCTGTCACCTTCGGGGAGCGTAAGAACTACCGCACCGAGCTCATCGACTTCGACGTCGCGCACATCCGCCTGCCTTACAATGCTATCCTCGGGTACCCAGCCCTGGCCAAGTTCGTGGCTGTCACTCATCACGGCTACAACGTTCTCAAGATGCCGGGAAGTGGAGGAATCATCACGGTCCCGTGTGAGGAGAGGGATGCGGTGTGCTCCCTCGAGCGCGCCTTTCAAGCCGCAGCAATCGACGACCCCGACAGCAGAAGCGAGGGCCCTTCGGAGGACATCCCCAAGAAGAAGCAACCGCGTCATGCAGGCCCTCAGGAGGATGGCGTCGCGGCAGGAGCCTCGTCAGGATCAGCACCCGTTCCAGGGGCGCCTCCCTCCGTCGCATAGGAAAGCGCGCCCAGCGCCCTCCTCAGGCAGGGCTCGGGGGCTCTCTTCTGGAGGGCCTCTGACCTTGCCAACCTCACGAGGGAGGCACTTGGGCACCACTTGGAGGCGTGCTTCGCGGCACGTGACCCTCAGGAGAGCACAGGGCAAGGAGTGCCCACCACTCAGGAATTCATCACCAAGACCACACAGGAACTGCAAGATGCAAGGGCCATTCGCGGCGATAGCCTCTCACAAGGCGCAGCTCCCCATCCAGGCGAGGATGTCGGGCTGCGCGTTTGCATCGACGTACCAGGGCTCAATAGGGCCACATCTCAGGAGCGCTTCTGGCCATCTCGTGTGGGCCTCTGCGAGGGCCCACCACACGGCTAGGTTCACATGCCCTTTGGCTTGCCGAGCGTAGCGTCAGCCTATCAACGCGACCTGGAGCTTGTCCTGGCGGCTCAGGAGGCCAGGTGCCACGCCGTCCTGGAGGAGATGGAGATGGTCTTCAGGGAACCTCCCGAGCCCCCAGAGCCTCCCGAGGCTCAGGGTCCCGGTGGCTCATGAGGAGCCTTTTCTTCAATGCACGCCTTCAGCTGCTCCAACTCTACTTCGTCTATAGAACCAGGTGACACCTTCCAAGCTCATTTAGCTGGGAGCGCCCCTCGGGCTGCATTATTCCCAGGCCATGTTGGTCCGTCCCTGTGGCATGTATCCCTTTTGCTTATGTCTTTAGCTTACCTTGCTGGGGGCGCCCCTCGGGCTGCATCATCCCCAAGCCGCTCGGGCCGGACCCAGTGGCATGTATCTTCCTGCATTTACTTAAGCTTATCTGCTCTCCATGCTTAACCTGCCAACGGCTATCGCCCGCTCGATTGCCGCCAGCCACGGGTCTGTTCATCCTATGCAATTCGCTTGCACGTTAAAAGGGGGGCTCCTGAGCATCATGACTCAGGAGCTCTTACTAGCTCACCAGCCCTCACCCCCTAGCCTTGACCAAGGCATCGTGACCTGGCATACCAGCGGCGGCTGAGCTCGCTCGAGGGCCGGGACCTGAGGACGTAGAGTGCTTGCATCTAACCGCCTCGCAGGGACATACAGTCACCAAGACTCAAGACCAGGCGCAACCCACCTTGAAGTAGGGCCTCGTGGGTCCCGCGCTGGCTCACGAGTACCCAAATACACCTCGCAACCCTGCGGTGCAAGCTACGTGTCAGGGCGGGGCTGTACACGCCCCGGGGGCTCCTCCCGGAGGGGCCCCCCATCCCACGCCCAAGTGGAAGCACCATGCTCCGCGCTGGCTATCGACACTGCCGAGGAGCGGCTATGCCCGTGCACAAGCGGAAGCACTATGCTCCCCGCTGGTGATAAACAACTGATGGCGGCCCCACGGTCGTACCAGCAATAGGGAGCCCAGAGCTCAGCGCCCAGCCTCACCACAACGCCTCCCCTCGGGAGAGCCGCACGAGGGGGCTGGGCACGGGGGCTGCGCTCGGGTCACGCCCAGGCGCATGCCACCCAACCAGGTCCCCCGGACCTGGGCCTCGCGCGCCCCACCCGAGGCCTCGGCGAGGGCAGGTATGGAAATTGTTTGCACGTTAAGGGGGACTCCTGAGCATCGCGACTCAGGAGCCTATCTGGTCACGTAGCCCCTCACTCCTTGGTCCGTCCCAGTCTCCGGTCGGCCCAATGGCGGTTGAGGTATGCGCGGGGCCGGGCTCTGCCGACGTAGAACATTAGTCTACCCTCGCGAACTCTCCCTATAAGTTGTTTGCGCGTCAAGGGGGACTCCTGAGCATCACGACTCAGGAGCCTAATTGGTCACGTAGCCCCTCACTCCTTGGTCCGTCCTGGTCTCCGGTCGGCCCAATGGCGGTTGAGGTTTGCACAGGGCCGGGCTCTGCTGACGCAGAACGCAAAGCAAGTAGGAAGGAAATCGCAAAATCTCAAAGCAAATATTACAAGCATATTGTCCTCACAATACCAAATGAAAAGTCTAAACGCCTCGACGAGGCCTGATACATGTCGCAGGAACGGAACGGGAAGAATGGGCGCGGGTCACCTCTAGACGTCGCCGTCGCCCGCGGAAGGTGCTCCCCCGTGAGCAATTTTGTCTTCACCTTCACCACCAGCTGCAAGGTCGACGACATCGCCGGACAGAGAAGCAGAGACAAAGCCGCAGAACTTCCTCAGCAAGGCCCCCACCTGACCTTGCACGGCCGCGGTGGCCGCCTCGCATTGATCTTCAGCTACAGGCTCTAGCAGCTCGTCAAGGCAAGCGTTGTGGTCGAGAAGGTGCAGGTGGCTAAAGACGCGAGTCAGCGCGGCTGAAGACAGGATGCGAGCTTCTGCCTCCGCCATGGGACCGAGACCATCAACGACCTCCTCGAGCGCCTTCACCACGAGAGGAAGCAGCTGGGCCAGGCCGTGCTCGTAGAGTGTCTTCAGCGCCTTGCGAGACCTCTTCTCGAGATCGGCGAAGGCCACGCGGTCTTCGGCCAGGACTTGCGCCTTGGCATCGAGATCGGCCTCCCTCGTCCCCATCTTCCGCTCCAACTCTTCCAACCGGTTGCGCTCGGCGGCCTGCTTCTTCCCCAGCTCCGCCAGCTCAGCATCATGGTTCTTGAAGGCTTCCTCCCGGGCCTTCATCTCCTCCTCCTTCGCTTGGCGGCAGCGTACCTCTTCGGCGTGCTTGTCGTGCAGGCTCTGCAACTCGCCCTCCAGCACTTGGCAGCGGTCACGGGCGACCTTGGCGTCTTTCAGCGCCACCTCACGATCGGCTGCAGCGCTGGCGGCTCTCTGCTTCTCCTTCTCGGAAGCCGTAGCGGCCTAGCCCAGCGCCACGCGAACAGCCAAGTCGGAATGAAGCCAGCCAGAGGCCAACTCGAGACGCACGGCCACCAGGCGCGGGTCCGCGCTCAGGAGATCCGCCTGCAGTTGGGTCATCTCCGAAAGGGCACGCTCCAAGATGGCAGTAGGAGCAGAAGAACCAGGGAGTGGAGGTGCAGCAGTGGGAGGAAGCGACATCGTCACCAGGGCTTGGGAGACCGCGGGTCCCGGAGCAGCTAGGACCTCGTCAGCCGCGCCAAGCGCCGACACCTCTGGAGCCAGCGGGGCCATGGGGGCTGACCCCCCGCGGCGATGCTCCTCTTGGCCTCGCGAGGACGACCGGGCTAGGGAGACTCGGGCGCTGCTGCCTCCTTTCTCTGCGGTGGGAGGCACGGCCGCTGCGTCTTCCTTATTCTTCTTCGCCGAAGATGTCGGCCTGATCGACCAAGGGTGAGCGTCAGGAAATGACGAGTACAAACAAGGCCGAGGCGAAGCTTAAGACACTTACTGATCCACCGTATCGTACTTCCGCTTGGGGAGCTTGAAGCCTGACAACTCCGGGACCTGAGGAGCAGGCGTTCGGGCACCGGCGGCGCCAGGCGGTGCGGAGCCAGAACCGGTCCAGCCCCAGGAGGTGTCGGAGCGGAGGCGGCACCATGGGCCACCAGCGACGACCTACCCCTCGTTGGGACGAGGGGTTGCTCCCTCTCCCCTTGGTAGGCGTCGGCCTCGGCATCATCAGGAAGGTCGCGGAGAATCTCGGCCTTGCTTAGAGGGGAAGTCTCCCCCACCTCTTCCAGGGTCTTCTCCGAGTCCACCTCCTCTTCCCCCTCTCCACGGGACTCGCCGGAAGACACCTCCACCGGTTTCTGCGCCGTAGGAACTCCCGGAAGCGCCGGCGGCACCAGCCCGCGCGCATCAAAAGTCGGCCTGGAGGCGACGAATTCCTCCCGGTCCCTGCGTTGGAACAGGGGAACGAAGGCGCTAGGCGGGTACTCCTGGTTGTCCCCGACTATGAGGCGCAAGACGGCGTCCAACTCATCGCCAGGCAGGTCCCCTGGCCACAGGCGGGTCTTGTTCTCCTCTTCTTCAAGCTCCCAGACGGGGCGCGTGCACCTGGAGTGGGGCAACCCGCAGCATCAAGAACTCCCTCAGGAGCATCGCCCCCATTATCTTGGTCGCCCTCGCGTTGCCCGGCTTCAGGTTGGTCATCATCTACCCCAACACTGACGATGCCCGCTCGTTGAAAAGCTCCACCTTGGGCCACCCCTTGCCCTGCTAGGGCGCCTCCGTCGGCAACGCCAGGCGCGGATCGGCACGCTGGGCATCCATCATGACCCATTTGGATCGGATGTTGTCGGCCCTCTTCCCGGTGCTCGAGATCGAGTTGGCCTTGCCGCATGCGACGAAATTAGCGCATCCGGAGGCGTGCTCGCCGCTGACGCGGAGGAAGAAGAAATGGTGCAGGAGCTCCACAGACGGCAAAACGCCCAGGTATGCCTCACAGTAGTAGGCAAAGATGGACATGAGGAGGACAGAGTTGGGATGGAGATGCAATGCCTGCAGACCGTACTGGTCGGGTTCTTCATAAAAGAAATCGGAGAAAGGGGGGACCAACCCAATGGCGACACTGCTCGAGAAGAAGGGGAAGAAGGTGCTCCTCTCAGGCTCTGGCTCGTCGGAGGCGAGCCGGAGCTCCGTCTTCCCCCACTCATTGCTCTCCCCCGCCGTCAGTAGGCGCACGGAGGCGAGGCTCTTCTCCGTGATGGTGGGCGCCTCAAGAGCGGGCTCGTACCAAGCCAGTGCCGAGGAAGTCTTGACCTTGCATAGCGCCATGAGCGGCAGATGCAGAGCAAGGCTGGAGCAGATCTGGAGGTAGCGGCGGCGAAGAGCGAGAAAGGGGATCTGGGGTGAGGCAGTGAAGAAGCAATGAAGGCAAGAACTGCCCGCGCCGGCCTTTTGTCAGATCAAGCAGTTGCCATGGCAGCGTGGGGAAGCGGAGACGCCCACGTCCAATCAACCACCACGCGTCGACCGAGGCCGCAGGCTTTTGGGGCCCGCAGTGCTCCGAACTTGACCCTTCGCTTCGCCGCGAAGCCAAGCCCGAGCGCACCTTGGGCCCGGGGGCTACTGTCGGTGTTCTGGGAACGGGGGTCCCCAGACTTGCCTACCTGCGGCCCACAGCATGGCTAAGCTAGCAGGCCGTACAACCCATCTTCACCAACAAGGCATCCAAGACCCTCGCGTGGGTCCAAGCCTCGCGAGGCGGACGACGCAAGACCTCCTTTGGAGTAGCCTAGCAAGGCAGGCTCACGAGGAGCGGAGATATCAAGGCGGGGCAAACCTCACGAGGCTCTCGTGACGTGAGCCATGACGAACAGCACCAGGCAGGCGCCAGCGCGCACAACGTCCTTATTTCCTCTTTGGTGCTAAGGAGGCCAGCGCAGGCGAAGAGTACCGAGGCATCAGGCAAATGGTGTTATATTGGTGCAACGAGACCAAGACCAGGAGGACGGCAAGACGGAGGTCATCGTGGAGCCCAAGACGGTGTCACCACCAGAGCTTTTCGCAGGCGAAGACCACTTTTGTTAGGATAGCTTGTACTAGCTGTCCCCCTTCAAATTTACCCGCCGTTGTTGGCTCCCTTCCCGCTCGATATTTGGGAAGAGGACCAGGGCCTCTATAAATAGGTCTAGCCACCACAGTAGTAGCCATCGGATCCAGAGACGCGCAAAAGCTCGTACGCACAAGAACACCTCAACCTCAGGGGCTGTTCTTCCGTTGTACTGTTCATCATCAGCCCAAGAGGCAATCCACCACCACCACATTGGAGTAGGGTATTACACCACAACGGTGGCCCGAACCAGTATATACCTCATGTCTTTCTATGTTGCGAGTTCGTCGAGTTCGTCCGCGAGATCTTAGCGAGCTAGGGTGTAGATCGGTAGGAGGGAAAGACTTCGCGCGCACCTCAGTGTTCGAACCTTGAGGGTTAGCCGGAACCCCACATCCGACAACTGCCTTTACATGTTCCATCCTATTGGGTATCATTGACATCAAGTTTATTGGCCTTTACATTGCTCCGTGAGGTTCTTGTGGATATATCAGTGTGTGCAATTATATCTGACACTCATGGAAGACAACTAGTAGTTAGATTTATGTAATGAGTGCCTGTAGGAGACGACATAAATAGTAGGACTGGGGTTAACTAGTAGCAACAGGTCTCAAAAACTAAAGGGACAACACAGATGAAAGCTACAGAATATGTATCGTTTGTACTCGAGATTAACTAGATGGCACACAAAAGTATTAAAAAACAACATAGGTAATACTAGAAGTGGTATAATACTATAATCACCAGCCTGTGGTATAGCATTGGCTGATAGATGATAACTATGGAACAACGTTACGTAAAGAACAAGTATCTTAGCTGAACTATGGAACAACGTTAACTCCTAAACAAGACCTGTAAGAGATCAACATGAATATACAGTAAAATGTGATAATCTATTTTCCATGCTTAGATGAATAACAAAGCCATAAATGTTGCACACAAGTAAGATGAGGGTACAACCTATCTGGCCGCCATCCATAGGAGTGAGCATCTTGTGCTGACTTGTCGATGGCCCTGCAGTTGTTGTGGCTGTCCATGTCGGGCACGTGCATTCGATGCAGGGAACTGTTGAGTGGGGACTATAGCTCCCTTCTGGTGTATGCTTCCCTTGTTGGAGCAGCCGCGGTGAGTCGGAAGACGGTTTGGCTGAAGATGCAGATAACGCATAATGTTAAGAAGGCTACATCTCTTTGATCTGAAGAAATACACTAAGAGATCAACAGCAAGGTACGAGAGTGGTCACACGTCTGTTGACTGAAGAATAAATTGGGGTCACACGATTTTATTTTATTTTGGTACTGTCCGATGTACGCTGGATGGCTTGATGTCCGTCTTGTGCCTCCCGGCTGACACTGTTAGGAATCTTCTTCGAAGAGCCAGCAACCAATGGCAGAGCAGCTTGCCTCCGCCATCCGTGGCCCCGGCCAAAACCCCGCTCCCAGCCCCACCGCACTGCAGTGGTTGCGCCGCCCCGGGGCCAATCCACAAAGACTCCCCGTCATCCAGATCCGGCGGCGGCAGTACCTTCAATCCACGCAACTCTAAGATAGCCATCTAAGCGCTGCTTCCGCGGTGAACTTGCGGCCCCGCACCATTACGTTAGACACCAGCCAACCGTCAGCCCAGGAGCTCCGCCGCCTCGAGGGGTGCTGCTTCCCATTGGGAATCGATTGGCCCAGAATAAAAATTCAGACAACTGATTCCTAAATAAAGTGATTTGAGATGAGGGTGCGACCTATCTGGCGGCATGGTGAACTAGGCAGGTCCAGCCGCCGAGTCGGTGAGGCCGGCGCGGTTGCGGTGGCCACCGGCGGCAGGGAAACAACGATGTCGCGACGATCGGCGGTTACGGGGAAGTAGCGCCGGGACTCTGGACGGATCTGAAGTTGGAGCCGCTCTGGCACCGTGAACAATGGCGGGGGTGAATCTGCTCCGGTACGGTTCACGCGGCCGTCGTCGAGGCAGCTCCAGCAGCACGGAGTAAGAGGCACACGACCCAGTGCACGACGGCAAATGGACAGCGTCTCCGGCATTAGGGAGGAGGGCGGCTGTGAAATTGGTGCGGTGGGGGCGCCAAGGAGGAGGGGCTGAGGTTTCGTGGCTCGGGAGAAGGGAGCTTCTGGGGAGAAGGTGATTTGGCGCCCACGAGGTATGAATGGGGGGAGGGGAATTGGGAGTGGAGTGGAACCATGTTTTACAGACGCATTTGTCTGAAATGTGAGGGGGAGTTACAGTTCTACCCCTGCCTTTAGGCTTCTCGGCTTGGGTCTGTGTACTGAGGGTCGGGGATAGTAGAGTAACTTTAATTCTCCCCAAATAGTGGGCAGGAGCGATTTCGGGCGAGGAGGGCGTGTTTTGAAATATAGTGGGCGCGAGCGATTTCGGGCGAGGAGAGCGTGTTTTGAAATAGTGGGCGCGAGCTATTTCGGGCGAGGAGAGCGTGTTTTGCCGACCATGGTTTATGAATTATTCGGCACATTGCATTTCGGCCGAGGAGAAGGCGCGCTTGGATGAAGTTACGAACCTACCCTCGATGTACAACGGGCCAATTAATGTGTCTCCCACATAGGACGGTAATTTCACGTCTCCCATTTATTTGCTCGGGCGAATTCCACTGGGCAGAAGATGTTTAACTGTTCGTTCAAAATTTGGGAGAACGAGCATCCACGTCTACCTTAACAAGTCGATTCGAATCAAATTTTGAAATATTAGCTTGCCACTTCTTTTTTAGATGGAGAGCTGATGCTCGGGAGTAATGTGTTTTTACATGCTCGTTGCTAGCGATTTACTATATGACAAATAGTTGACCCACTCAAAAACGGGAATCAAACCCAAAATGAAATATCTCGATTCAATGAAATAGCTCGTTCTCGAGGTCAAAATAGTGAACTAAATCCAAAATTGAACACCTCAATCGAATAGCATGTTGTATAGTATTATAGTACTCCATGAACTTGTTGAAAGTCAAATTAATGAACTTGTTTGATATACGCATATATCCATTCATGTGTGGATTGCAGACAACATGTTCTCCAATTTAAATATTTGAATGCAAGTTTATATCGAAACATGGTTTATATCAGTCTTTGATGCATAAAACGCGACCTCCCCCTCTCCCGGACTCCTGCTCTCTCTCTCGCCGACAATCTTCAATTCTGTCGCACGCATCCAACACACAAACCTTGTTGGTCCCTCTCGCTTTCTCTCCATCTCTCTCTCTTTGTGTGCGTGCGTGGGGGGGGGGTCTTTCTAGTTCGCATGCATATATACTCCATCTATACGTCTCTCTCGCACACTATGTATGATTCTCTAGTCCAAGCTAGATATCTTGGGTGCACTCATCGTACACACACAAATTCCTTGGCTCGTTGCCCGTCACTCTCTCATGCACCACTCTGTCATCTCGGAGCTCTTCCCCCTCTCTCTCAAACTCTCCATCTACCTGGGTCACACATACACATGCATATCTCACTCGCACTCGATAGGCCCATCTAAAACTCTATCTCTCTCCCTCGTTCTCTCTCCATCTCACACGCACACACACACACAATCTCATGCCTAGCTAACCAAGTATGATGGTCTCTCACTCAATTGTAGGCACACGTAGTCCCCCCTATATGTATATGACTAGCTAATCTTAGTCTCCATCACAAACATGTGCATGGTCTATCTCGATTTCTCTTGGGGCATCTTTCTATCGTGCACGCACCTCCCTCGATCTCCCACCCATATAGTCCCCTCACGATCTCGAGGGAGTCTCTCTATCACAAACACACCCTCTCGCCCTCCCCATGCGTCCATGTTCTCCATGTGTCCCTCTCGACCGTTGTTCCTTGTTGGCCAAACCTCTATTGGACATGTGCTATAGGGGTGTCTCTCTCCGTTACAAACAATCACACACTAGCTATCTTCATGTATCTCCTCGCCTCGCTTTTCTATCTCAGAGATGCATGCGTTATATGTTCGCCTAAGAAACGAAAAAACACACTCTCTCTCTCTAATTTATCATTTGTTGTCACTTTCTCTTTCACACACATACTCTTTTTGCACACTTACTCATTCTCCTTCACACGCACTTGATCCCTCTCGACTTAGGCACTCTCCTCGGTCCATAGCATATTGATTTATTGAAAAGTCAAACATCACAAAGTTTGACCATGTACGTGGAGAAAAACAATTACATCTAGAACGGCAAACATATACCATTAGATTAACCATGAGATGTAGTTTCGTATGATGTATCTTTGGTATTGAAGATACAAATAACATTTGTGTAAACCTGATCAAAGTTTCCAAAGTTTGACTTCTAAAAAAATTACATGCACTGCATTATCAAGCGGATGGAATATCTCTTTCCCCCTCTCAGCTATCCGACGCACCACTCAGCCTTATCGGGGCTCCTCAATCTCTCTCAAACTTTATATCTCCCTGGTTCACACATACACATGTCTCGCTCGCGCTATACATATAGACCCATCCAACACTCTCCGCCCTTGTTCTCTCTCTATGTGACACGCACCCCCCTAATAAGTACCATAATCCCTCACTCCATCATAGGCGCAAGCACTCCCCCCTAAGTATGATTATCTCTCACTAGCCATTAGGAACACACGTATTGTCTTCTTCCATCCATACGTCTATCTCGACATCTCTCGAGGTATCTTCTATCGCGCACACACCTTGTCACTCGATCTCCCACCCATGTAGTCCCATCACGATCTCCAGGGGATCTCTATGACAAACATACACTCTCTCCTCCCCATGTCTGCATTTTCTCCGTACGTCTCTCTCGACCTCTCTCCCTTGTTTGTCAGACCCTTCTTGGCCACGTGCTAGGGGTCTTGCTCTCTCGGTTACAAACAACCACACACTATCTCCTCACCTTGCTTCCGTTGTCGAAGATGCATGCGTGATATGTTTGCATAAGACACACACGTTTTTTCTCGACTTTTATCGAGTGTTGTCTATGTCTCTTTCACACACGCACACACACTTTTTTCACTCACTCTTTCTATTTCACTCTCTCTCTCTCTCTCTCTCTAGTTAGGGACTCTCTCACGTCCATAAGCATATGGATGTTTTGAAAAGTCAAACCTCAGAAAAGTTTGACCAGGTATATGTGGAGAAAAACATTTACATCTGGAAAGATCATCATATTCATCACAACATGTACTTACTTCATACTATCATTTATCTTTGGTATTGTAGATATAAGTAATTTCTTTATAAACTTGGTCAAAGTTTCAAAAGTTTGACTTTAAAAAAATTGTTGGAACTACATTATCGAACGGAGGGAGTAGCTCTTTCTCTCTCTGCTATCTCTCACGGGCCTCCCCTCTCACATGAACACTCTATACTGACGGATTATACGCTCACTGTGTCAGCGTATAGCTCCGTATATTGTTTAGTTGACCGGTCAACCAGTCCACATGCTGCCTTGTCAGCTCGTGTTCTATATGTTCGTGTGCTGGCCCATGTGGCAGTGGGTGAAAATAAGTAAACTAGAGGCCCATCTGACACGCGGTGAAGTAAACAGAGTTGAAACCACTTGGGGTAGCACCCCGAACGCTAGTAAATTGAGGGCGCATTGAGGACACACTTCTTCCACGTGGAGGACGCACTCGCGCACAATTCACCACTGCGCGGCGGCATGCACAGAAGGACGCACTCGCGCACACCCAGCACACAACACACACCAGCACACGTGTACACCGGCGTCGCTGCCAGTTGAGATGCACGGTGAGGCAGCCAACAAGCGGAGGCAACTCGAGCCAAAACCGCATCCGGCGAGCCTGGACTTCATCAGCAGCCTCCCCGACGACATGCTGCTCGTCATCATTGGCCTCCTCCCCACCAAATCTGCCGTGCGGACCGCCCTGCTCTCCCGGCGGTGGCTCCCCCTCTGGCGCCGCGTCCCCCTCAACCTCACCGTCGACAACTGCCTCTGCGACGGGGATTGCAAACGCATGGCCGCAGTCTCCAAGATCCTTTCATCGCACCCTAGGCCAGCCAGACGCCTTGACATCCGCATGTTCAGTACCAACTGCAAGGTCCAACCCAAGTTCGACTAGTGGTTCTTATTCCCCGCCCTAGATCAGCTCGAGGAGCTCAGCTTTGAAGCTGGACGATGTCGCTCTCTGCTGCCGTCCGCACTCTCCCTCGTGCCAACGCTGCGCCGCGCCAGCTTCAGCTCCTGCTATCTTCCCCAGATTAATGCCGCGCCCGCCCTTCTTCTCCCTCAACTCAAGCAGCTCGACCTCTTCAACGTTCTCATCTCGAAGAAGGCTATGGAGCACCTGCTCCACAGCTGTACTGTGCTTGAGTACCTTCGTCTTGAGCAGATCCACGGGTTCATTAGCCTCCACATCGCCTCGATGAATCTCCGATGGATTTATCTGTCTTGCTGGCCCCGCAACAAGACATCAATTGGGAAGAGATCACTCCAGCTGTTCCACGTTATGGTCATTGAGAATGCGCCCTTCCTTGAGTGATTGCTTGTATCGTATCTAGAAGGTCCAACAAAAATCAGGGTCATTGACGCGCCGAAATTGACACCGTTGGTGCACTCGTCTGCCAAGTTCTCCGAACTCTTTATTGGATCCGTAATCATTCAGGTACAACACTCATCTTCTTCTCCGTCTTCTTGAAATTCACATTTTTAAATTTCTTCTTGATGTATTTACGACCATCTTCCAGAAAATGATTCCCACAAGCTTGACCCGGTCTATGCGCACAGTGAAGATCTTGGCAATAAATTCTATTGGCCCCAATCTGGATCAAGTTGTTGGAGTCCTTACATGCTTTTCGTGCACGGAGAAGCTATTCATCGAGGTGAAACTTCTTTCCTATTAGTAAACGGTAATCACAACGTAGCTCAAATTTTTCGTAATTTTCCCAAATTACGATGACAAGTGTAGTGTTCAAAACTGCATCTACGCACTGCACCGAAAGAAATGTTTTTAGTATTTTTTCTCACGTGATCACCTGCATCGTTTTGTTGTTGTACTACTATAGTAGCCCAGGCAAGTCATAGTGGAAAGTAACTTAGACTACTCCAGTAACTCTATGGTTACCCTAAGAGCAAGTACTACCTCCGTCCTGGTTTACTCCTCCTATTTTGTAGTATCAAAATTTGACCATAGATTTAACTGACAAAATGTTAATGCATGTCACTAAGAACTATATCGTTGGATTCGTATTTGAACATAATTTCAAATGGTGTAATTTTTAGTGACATGCATTGGCATTTTCTTACATAAATATATGGTCAAAATTGTATACTAAATAAGAGGTAGTACAAAAGTGGGTTATAACGGCCCTCCACTATGTAGGCCAAAACACGTGCCAAATTCACTTGTGATGCATTTGGCATCGATGCCCCTCCATTGCTCACCTGGTGCCCCAATCTGGATCACCTACTTTGCTCCGGTGCCAAATTAACTCACGCAATAAAAAAACACTTGTGTGTGTGAGAGAGAGGACCGAGGCAATAAAAAAACACTTGTTTGGGAGAGTGAGAGGCTGGTGTAGTTGGTTTGATTGATTTGTTTATACATGTGGGTCTGTGTGCACAGCGGTACCAACTCTCTCACATCGCGAGAGCGGTGCCAAAAATTTTTGATTTGAAATCGATGCGTATTATGTGGCATACTTTTGCAAAATATGGCATCGGCCACATAGTGGAAGGCAAAAAATGCCCAAGCTCTTCACGTACTCCTAGGTAAATGAGAGGAGAGAGAGAGAGAGAGTGAAAAAATATCACTAGCCAGCCAACCCTATCCTGTGAGTGAATTATATTGGTACCTCTTGATGACACGGCAATCTTATACAGCCAGCTGCTCTAATATCTTCTCTTCTTTTGCAGATAAAAAAAGACCCAAAAGTGAAAAATGTGCTGCACTATAACAATCTCATCGAATGCCTTGATCCCCATCTTACAGAAATTGATTTGATCGACTACCGAGGCAGCACATCTGAGATTAAATTGGCCAGGTTCTTTGTTCTGGAGGCAAGTGTGCTCAAGTTAATGAGGTTTGGCGTTCTCTGGCGCAACTATGAATGGCGTGTTGAGCACCGGAAGCGTCTAAGCCTAAATGACAAAGTCTCCGCAGACGCTGAATTTTTTTTGAAACATCAAGTGGCCAGAGACTCGAAAACTTATTTGCCCATTAGTGACTTGTCAGGGCGGTGGATTTTAGTTTGTACGATAATGCTGCATCCACCTAAAGTAACAAAAGTTCTTACGTAAACTTCCTAGTAATTCCCTCTTCGTAGGTGCAGCATTACTCCTAACATTTGTAATATCAGTTTGAAACTTGTAATATTGCCATGTCCTATTCCTGCATTTTCAAAATCCTGCGAATGAAACAGGTCCTGAGTTGGTGATGATGTTGTGCCTGCCATCTTTCACCAATAGCCGTCGGATCTAGATCTGACGCATACAAACCAAACTTCTCCAGTTTTGCAAAAAGATGCCCGCACTTGTTCCTTATTTACAAACAACTCCTTGTCTCTCACAATCAGCCTTATCTCCTCCCCACCACATCTAGACGGCCATGGAAAAATCTGGCGCGATGGCCGCTGCCGGCGCCGTCCACCCCTCAAACTTGGTATTCCGTGCAATGCACGGGCATCTACGCACGGGAAATTATGTCGAACACGGCTAGTTGTAATCAGGCTAGGTCTACAACCATGATGATAGTGACTGCGGACGGTGAGGCTGACAATGGTATGGCGAACACGGCGCCTATACTCAGGTGTCATCTCCGGCGTAGGGTCTTGTCACTTCACTGTGAGGAGCAGCATGTAATAATTTGACCAACGGGTAGTACAGTGCTACTACATTGGTAGTACTACTACTACTAGTACTTGCAGCACTGTTTGGATTTAGTACTACTACCACGTCCATCTGGATTTAGTATTTGACTAGCAATATCTAGTAATGCATGTCACAAAAATTGTACTACTCCCTCTGTAAATAAATACATGGTGTATTGTTTTATTCCTATCGGCGAGATAACTTAATGTCTTTTTGCTACTTAATAGGATTACATGCAGTGAACTAACCACTGCATGTGATGTTTGGTAGTCTCAAGTCATTGAAAGCATGCACGGGCACGGAGGGGGGCGCAACTTCATTGACTTACTGCACCTGCCTTTGGGTGTATGACACGTGGGCCCAACGGGTGGCTGGCCAACCTGTCATACAGCCAAAGGCAGGTGCGGTAGAGGGGCGAGGAGTAGGTGGCCAACACGCACGTGAATTCAATGCAGTCTGCACTTCTCATATAAAGGCTCCCGCCAGTTCAATCTACGAAATCCTATGCACCTACGCACCCAAGGGCAAGAGTGATCACTCCAATCGCAAGATCAGTTGACTAGAAGCTAGACCCATGGAGGCGATGAGCGCGAGCATCAGCCGGCTGTGCCAGATGGTCCACGACGCCGGCCTACGGCCCGGCACTGAGGAACGTCTCCAGGTAGTGCTTGAGGCCGCCCGGGCAAGGGGCCGCTTGGACGACAGCTTCGTCTCCTTGTTCGACGAGGTCCTCGTCGGCTTCCTCGACAAGTTCACCATCGTCAAGAAGCTCGCGGACGACCTTGACGTACGCCTCCAGCCCACGCGCCCAGGCTCTGCATTGCATGCCACCCTCAACGGCCTCTATGGTGACAACCTCTTCGACGCACTGGTGGCCCTGCGACTACCCGCCGTCGCGCCGGAGAATGTCCACCTCGAGGTCGCGCTCGCGGCGCAGCACCTGGCACAGCAAGACACCATCAACATAATCACCCACGTCTACGCGCAAATCGTTCACAAGGACTACTACATGCAAGAGGAGGACGATAGGACGCTGACCTTCTTGGACCGCAGGGCAACCTTGGACGGCATTGTTCAGAAGCACGTTGAGATTGCCGCCAACGCTGCTGCTCCTCACATGTCGGTTGGTGACCCGGTGCACTAGGGCGTGAGGATGTCGTTGATGGATCCGTATGTATCTTTATCTTTCCGTCAAATCCATGTAATAGTAATTATCTTAACTTTCGCATCAACTTCATAATTTTCCTACGTACTCCAGGCATTAACCGCGGCAGAACCAAACTTCTCATTACTCCAGGGAAAATAGTTATTTCTATCTATCGGTCGCGCCATGGAGCAGAACCAAATTTTACAAGTTACAAGTTCAAAAGGAAAAGCCAACCGTGTTCGTGTCACACCCCCACACGGTTGGTCCGGCACGCCGCTCAAGGGAGAATGCGTGCTGTGTTGCATTTTCACTTACAAGTGGGACCGCAGTTGAGGAAACTGACTATCGGCAAACCCCCACCCCGCCCACCGCGCGATGGCTGAGAAAACAGGACGGAGAAGAGATGGTTGTAGCACAGACTCCAAGAAAATTGGTGCCGGATGGGACTCGTGTGGGTGGCGTGTGCCATACTGCTAGACATGAATGCTAGTTATGGCCCATGCCACCCCATTATATCGAGGTGCTGGTTACGTAGAACAAATTTCCTGGAGTCCGTGCTCAGCCCTCCTCTATCTCTCTTCTTAGCCAGCCAGCAGACGCGTGGAGCCCATCCTCTTTTTGCTCATATGCGGTCCCACATGTTAGTGAAAACGCAAGAGGACCCACTGAACCTGCACATCTTTCACCTCGACGTGCTGGTGATGAAAAACAAATCCAATAAAGATCTTCAGCGGCCGCTTTTGGAGTTTCTCAAGAGTAGTAAGATTCTATTTACAGTTTAACCCAAGATGCACATCACGTGGCTTCAACTACCACTCTATTTTCTTGCATGACACGACCTGGATGCTGGATGTCCCACGTGTCGGCAAATGGAGGAAGAACTCGACCAAATCTTCGGTTGTGCTCTCGCATTAGACTAGTTGTGCTAACTTAAAATTTTATTGTGTAGAATGGATGCAAGTTTTGGTATTGGGAAGAAGAGTACAACGATATATTGATAGAGCGCAATTTAGTAGATGTTCTAGCACTTTTAGCTAGCATAGAGGCTAGAGATGACACTAGCGCACTTGTTGATAGAATAGAGGCTAGACACGTCTACTTCTTTACACTCGCCGAAGAAAGAAGCACGCAAGATCGAGCCTCCACAGATCAACAATGAATGCATCGAGAAGGCACTAATCCAACTTACAGGAGTAGTTATGGAAGTTGGATATCTTCTAAAATGTATTATTGTGGTTCTTGTTTTCTTTGGTCTTGCTTTTCTAGTCAATATTTTGCAGATGTATTTCCATGTACCAAAAAATCAATGATGAAAAAAAAGATATGTGTTTGCAAAGAAAAATGTACGCGGCCGGGATGCGTCCGCGCGTTCGGCGCACGGCCACCGCATCCGAGAAATGGCCCGGACACGACCCCATTGCCCTACCCAAACGGACAGAATCCGGGCAAAACGGAGGTCCGTTTGGGGTCGTGCATTGGAGTTGGCCTTACAAGTGGGACCGCAATTGAGGAAACCAACTATCGGCAAACCCCCACCTCGCCCTCCGCGCGATGGCTGAGTTAGAGAAATGACGAGGTTGAAGAGATTGCTGTAGCACGGACTCCAAGAAATATGGTGTCAGATGGAAGTCGTGCTGATGGTGTGTGCCGTACTCCTGTACGTGAATGCTTGTTCTGGCCCATGCCACCCTACTACTCCTACTCCCTCCTTTCCGGTTTATAAGACTCAATTCAAAAATCTCACCAACCAAGGTAGATGGTGAGTGGTGGAATATTTTTTTAGTTTGCAAAAGCACCCAACTAATGCTCTTGTTTTTCTCAAAAAAGTGTGTTTACCAATGCATTAATTGCAATGCATGCATGCATAAATTACATGCATTGGTCAATTCTCTCTTAATACTTGCATGGAATGATTTAATGCACCTTGGAATCTGAACATGTGATGGGGAACAACCAAATTGAGCCTTATAAAATGGAAAAACTAAAATTTTGAAATAAGCACTCTACCGGAAAGGAGGGAGTACTACTTATATTAGTAGTATCGAGGATTCGAGGTGCTGGTTGCGTACAGTGAACACATTAACATATGTTCCACCTCACACTATGGCCAAATTTCCTAGAGTCTGTGCTAGGTTAAAAAGTGATCTTTGTGAGGATGGGTGGCGGGTCTCAAGTTTAAAACTTGTTGTATTACGTACGTAGACGTAGAGATAGTGCAGCATGTGAAGCTAGTACAAATAGTGTACTATTGTTTATTGGCCTCATCCGATAACCTATTGCACCGTCGCAGCACCCACAAAGAGAAGCGACTCGAAAGCCATTCATAAATTTAGTAAGTTTATCACAGGAATGTCATTTAATTACATACAACATGTCATCAACCCACAACGACAATGAGGATACACTATAAATACTATATTTTCATCACACAACAAATAACAAGCAATGAAATGAACTTCAACTCAACCAATCCTCGGCGTTGGAAACGCTTGCTTTGAACCACAAGCGATTCTCTGGGAAGAGCCAGCTACTGTCAATCTCGAGACCAACGCAGGACTGATCATCTAGGCTGAAGCGGCCTACTATATCACGACCAGGGTAGGGAACCACCACAATGTCCGACGTATAGATACAGTTGCTTCTCATAAATGGTAGTAACGTTGTGTCAACAGCAGTTGGATCGCCTTTCACCATCATTGGATAGTTTTGTCCAAGAAAGAGCGAGTTTGCTCCAAGACTATCAATATTGTACCAGGGAGAAGGTGTTGGCGCTAGCACACTAGTATCCATCCCGACTACCATGCAACGGGTGTTGGAATAGGTCCGGAGAGTGCGACCATGGGAGACAACACCTGCTCCCTCAGTAGTAACATCAGCAGTGGGCTGTATACCGACAAAAAGTGGTGATCCATTGGAATTAGTTGCCAGTCGCCAGTGAGCATATGGGCCCTGCTCGTCCTCATGCTCGTGATCATCACCATCGTCATCTCCCCCTTGACTATAAAAATTTTCAAGTATAGGTGGTGGAATGTTCACAGGACCTTGGAAACACAAGAAGAAGGTTAATTAGTAGAGAAGGGAAACTTGCTAACTCGCATGCATGTGGATAAAACAATTATAATTACGATGGAAGACAAACGTACCGAAATTATGAGGATCGCATGCAAAAACAGTGCCACGAGTGGTGGCAGCAAACACAAGACCCTCGTATTCAATTGCATCACAGTACACATCCGTGTATAGAAACTGATTTTTGAGCAATATCCATCCAGTCGAACCACAAAGGACGGCAACAAGCTTGTCGAAGATAGCAACAACTTGATAGTTCTTGTAATTCCAAGAGCGGTTGGGAACTTGAGAAATTGCTATCTTCCCTAGACGGCAGTCACCATGATCATATTTGGACGTATGTAGATCATCTGTGTGCTCAACCTTAGGGCACTCGGAGATTTTTGGAAGTGGAATCCGCTGACGAGTGTACCCATTCACAAGTTCCCACTCGCAGCTGTACCCAATATAAACAACCCAATCTCCATTCGCGCCTGCCCAAGTCTTGCCCTCAAGCGATGGCATCTTAACATCATACATATCATTATCAAGCGGCATCAACTTGCACAAGGCGAGGCTTCCCTCGTCCCCGCGCCAGTCGGCAGGGTCACGGCGAAGAAGATAGGGGAGATCAAACCGCTCTACCCTTGGGTTCCTTGTAATGATGTTATTAGTTGAGTCGAGAATGGTCTTGAACGAACCTGCCATGCTAGCCGAGGTGATGACGTCGCACCGATCAATGAGTTCCCCCACCATGTCATCTTTCAGATCAGGGCAAGAATAACGGGGTTGTTTCCGGCTTGTTCACTCCATGGAGAAGACGATCGAACAATGGCATAAGGAAGGGTGAAGGCAAATGGAGGAGGGAGGAAGAGCGTGCGACAGCATTCCAAATCGAGAGGGAAAGGCGAAGAGTCGGTGGACGGTTGCCAGTTTGCCATGGTACACGAAGAGGCGCCCCGGCCTACATGTCCTTTCGGAAATTGTACAGAAGGACTCGCCGTCGTCTCACTGACATGTTGAAACGGGGCCACATGTCAACGAAACATGGTGTGTAATTTCTCGTGCAAAATGCGATCTGGCTGCGTTGGCCCGAGGTGCCGCATTAGTTATCGACCTTTATTTTTTTAACATACAATCTGAGTGGATAGCTCCTGTGGTCATCACACGTGAGCGGATATATAGGTTGGCTAGTTGGGCAGGCGGCAACAATCTAAGTGCTAAAAGAGTTGATCTGGAAAAAAGAGTTGATCCAATGCTTGGTTTTGTTTGGATTTTCCAACTATGACCATTGGATAGAGTGAATCAATGGCTTACGTTCAAAGTTATTCTCATACTATAGAATGGTATACTCCCTCCCACCATTTTTACAGAGCATAATTTTCGAATCTCTCGTACCAAGGCACTCCATGAAACCTAGAGAAATTTTTTGGGACTCACCATCATTTAAACGTCTATTAATTCCGGTAACCACTTCCTCTCTCTTCATTTTAATTTTCCTCTTTTAGCCGTGCTTAAGCATTGGCTTGCATGCCAAAAGAAAATGGCTTGCATGCATGCATGCCATTAAGTGCCTCTGTTGTCAACGCCCAGGCACTCCTTACCAAAGAGTATTAAAGGCTATATGCATCAGTTACCTAATTTGGCCTTGTATATATGGAAAAATAAAAATTGGTGTTAGGCCTTATAAAGATGGATAGAGGGAGTAGGAACGTGGAGAGATTTGGTTGATTTTATATCCCTGAATATTATAAAATATTATGAGTGTAGACGCTCCACCCCGAGGTTTGTAGCTCCTTCTCGGTCGTCGGGAATCTTTGTTCTTCCACTCTTTCGTTTAAGACATGAGCTTTGTTCATCCTGTTGCCGACACGCGGGACATCTATATGCCTCCATTTTACAAAATCATACTATATGCCTCCATGACATGCGGGACATCTAGCATCAAGGTGGCGTGTCATGCAAGAAAATGGAGATATGCAGTGCGTAAGTTAGTCGTGCACTTCGATAGCACCTAGTACTACGCAATATTTTTTCTCCTCGAGGGCACGTGAATAGTGCATGTACTCAATGACATAGCACGGGATGGTAGCCATGGACATGGCCGACCCTTTTTGAAGAGTGAAAGTGAACCTATCCCTGGCTGGTTTTCATAAATCCTAACAACATATAGCTCATTGAGCTAATGCTATTCTAAGATGAATATTTCAGGAAAGCTCAATGATTGGCATGGCATGGATTAGAAAGTGGACCCTTCAAAATGCTAAGGACAAAGGATTGGCTCAAGCTGAAAGCACGAGACTCTACATTTTCTATTTTAGTGATCCAAGATCACATTGAGTCTATAGGAAAAGCCAATACTATTAAGAAGGGATGAGGTGTTGCTTAATGAGGCTCTTGCTTATAATGCTTAGTGATATGCTCCAAAACCCTCCACTACTTTCTCATATCCACATATGTCCTAATCAAAAAAGTCCAACTCCGCCCCACTGAAATTTCATATCTGGAGCCACCGAGTTCAGTTGTCATAGCCACTGCCAGAAACCCTAATCAACTCGGTCTCACCGTTAGGGATCTCGGTCCCACCGAGATGGGGTTGTAATCTCTCTATTTCCTTTTCGTAACGTTTCGGTCAAACCGAGATGAGCGATTGGTCCCACCGAGATTGCAATGCAAACTCTCTGTTTCCCTTTCGTAACATTTCAGTCCAACCGAGATGAGCGAATCGGTCCCACCGAGTTTGCCTGACCAACTCTCTGTTTGACTATTACCAAAATCGGTATCACCGAGTTTGTGTAATCGGTCTCACCGAGATTATGTTATGCCCTAACCCTAATGACATCGGTCCCACCGAGTTGATCCAGTCGGTCCCACCGAGAATCCTAACATTCACATCTTGAACTAAATTGGTCCGACCGAGTTTCATGTTTCGGTCCCACCGAGTTTGGTGATTTGTGTGTAACGGTTAGATTTTGTGTGGAGGCTATATATACCCCTCCACCCACTCTTCATTCGTGGAGAGAGCCATCAGAACATGCCTACACTTCCAATACATATTTTCTGAGAGAGAACCACCTACACTTGTGTTGAGGTCAAGATATTCCATTCCAACAACATAAATCTTGATCTCTAGCCTTCCCCAAGTTGCTTTCCACTCAAATCTTCTTTCCACCAAATCCAATCCTACAAGAGCAAGGAGTTCATCATCAACACACCATTTGTTACTTCTTGGAGAGTGGTGTCTCCTAGATTGGCTAGGTGTCACTTGGGAGCCTCCGACAAGATTGTCGAGTTGAACCAAGGAGTTTGTAAGGGCAAGGAGATCGCCTACTTCGTGAAGATCTACCCGAGTGAGGCAAGTCCTTCATGGGCGACGGCCATGGTGGGATAGACAAGGTTGCTTCTTCGTGGACCCTTCGTGGGTGGAGCCCTCCGTGGACTCGCGCAACCGTTACCCTTCGTGGGTTGAAGTCTCCATCAACGTGGATGTACGATAGCACGACCTATCGGAACCACGGATAAAAAATCTCCGTGTCAACATTGCGTTTGCTCCTTCAAACTCATCCCTTTACCTTCATATGCAATTGTTTTACATTCCACTGCTATACTCTTAGAATTGCATGTGTAGGTTGATTGCTTGACTTGTGCTAAGTTGCTAAAATCAGCCAAGAACTAAAATTGGGAAAGGCTAGATTTTTATTTGGTCAAGTAGTCTAATCACCCCCCTCTAGACATACTTCCGATCCTACAAAGAGATTACTAATAAATACGTAGCTTTGATGTGTCCCGTAAACTCGCAGAATGAGGAGAAGCTTGCTTACTACGCCTTCTCCCTCGCCAACGCGTGCGCGGTGGCTCGCAGCACGAGGAGAAACTTTTGCTTACAAGCGGTGGACGTGCAACACTTCATTTGGTGTGAGATTTCCAGAAGTAGTACAGTACCATCATTATTGTTCGACTTCCGGAAGAGGAGAAGAGCCAAGCGCAAGGTCACCTACTAACCTAGTACATTACTACTACAGTCAAAGTTGGTCCACCTTTTTAGAGCATGGTTAATTAATATAGGCGGCTCTTGCAGCGGCACATCATTTAGAGCAAGTACTCTCTTCATAGGATCAAAGGAAGTGAAACAAAAGTTGGAGTGGATGCTAGATTGCCAATTAAAACATGATTACATAGGAAAAAAATCCTATAGCATTCTATCCTATGAATCAAACGACCAATGTAGGAAAATTATGAGGGGGGTCTCTCCAACAGTGTTCCTCGGCTCGCACCTAGCATCACGGTGGTCGAACTTGGAGTCATTCATCTGGTACACGTGGCATCTCAGATCTGGTACTCCAATTTTATGTTGGATCTATGTGATGTGGCAACTTCATATACTAACCGGATGCTGGCTATACTACTACGGTACTCACACTCCAAGAAGTGACTCGAAAACCATTCATAAATTGAGTCTATGACACGCATTTGCAAATGTACCATTCATTACATACAACAAGTCATCAACACACAACGACAACGATGATACATGTTGGATTATAGATTATTTCCAACAAAACATTCCAGTAAATACTGAAGTTTTTTTGACAGAAAGACTATAAGGGAACCCCCTACAGTATAATTGGTGCAACAAACCCAAATTATAAGTACCATGCCTTGAACCTGGGTGGGTGGGAAGGCAGCAGCCCCTTCCCACCACTAGGCTATGCCTTAGTCATCAAATACTGAAGTTTTCATCACACAACAAATAACAAGCAATGAAATGAACTTCAACTCAACCAATCCTTGGCGTTGGAAACGCTTGCTTTGAACCATAGCTGCTCTGGGAAGGGCCAGCTATTGTCAATATCGAGAGCAACTCATGACTGATCATCCAGGCTGAAGCGGCATATATCAAGAGCAGGGTAGGGAACCACCGCAATGTCCGAGGTATAGATACAGTTGCTTCTCATAAATGGTAGTAACGCTGTGTCAACAGCAGCTGGATCGCCTTTAACCATCATTGGATAGTTTGGTCCAAGGAAGAGCGAGTTTGCTCCAAGACTACCAATACTGTACCAGGGAGAAGGTGTTGGCGCTAGCACACTAGTATCCATCCCGAATACCCTGCAACGGGTGTTGGAATAGGTCCGGAGAGTGCGACCATGGGAGACAACACCTGCTCCCTCAGTAGTTACAATCACAGTGCACTGTATACAGACAAGAAGAGGTGATCCATCGGAATTAGTTGCCACGCGCCACTGATTATATAAGTTCTGCTCGTCCTCATGCTAGTGATCGTCACCATCGTCATCTCCCCCTTGGTTATAAAATTTTTCAAGTATAGGTGGTGGAATGTTCACAGGACCTTGGAAACACAAGATGAAGGTTAATTAGTAAAGGGAAACTTGCTAACCCGCATGCATGTGGCTGAAACAATTATAATTACGGTGGAAGACAAACGTATCGAAACTACGAGGATCCCATGCAAAAATAGTGCCACGAGTGGTGGCAGCAAACACAAGATCCTTGTATTCGATTGCATCACAGTACTCATCCGTGTACAAAAACTGATTATTGAGCAATATCCATGGACGAACCGTGGAATCCGTAACGACGGCAACAAGCCTGTCGAAGATAGCAACAACTTGATAGTTCTCGTAATTCCAAGAGCGGTTGGGAACTCGAGAAATTGCTATCTTCCGTAGACGACAGTCGCCATGATCGTATTTGAACGTACGTAGATCATCTGTGTTCTCAACCTCAGGGCACTCAGAGATTTTTGGAAGTGGAATCCGCTGACGAGTGTACACATTCACAAGTTCCCACTCACAATTGTACACAATATAAACAACCCAATCTCCATTTGCGCCGGCCCAGGCCTTACCCTGAAGCGATGGCATCTTGACATCACATGTATCGTTATCAAGCGGCATCAACTTGCACATGGCGAGGCCTCCGTCGTCCTCGCCCATGCGAACATGCTTATAGCAAAGAAGATAAGGGAGATCAAACCGCTCCTGGACCCTTGGGTTCCTTGTAATGATGTTATTAGTTGAGTCGAGAATGGTCTTGAACGAACCTGCCATGCTAGCCTAGGTGATGACGTCGCACCGATCAATGAGTTCCCCCACCACGTCATCTTTCAGATCGGGGCAAGAATAACCGGGTCGTTTCCGGCTTGTTCCCTCCATGGAGAAGACGATCAAACAATGGCAGAAGGAAGCGTGAAGGCAAATGGAGGAGGGAGGATGAGCGTGCGACAGCAGTTCCAAATCGAGAGGGAAAGGCGAAGAGTCGGTGGACGGTTGCCAGTTTGCCACAGTACACGAAGAGGCGACCCGGCCTACACGTCCTTTCGGAAATTGTACAAAAGGACTCGCTGTCGTCTCACTGACAAGTTGGAACGGGACCACATGTCAACGAAACATGGTGTGTAATTTCTCGTGCAAAATGCGATCTGGCCACGTTGGTCCGAGGTGCCGCATTAGTTATCGACCTTTATTTTTTTAATGGCATGTCATTCAGTTTTGAAGCACGACTAACTGGTACTGTTTGTAGAGAAAATATAAACTACTTTACCACTACTCCACCTCTAGTACTAGTAGTATAGAAAAGATATATAGGCTGGAGCTTTAGAGCTTTCTTGCTAAGGGCTACCCACTTGCTTCTCACACTATCACCCTCTCTCCAGATCTAAAAAAGACGGCCTCTCTCTCCCTCCTCACCGGTGGTCACACATCTGCCGGGGAAGAAAACGATGTGCAGCGTTGACGCACTCGTCGTCGGTGAGCGAGGTCACGCACTGACGACAAGGCCGTCCTCTCAGACCTAGCGCCCGCGTGGGATGGCCTCCGTCCCCAAGCTCGCTGTCGTAGTGCGTGCGGATGACGACGACCACGAGCGAAGCCACTTCCCGCCGACCCTCAGGTATGCTACCTCTTTTCGAACCATACCCTTGTTCTATTGCCCCATCTGCCACGTCGCTGCATGCACTACTAGAAAAAGGCTTACTAGTGGCGCACCAGTTTTGCCTACTAATGGCGCACTACTGGTGCGCCACTAGCATCACGCCACTAGTAATTTTTACTAATGGCGCACCGCTGGTGCGCCATTAGTATCTGGTACTCTAATGGCGCACCAGGCAGTGCGCCATTAGTATAGGCCCCGGTGCGCCATTAGTATGCCTCCCAGTGGGCATGTGCTTTGCCATACTAATGGCGCACTGGTGGGCGATGCGCCATTAGTATCCTTTGGCATACTAATGGCGCACGTCTGGGTGATGCGCCATTAGTATGTATATTAGGGATTTTTTTTTCTTTTCTGATATTTGCACAGATTACAAAATATATTATTGGACAGAATATAAACAGCACCACACAGCAACAGCAGATTCATCAAATACAATAGAAGATTAGTCTCCGAATACAATTCATCATATTAGTCTCCGAAATCAAAAGACCGAACAAAGATAGAACATTACAAGTCTCGAGACCGCGAGTAGCGAGTTTGTCGAAATTAATACTAATCCTAACAAGTCCTACTAATCATCATCATACAACTTCTACTCGTTATTAATAACAAGTCATACGATCATCATCCTGATAGTCATCGAACCAACCCTACTTAATTGTTCTTAGCACATGATCATCAGTATTAGGCAGCACCTAAAATACCCTATTTAAGGTAAAATAGCATAAAACAATATAGACCCTGACTCTCCATTATGGAGAATGGAGATCATCCTGTCTCCAATTCTTGCGCGGCGCTTCGATTTGCTTCCAAGAACCTCCTTACGACTGTCCATACATTTTTTCCATTCTCTGATTAGCATGTCTCCACTTCTTCTAGAAATCCGGTATGGACAGTTGAGATTTGTAGGATGACCTGGATATAAGTTCAAAACTTGAAGGCTGCCATTCTGATACATCAAATGAGGCACACAATCCTCTGGGATTCTCTGTTGAAAAACATAGTAATAACTTCATAGTTAGCAATGATGTACTAGTTTTAGAAGTATGCAAAAGATGCACGGATGTCGTAATAGTACAAAATCTTACCAGGGTATCTCCATGGTAGTTACCGTAGTTCAACACGTGCACTAGTGGCACGTATTGACCATAATGTTGAGGAGTTTGATTGTAGATATTGTAATTCTCAAGATCAGTACAAAATCCGACCAGATGATTTTTCTCCTAATAAGTTAACTCGGAGCCATCGGTGTAGTGGGTTTTGTCTACCATTTTCCGCACATTTTTTGAACAATCAAAATAAGCTGTCAATGGAAATAAGTTGTCAACTATTTTGAAATAAACAATATAGATTAGTTAATAATTAACTATGTTTGAGAAACTCACATAGCGGTAGAACTGGAGGCGTATCAACAAGGACCCAAATGTCCATATTGTCTTGGTCGATGCCAGGATCACCAAGATCCATGGTGACAAGCATACCCTCATCAAAACCATACATCTTGCAAAATGCTTCCCAATTTTTGCAACCAAAATGGGTTACGCTCTCAGCATTATACAGATTTACTTCAAAATCCACATCATGATGTGTCCTTAGGTGAATTTTCTTCGTTTCAAAATTTTCATGATCTTCAAAATCCATCCTCTCCAAGACATAGCGTCTTGCATGGCATGGGATAAACTATACTCGAATTGTAAAAGATGAAATTACACGTTGGAATAGTTGAAGTCATGCTTAATTATGAAAAAAACACTTGTCGTCGTTGCGTACCGTTTCAACTTCGAAGGTCTCCTCGAGCTTAATGCTGAAGCGCCGATCATCGTCCAGGTGAGGCCTATCGCACAGACCTCGACCGTCGTGGCACCAGTCGCACTCCCCCGAGAGACTTTCGTCGTCCGATGACGACATTTCCTATGTTCATAATTCAAAACTACATCATCTCTGTTGGGTCCAATAAGATAATCCACAGTGTGGTGAAAACACGCCCATCCAAATAGAATATGTGGTACGGGCTTTTTTAGTAGGTCATCCTACCAGATTAGGGTTTATCGATGACGAGCAACTGACATTAGTAATAACTATGAGTAGATATCACACTTCTATATGAATAACACAAGAGGCAGTTGATCCTACTTAATTAAGTACTAAGATACCCCGGCCCATGCATTAGTCGGAAGTGCCCCATATGTCCTATTTTTAGCAAAGTCATGCTAAAATTCACGAAAAATTTCAGCATGACCTTTGCTGAAAATAGGACATCTGGAGTACCCGAATTTGCCAGAACGGAAGTTAATCGACATTCTGGCAAACTCAAGGGCCTCTCGGGGTACCTGCAAAATCATCACGACACAATGGTCGCAGACAAAACCCAGCAAACTAGCAATTGATGGATCAACACGTAAAACATGTCCAATAAGAGCATATAATTCAACAACTCCACTGAAAATGAGAGCTGAAAGATGCAGGGAGCACAAACAACTCAGAAAAAGGATGCAGGGAGCACAAAGAGCTACACTCTGAATCTTTTATCTATTTATACCTGTAAATTAGCACTCCGATGCTGGCCTTGACAAATGATCCCACTATGTTGTTTGCTGGAATCTGCAAAATGATCCCACTATGTTGACAAATGATCCCACTATGTTGTTATACTTGAGAACACTGTAACAAAATCAAAACCACAATAAACAGTGGTCAAATACAGAAGAAGGAACAATTTATTTGTACTGTAAAAAAGGTTAGAGAGAAAAGTTAATGAGGATGAGTCACATAAACCAATTTTTCAGATCACTCCCTCCCCAACACTGGCAATGCTCACTAGATCTTTATAAACCTGGGTACTTGTTTGGGATAAAAATAATAGAAGGGATTTCAGGAAGGAGTTCAAAACATATAACATTGGAGGGTTAGATTCAATTTAACCTCTTGTACCTCCTGTACATGTGTGAATTAAGGAGTAGCAAGCACAGGAACAGCAAAATTCAGAGATGACAGAAAATCAAGGCACAAATTACACAGAACCATGAAGCTAAAATATAACTATTTAAATGAAGGCACTGTTAGAAAAGACAACATAGTTCAGTAAAGTCATGAACATAAATACTGCAGAATTTAGAGACCACTTAGTACTGTAAATTCAGTTAGCAACAAGACAGAGAAATTGCACTTAGATTTCAAAGAATAATATGACTACTCCACACTGTAAATCATCAACATTGACACTGTAATAACTGTATACTCCACACTGTAAATAGACAGAACATGGATGTTATCAGTCATTGACAGATTCTTCAACAAGAATTCCAGCGTCTCGATGCCATCAGTGGTCATATCGCTCTACATTGTCCGCCGCCTTTTAGATCGTTACAAGTCTTCTTCTCTAGCTTTTAAAATCAAAACAAGTTCTTCCGTAGCAGCTGACAGCTAGACGCAGCACGTACCAGTGCAGAAGAAAGGGCCAGGCGGATGCAGAGTCGATACTTGATCACACAAAGGAAAAACTCGAATCAAGCATATAATTTCATGAGAATAAAAATGAAACACACACACACACAGAAACCCTTCTGTTCCATCTCCGTTCGGAGAATTGCTGCATTAACTGTACTGTACTAGTATAAACTGCAAACACGGGGTACTGTTTGTCAAAATTCCAGAACTTACAGAGCATCTTTATTTTTACTCTCCTGCTATATCTCCAATTTATGATTGGCAAGGCAGGAGCTCCTAATCTCATCGGCAACGTGGCCGTGTGTAGCAGCATTGCTAGAACGCTGCCTGGACTTTGCCTTCAATATCTGGAGCATGTTCCAATCTTTCTAAAGCTCACCAAAATCGTTGATGGCGTGCACCGCTCTTCCTCGAGCCGGCAGCACAGTGATGGACAAGGAGGAAGGAGGAAGGAGGAGAGGTACCTGGGCGGGCGCGGCCGGTCGCCGGAGGGGTCGGGGTTGGGGTCGGGTTCGGCGGCGGCGGCAGCGTCGAAGGGATGGCTGCGCGGGGGAGGGCGCGGGGACG
>NC_057802.1:522374032-522414960 GCF_018294505.1 Triticum aestivum
GGAGGGTCCGGTGGGTCGTCGGCGGCGGTGGAGTAGGGGAGCTAGGGTGCGGTGGGTCGTCGGCGGCGGTGGAGCGGGGGAGGGTGCGTGGGGTCGGCGGCGGCGCCCGGTGGAGCGGGGTAGAGGGTGCAGGGGGTGCTCGGCGGCGAGGGGGACCGGATCTGGCGAGGTGGGATAGCGATCGAGATGGAAGGGGGATCGAGATCAAGTGTCCATGAAATATACACTAATGGCGCACGGGTAGCAGTGCGCCATTACTAGCTTAAACTAGTAATGGCGCACTGCACCAGGTGCGCCATTAGTAGTTTTGCAAAAAAGTAAAAAATAAAAAAAAAATTTAGTGGCGCACTATGTTGCTGGTGCGCCATTACAAGGTACAACTAGTAATGGCGCACTGTGTCCTGGTGCGCCATTAGTATGTCTGGCAAAATAAAAAAATTGTTACTAATGGCGCACCGTTTGTCTGGTGCGCCATTAGTGTCTTTCACACTAATGGCGCACCAGCACATGGTGCGTCATTGCTATATAGCAATGGCGCACCACATGTCTGGTGCGCCATTAGTGGCCATTCCATCTATAGCCCTTTTCCTAGTAGTGATGTGGATCTTTTTCCACTCCACCATCTTCCCAATTTGCTATCCTCTGCTCTGCCAGTCACGCAGACAAAAACCTTAATTTGCACTATTAATGGAAACCCTACTTCATGCAGACTAATCCATGTCTGGGTTGAATAAGGAAAGGAAGGGAGACTGTACTGTCCAGGAGAGTAGGCATCGAACCCGCATCTAGGTTGAAAAGGGGAAAATTAGTAGCTAAGGAACGAGTCTCGTGTCTCTTGGTTGAAGAAGGGTAGAAAGGCATGACAACGCAATAGAGAATGACCAGGTCGATCGGTTTGTTGTCCTCACATAGGAAAAAGGTGGCTAAATAGAAGAAAAATGGGACGTAATCCACATATGCTGCCTGGATATTTGTTGCTCTGGGAAACCATACCTCCCTCACCACTCTATGCATCTGTGGAGGTACATCATACTGGTGCACCCACTGTCCGTATGGGCCTCCCATGCTCTTATTGTCACTTTTTTGCTGTTAGTATAACGCCAGCAGTCAAGTCAAGCAATGCTACTGCTAAAGTGATGCCACATTTAAATAATGCCACACTCAGTCTAATGCCACTGATAAATTTAAGCAATGCCATTTAATGTCACTGGATTATTTCAGGGTTAGCTGTTGATTGTGGATGTATTAAAGATTTTTCAGCTAAGGCATTCTAATGCTGTTGCACAGCCAGTATACCAATGATGAAACTTGTTACTACCTTCAGATTTTTGCACTTTTAATGCTTATAGATTACATACCTCACTTTCATGAGATAAGTTAATTTTTTTGTACAGTGTCACCAAAATGCCAAGGCGCTGATGTCATTTTATTTTGGCTAAAATGCACAAAAAATTATGAAGACAAGAGGAAAGGTCATGAGTGGGCACCTCCTCCTCCGGCTATTCTCTTGATTCGTTCGATCAAGTTTTTATGTTTGATCGATTATCAAGATTGGGATAGCAATTTTTAAGGTCCCCCCGAGTTCGAAATGATACTTACCTTGGAGGTACATGGTTTGCAATTTTTTTATATTGTCATTAGTTAACAATGCTAGTTACCTTCAGACTTTTGTATTTGGTTTAATGTTGATGCACAGCTAGTATACCAATGCTGAAACGTGTTACATTTACATTTTGTATTGTTAATTCTTATAGAAATCTTCCAGTGCTAGAGTTTATTGAAATCTATTCAGTAAAACCATTGTAATGTACCCTGTAATAAAATAACTACTCTACTGTTGCACTAGCCACTGGATTAGTGTATATTTGTAGTATTCGAAATTTCGAATGGTGTTGCGTTAGCGTATGGACATAAATAAAGTGTGGGAAGCTTTCCCAGATATGTGCTCAAGAAAACTACTACCTGTTTTTCTAAATACGAGACGTTTGGGTACTTTAAATTGAACCGTGAAAATGTCTTCTATTAAGGAACAGAGGGTGTAGAGTTCACTCAAATTATCCCGGTAAAGCTAGTCACACCTTTGTTAAAATTAATGTTCATTATGTTATCGGAGGAGGTCTGTATGTTTGTCTCTAATGCCTGTCGACTACATACCTGACATCATGATGTAATGTTAAGTCATTTTCTTTTGTACAGTGTCACTGAATTGTCAAGGCGGTGATGGCGTTTTATTTTAGTCGAACTGCACAAAATATGCTTAAAAGAAGAGGAAAGGTCAGGAATCAATCATTCTTTTAGAAAGAACTATATATGCCTTTCGGACATCAGCCGCTGTTGCCTTATTTATTCCTTCAAACAGGTGGTTAGAAACAGTCTTGCTACCTTTTCCCTTTAAGAAATTGGAATGCTTATATTTGTGAGTCTATGCTTCAACTAGTGCCACTTTATAGTAATCACAGTTTCAATATCTATGCAAACAGGGATGCTCGATTTTAGTGGAACTGCACAAAAAGTCCAACTGGTTCAACATTAGGAGCATGTTTTCTTCCGAACCTTTATATCCAATTGGTGGCACTATGAGCTATTCATTATGAAGGTACATGGTTTGCTACTATCTTGCTACTCTTTTTGTACTATCATTTGATAGTAATACTAGTGGTTTGCATGTGAATTTGTTGGCAGGGTGGACCTACATTGGAGGTGTAGGACAGGATTGAATGATTGGATGCTCAATTTCGGTTGTATCGATTTCACCTATTCCATCACTGCGAACATGGATATCCTTGGTCCGATGAAGAATAGGCGCTATATTTCTGCTCTGAACCAGCAAATCAATTCAGTTTGAAATTGTCCAGGGAAAAACATGACTGTATCAAATTGTCCAGTGCAAAACATGACAGATGCTAAGCGGAAGAGACATGTTTAAACGGAAAATACAAGGTGGGGTATATGTTTACTAGCTGCTTGATATTTGTGCAGACAGAGATGTCTGCCCGTTGCTGTTTGGCAAACACACAAAGTGACCGCAATTTTGGTTGAACTGCACAAGAGAATAGTATAGTCAGTGCATGCAATGCAATTTGAAAATAGACACAGAAAGATTGGATAGTCACTTCATGGACTGCAGAAAAGTAGTACTGTACTATTTATTGGCCAACACTAGGTGCTTCATTGCTTTGGTCTGATTATACAATGAGCATCATTTAGCCTAAGTTAAAGTTTGTATTCCGAAAATAGTCTCGCCGTGTGATCGAGAGAAGACCAAATCATATTGCAGTGGATGTTCCTCCATCATGTGTGGTTCATTCTCATGGTTCCAGCTGTTGGTGAAACCACTTACGTTTGCAAGAGGAATTGTAGACTTCACAAACAAATTTGGCTTTCATTGAGATGTTTCTTCATAGGCAGAACAGATGTTTTTTCATAGGCAGAACATATGTTTTTTCTAGATCTTTGCTTTTGGAGCCACATATTCGTATATGAATTGTGAATCATTGAGATGCATTAACATGTTGATCTTATGTATGGGAATCATACTAGTTGGTTTTAGTTGCGACGCAAGATTCGAAGTGGCTGATCTTTGCTTCTGGAGCTACATATTTGTATATGATCTCTGAATCATTGAGATGCATTAACAATTCCTTATTTCTGTTCGCTCAGTGTTTACAAGTTACTGATTGATCACTAGCTAGCGTACTAATGCGCTCCTGGCAGTTTTAGTTGCGACGCAAGATCTGAAGTGGCAGTTTTTTGAATAAAAAGGCCTACCTCTGAAGAAACTGACAAGCTGCTCTGAAGAAAATGCCATGCGAATCTGAAGAAACTGCCAGCAAAAACGTTTGCAAATGCTTTATCTCCCAGCTAAAGTTCATCAACTAATGCCCTCGGCTGCGACTCGTTGCATGCTGCTCCGCGTACTAGATGCAAGCCATTTTGAGTGCCTGCATGCAGCCGGCCGTAATTAAGGCAGCTAACTAATGCGAAGAAAGATGCGCTTTAATTGTTGCGGGCCTTTTAAATCCATGGAATCATTATTGATAAGGAGGGAGATGATTCGAGTGCACTCGTTTGACCGTCATGCTGGCGTGCGACCCAGCACGGACGGGACGCACCACTGACGGGACGGGACGACACAGTCATAATTTCAGTTTTTCTAGTTTTCCATGTCAAGCTAGCACGCTAAGCCATGCCTGCTTATGCATTGAATTCCGATGACCGCGATGGCCGTCGCGTTTCCCGCGAAACACTAGTTCGCCTACCTTCCGCCTATAATTATTGTTTCCCAGGATTCTCCGGTGGCACCATCGCCCAACTCGCCCTATCCTCATAAGCCCCCACCGGCCCGGCGTCGCTCGCCACTTATCCTCGCTCTCGCCACGTCTGCCATGCCCCCGCCCGTCTGCGATAGGCGACACCGGAGGCGGTCACCGCCGGAACTAGTGTTCGGTTTTTCACCGGAAGGCAGACGGAGGGAGGAGGCATTCTATCAGTCTTTAGGTGGCAATGCGGAGATCGAGGACTTGTTGGAGCGCGACCGCCTGGTGGAGGAGCAGGAGTTGTTGGAGCGCGACCGCTTGGCGGAGGAGCAACGTATCGCCGATTTGCGCCGCCAGCGGGACATGGAGCAGAAGTGCACCGACGCTCTGAGTCACGAGCAGAGCGCCCGCAACTGGGCTGACTACATGGAGGCCGGCGCCCGGCAAATAGCCCTGGAGGCTGTCGGGCACGCACGCGTTCGCGACGCCGATTTTTACTACCAGCTCTTCAAGTGGGTTTCCCGCACTACTAGGAAAAGGGCTATAGATAATATCGACACTAATGGCGCACCACACATGTGGTGTGCCACTACTATATACTAATGGTGCACCATGTGTTGGTACGCCATTAGTGTCCATATACTAATGGCGCACCACATCCACGGTGCGCCACTACTAACAAATTTTGTTTTTTTTCAAAACTAGTAATGGCGCACCAGGGGATAGTGCGCCATTACTAGTTTAACTAGTAATGGCGCACCACATCCTCGGTGCGCCACTACTAACAATTTTTTTTATTTTTTTTGTCAAAACTAGTAATGGCGCACCAGGGGACAGTGCGCCATTACTAGTTTTAACTAGTAATGGCGCACCACACCCTCGGTGCGCCACTACTAACAATTTTTTTATTTTTTTTCAAAGTTAGTAATGGCGCACCGTGGGTGTGGTGCGCCATTACTAGTTAAACTAGTAATGGCGCACCACACCCATGGTGCGCCATTACTAACTTTGCCCAGAAATTCCACCGAATGCACCGCCCCCGTGGACCGCCTTTTCAGTTTTAGAAAAAATAAAAGAAAATGATGGAAATGTCAAAAAAAAAGTTTCCCATGTGATATGTGGTCTAGTTGTTGCGAAAATTTACAAATATGAATTTTGACTTTATTTGCAAAATCTCTCTGGAATTTGTAAAATGGGCATAACTTTTGCATACGAACTCGGATTAAAAAGTTTTTTATATGAAAAATCATCTACTCAAAAAGTTACATATGAATTGAACCGGGGGAACCCCATTCAACATCTTCAAAATCCCCAAAAACCTAACAGAACGAAAGATACGGGGCTTTTAAGATCTAGATGGGGGAAAATGAAAAAAAATTCAAACTTACTAGTGGCGCACCATTTGCTAGGTGCGCCACTAGTAACAGAAAAAAATTGGTTTCAAAAAAAATGTTGGAATTTTTTTCAAAATATGATACGTAATATGACCGGGAAGTTTGAAATATTTTTTCAAAATTTCATCACACTCATGAACATGAACAAAGTCCTAGACATCAACAAGGTTTAATAGGATTGATATGCTAGATATATCAACAAGTGCCTGTTAAGTGAGCTGGTGCTGGGGTTGGATAGAACTTTGAAGTTAAGCGTCCTTCGGCTGGAGTACTGTGAGGATGGGTGACCTTTCGGGAAGTTTGATCACGCAGTGCGATTTGACTTGAGATTAAGCATAGTGACCCGAGATTAAGAAAAAAAACAAAAAAAATTGAAAAAAATATTTCTGATTTTTTTATAAAAAATGTTAGTAATGGCGCACTTCTATGTGGTGCGCCATTACTAAGTCAGATAGTAATGGCGCACCATGTGATGTACTAATGGCGCACTGCCTGGTGCGCCATTAGTATCTGTGGTGCGCCATTAGTAAAAAATTCTAATGGCGTGATGCTAGTGGCGCACCTGTAGTGCACCATAGTAGGCAAAACAGGTGCGCCACTAGCAGGCCTTTTCCTAGGAGTGCCGCTTAGAAGCCGAAGCTTCGGTGGACCACGCCGGCATGGAAAGGGCCAACGCGCGCGAGCACCGCGCCCTATCGCACCTCTGGCAAGTCCGAGGCGAGGCGGAGGATGCCGGTGCCGGCGTTTAGCGTGTACCACAGATGGCGGCCGGCATCGTCTAGTTAGCTAAGAGTAAGTTAGTACTTGTACGCTACTAGAGTATTAGTGGGAGTAGATAGTTAACTTGGCTATGATGGTTGTCAACGTGGAAGTTCAATACTCTATATGTGGATCAGACCTGTTACATTGCTCTAAATGTTGAACTTTCCGTTTGAACGTATGGAATGGGCTGTTATTTTAAATGGGTTGTATTTGTCCTCCATGGGTTTAGAGGCTGACTTGTGGGCCTACCAAGTTGACGTGTACACAGTCAGGAGATGATTGTACGTGGAGAGGATGACAGCAGGGACCCGCCAAGGTCATGGCAGTACGCAAGCAAGTGCCTCCTTATTTCAAGCCAATAAAAAAATGGCTCCTCCTAATGGATTTCTAACATCTGGGTCCCATGCCATTGTCAACGTAGTCAACAAACGAGAGAATTGCACAACAAGCGGCTGACACCAGGGACCCAGCAGCTCGCCCAGTTATTTTTGTTTTGGGTTAATCTGATAAATGCCACTCCAAATCTGGTGTTTCTGATAAATGCCACTTCACTTGCCAAACTTTGAAAAATGCCATTTCCAGTGGCATTTTTCGAAGTCTGGAGTGGCGTTTTTCAAAGTTTGCAAATTGATGTGGCATTTTCCAAAGTTTGCAAAAATTGCAGTGGCATTTTTCAAAGTTTGGAAATTGCAGTGGCATTTTTATGAATCGCCATAATTGGAGTGGCATTTATCTAATTTGTTTTTGAGACGGAAGCAGGGTGTCAACTGGGCTGTGCGGGGCACTCTCGCCTGTCTAGACAACCTTCTCTTTTAGGTTTACCACAGACCAGCCCAGTAGTTTTTCTTTCTTTCTGAAAATGGCTAGCCCAGTTTTTTTGTGATTTGTCAAGTAAGTCGCTTTGTCAGGCCTGTTGGGCTGCAAATCTTTCAAGACGGGGAGAGCTACATTCGGCTTGCCGAGAAAATGGCCTATCAGTAATGAGAAATGGGTTGTACGTTTTTAAAACACATCAAACCGGCAATTAGTTTCAAATTTCTTTTTTTCATTTTCAAGATTTTAAATTGCATTAATTTTTATGCGTGGACAATTTGTTGGATTTTATATTGATATACATTTATTTTTAAAATCAGTTTGAATGTGACTCGAAATTTTGGGATTAAAAACAGTTCGGACCGCACCGAAATATGCAAAATTTTGTATAATTTTTTAACCATGGCCACAATATGGGCTGTAATGCTAACAAAAAGAATATGGGCTCCAAAAAAAACCTTAAGAATTAGCAAATGGGCTGTAAATTATTAGAAATAATGGCAGATGGGTTGTATGGTGTTTTTCACAGATTTGAGGCTTTCCTAAAAAAAATTTGACGCACAAGCAGTGACTGTTGGATGTCCATCCAACGGCCATCGTGCTTCTTCAATCTCTGCTCCTCCTGCTCCAGCCGCTCAAACAAGCGCCGGCGGGACTGCCTGCTCCATCCTCCCCGCGGCCGGCTGTGCTGCCGCGCAGGCCTCACCGCCCCAACGTACTCCCATCGCTGGCCTAGCCATCCCTCTACTCACCAACACCCGCTGTTATTCTCCGGTGACGGCAGACGAACCAGTAAACCCTCGTACAGTCGTACTCCCGTCCGCGTGGGAAACAATTGCCGAGTCTTCCCTGCCTCCATGTCGTTCCCTTCCTAGGCCTCACCGTCGTCCACCCCCTGGTGCTCTTGGCGCGGCCTGGTCAACGTGGTCAACGACCGACATGCATATGAAGTGGACTGTACGTGGAGAGGCTGATAGCTGGGTCCACGGCCGCACGCAAAATGCCTCCTTATTACGCGCAAAATAATGATTCCTCCACCTGACATCTGGGACCCACCGAAAGGGCCTCTGTATTTCGTGAAAAAAATGAATACTCCCCCTGCTAGCTGGGACCCAATATAGTGGCAGGCTGACTTGTGGGCCTACTAAGTTGACGGGGACGGAGGGCTTTGTCAACTTAGTCAATATGCACGATTCTAGCTCCAGTGATCGTACGATGTCCATCCAACGGCCGTAGTGCTTCTTCAACCTCTGGTCTTCTTGCTCTAGTTGCCCAAACCAGCGCCGGTCGTGCCTCGTGCTCCTGCCTCCCGTGTCCGGCTGCGATGCGGCGGAGGCCTCACCGCCCCCTACTACTCCCACCGCTGGCCAGGCCATCCCTCTACTCACCCACACCCCCTGTTATTCTGCGGCGACGGCAGCCTCACACCGCAGCGAACCAGTGAACCCTCATACTCCTCTACGCGTGGGCATCCACTGCCGCGTCTTCCCTGGCTCCGTGTCGTCCCCTTCCTAGGCCTCGCCGTCGTCCACCGCCCTGGTGCTCTCGGCGCGGCGTGGTGAACGTGGTCAAGGAACGACTTCTATCGAAAGAGTACTGTAAGTGGAGAGGCTGACAGCTGGGTCCACGGCAGTCGCAAGGAAGTGCCTCCTTATTACGCAGAAAATAATTATTCCTCCACCCGACAGCAGGGACCCACCGGACGGGCCATCGTAGTTGGCGAAAAAACATTTCCCCCTGACTGCTGGGACCCACCGGACGGGCCACTGTATTTTGCGAAAAAAACATTCCCCCCGCTGTCAGCTCAGACCCACCGGAAGTGCCTCCTTATTACGCACAAAAAAATGAATACTCCCCCTGCTAGTTGGGACCCACCTTGGTGGGTGGCTGACTTGTGGGCCTACTAACTTGACGGGGACGGAGTGCTTTGTCAACTTAGTCAATGTGAACGATTCTAGCTCCAGTGACCGTACGATGTCCATCCAACGGTCGTAGTGCTTCTTCAACCTCTGGTCTTCTTGCTCCAGCCGCCCAAAGTAGCGCCGGTCGTGCCGCATGCTCCTGCCTCCCGTGTCCGGCTGTGCTGCCGCGGAGGCCTCACCGCCCCCTACTATTCCCACCGCTGGCGGGGCCCTGCGGCGATGTCGGAGTAATTGGCCACGGGTAGCCTCACCGACTACCCCTGGCTCTTCAGAAAATTTATCAGGCCTTTGGGCCTTCAAGCACTCCAAGCATTTGGGCCGCCTTCCCCGGCCGGCTACCACTAAAGCCGACTCCCGGAAGGCGACCTAGCCTCACCGACTCCAAGAAGCCGGCCAAGAAGGACGCCGACTTCTAGAAGCCGGCCAAGACCACAACCGCTCCTACATAACGATGACCTGACGGGGCATGGCCACAGCGCGGCCCACGACCCCCGAAGCCCGAGGCAGGCATGGCTACAGGAGGCCGTACGGGAGGGATGTCTCCCGTGCGGCCCGGCACTGTAGCCACGCCAGTCGCGACGTCATCCACGACCCCCTCCTGTACGGCCCAAGGACCGCGGGCCCCTTCAGCCAGAGAGAGGCGTGAAGGCGGCCCGGCTTTTCCTAGTCGGCCAGGATCATAGCCGGCCTCCAGAAGCCGGCAACTCCCTTCCTCGAAGCAGGAGCCCCATTAAGGAGACAAGACGAGGTGAGGCTACGGTGATAGCCCCCGATGCGGATCACTGTAGCCACGCTTACCTTGACAAAGCCCTCATCATCAGAGGCGCGGCTACAGTAAGCAGCCGCTGACAAGACCCTAGGCGGTGGGGCCGGCCTGTCGACCAAGTAGCCGGCAGCCGGCGGGACCCACCAGCCGGCGGAGAAGCCGGCAGGCGTAGACACTGACGGCTGGGGCCAGTTCCCAGTCGGATTACCATTGTACCCCCGGGGGGTAGCCTATATAAACCCCCCGGAGCACCCATGCAAAGGGTTCGCATCTCTGCATGTTTGGCTTCCAAGCATAACACACGCACACACACCATAGATAGAGAGAGGCAAGAGCTAGCCTTGTTCTTCCTCTCCCTTGATCCCAACAGCTCCAGGAGCGATTGTAGGTACTCTTTATCGATCTAGTGATCATGCGGAGACCCCGCAGAGCAGGACTAGGGGTGTTATCTCCTCGGAGAGCCCCGAACCTGGGTAAGATTCGCCGGCGTGCATGTCTTCGCCTCATCCCGTTTCCAGGCACCGGCGACGTTTTATTGGCTCCCACAATGATAAGCCATCCCTTGGCATATGTCGCGCCAACCACCCGACATTTGGCGCCCACCATGGGGCCAGATGCACCGTTGTCCGGAGACCTGTTCTGGACGGGAACCCTCTTCCTTCCCCGCGAGCGCAGCCAGCCTGCTGCGCCCGATGGCGTTTGCCCCGACGCGCTGCAAGGCGTCAACGACGCCTGTGCAGCAAGCCGCCTCGCCGATCTGCTCGGCGAGACTCGCATCTCCGACGAGCCTGCGTCCGACGCAGGCACCGATTACCCCGAGAGCCGCCTCGTCAGCCTCCTCGACCAACTTCACGTCACCAGCGAGCCCGCTGCGGACATGGAGTCTGTCGGCTCCACCGACCCGATGCTCATCGACTCCGACACCGCGTCGCTCGACGCCTACCCCTCCAACGTGGTGGTCTTCGATGACCCACTCCCTCGAGCTGACAGCGGCAGCAGCGCTGTCACCGAAGTGCTGGTCATCAGCCACGTCTCCAACTCGGGCGGGAGCGCCCGCGACGTTCAGCAAGCGGCGATGCACGACCTCTCCATCCCCCTCCCAGCCGACGCCGACGCCGAGACCCTGGAGGCACGCCGTCTTGCCCTCATCGCGGAGAGCAAGAAGATAGCCTCGATGAGACGCCTCGCTGAGGCCCACCAGCCCGAAGTCGACCGCGCCGCCTTCGGGACGCCGCCGCCCGGCGGTCCGAGCCGAGCCGGCTTCGTCCAGAAGCGCGGCGCAGCCGTTGCCAGCATGCTGGGTGCAGATCGCCCCGTCTACGCCACCCCGCTCGAGAATCTGCGAGCCGCTCAGGCGGCTGCAGAGGAGCTCAATGGGCTGGGGGCCGATGAGCTCCCCTACATGACAAGACGGATTCAGCAGCTGATCGACGCGGCTGCGGAACGGCACGAAGCCGGCGCCCGTGCTGATAGTCATCCCCCGCGCCGAGAGCACGCCGCGACGTCCCGCTCGCCGACTGCGAGCGGCACCCGCCAGAAGAAAGACAAGGAGCCGGCTGCCAGCCGCAGCCGGACTCGCATCACTATCGAGCGCGACGCGGATGGCCGCCCTTGGGCGGTCGAACACCAAGGAAACCTGCCGCCTCCCCCGCCTCGAAGAGAAAGACGCCTCACTCCGCCGCACATCACGCATTCGACTCTTGGCGACCGACTCGGCCGCCGAGAAGGAGTTGGCGAGAGTGACGCCCGCCACAGGATCGACCACCTTGCTCGGTCCTTGGCGTTAGAAGAAGAAGACGATGTCGGCCCGCCATGCTTTGGCCCCCGCATCCGCGACGAGCCCTTCCCCAAAGGGTTCTCGCTCCCCAGAGACACACCCAAGTACAACGGCTCGGTGAAGCCAGAAGATTGGCTCATTGACTACTCCACAGCCGTCAGCATCGCCAACGGCAATCGGCGCATCACCGTGAAGTACGTCCCCTTGATGCTGCAGGGGACGGCGCGCACGTGGCTCAACAGCCTCAAGCCATACAGCATCAACAGCTGGCTGGACTTCACCGAGGTTTTCGTCCGCAACTTCACCAGCACCTACAAGCGGCCTCCCAAGCCTCGCCAGCTCTCCCTCTGCGTCCAAGGGCCCAACGAGTCGACCCGCGACTACCTCACGCGATGGGCCGAGCTTCGCAACTCCTGCGAGGGAGTGCACGAGGTCCAGGCCATCGAGTAATTCACTGCCGGGTGCCGAGAGGGCACCCTCCTCAAGCACCGACTCCTCTGCGACGAGCCTGCTACCCTCGATGAGTTGCTGATCACTGCCGACAAGTACGCCACCGCCGACTCCTCCATGAAGACCGAGCTCCGAGTGGATGCCTCGGGGAAGGTAGTTGCTCCGGCTCCCAAGACGCCGGCTGGCGACCCAAACCGGCGCCCCTACCAGAACGACCACAAGTGCAAGGGCCCCATGCCGACTTCCTCCAGTGGGCAGGTGGCCACAGTTGAAGACGAGCAGCCCGAGGAGCGGCCCGCTCCCAAGTAGAAGGGAGGCCAGCCACCCAGGCAGCCGTCCTTCTCCTACGAGCAAGCACTCGATGCTCCCTGCAAGTTCCACAGCGGCGCGAAGCCGTCCAACCATACAACACGAAAATGCCACTGGCTCACCCGCATCACCAAGGGCGAAGGGATGGTGCCGCCTCCGCCTCCCGGCCCACCGCCTCCAGCTCCCCAGCAGCCGGCGGCCCGGCCGGCAGTCGGCGCCATCCAAGACGAGTTCCCCGAAGCGCACGACGCCTACGTCGTCTTCATGAGTCAGGTCGACGACAAGCGCAGCCGACGCCGGCAACACCAAGAAGTAAACGCAGTCGCCTCTAGCACCGCTGAGTTCATGCACTGGTCGGAAAAGCCCATCAGCTGGAGCCAGGCCGACCACCCAGAGGTGATGCCTTCGCCTGGCTCCTATGCTATGGTCTTGGACGTCACCCTTGCGACGGAGAGGCGAGCTGCCAGATTTTCCCGCGTCCTAATAGATGGCGGAAGCAGTATCAACATACTGTACCGCGACACCATGGACAAGCTGAACATCAAAGCAAACCAGCTCATGCCGAGCCGCACTATCTTCCATGGTATCGTATCCGGCCTATCTTGCTCTCCAATCGGCAAGATCAAAATGGATGTTCTCTTCGGAGACAAAGATCACTTCCGCTGGGAAGCAATATGGTTCGAGGTGGTGGACCTGGGGAGCCCCTATCATGCGCTACTTGGCCGACCTGCTTTGGCCAAGTTCATGGCTGTGCCGCATTATGCCTACCTGAAGATGAAGAGGCCGAGCTCGAAGGGGATCATCACAGTAGCCGGCGACTACAAGAAATCCATCGAGTGTGCCATGGCCAGCAGCCGGCTGGCCGAGTCCCTCGTGGTGGCCGAAGAGAAGAAGATGTTGGAGCGGGTTGTGGCCATGGCCGGCAAGCAGCCGTCCTTGTCCCCCAACCCCAAGGACGTTGATACGCAGGGCTCCTTCCAGCCTGCGAAAGAGACAAAGAAGATACCCCTGGACCCGGAACACCCGGAGAGGTTCGCCGTAATCGGGGCGAACTTGGACAGTAAATAGGAAGGCGAGCTCGCCGACTTCCTCCGTGAGAATCGAGACATCTTCGCATGGTCTCCAAAGGACATGCCGGGTGTCCCGAAGGATTTCGCCGAGCACAAGTTACATGTCCGAGCTGATGCGAAGCCGGTCAGGCAACCCCTCCGACGACTATCATAAGAGAAGCGAAGAATCGTGGGAGAAGAGATAGCCCGGCTCCTTGCAGCCGGCTTCATCATGGAAGTGTTCTTTCCAGAATGGCTTGCCAATCCAGTTCTGGTTTTGAAGAAGAATAACAAGTAGCGCATGTGTATAGACTACACAAGTTTAAACAAGGCCTGCCCAAAGGATCCGTTTGCTTTGCCACAGATTGACCAAGTGATAGACTCCACAGCCGGATGCGAGCTGTTGTGTTTTTTGGATGCATACTCAGGGTATCATCAGATCAAGTTGGACCCAGCTGACCGCCTGAAGACTGCCTTCATCACACCCTTTGAAGCTTTCCGCTACCTGACAATGACATTCGGCTTGAGAAACGCCGGTGCCACTTTTCAGCGTTGCATGCAGAAATGTCTCTTGAAACAACTCGGCAGAAATGCCCACGTCTACGTAGACGACATTGTGGTGAAGACCGAGAAGCGCGGTACCCTGCTGGAAGACCTGAAGGAAACATTTGCCAGCTTGCGCCGATTCCAGATCAAGCTCAACCCCGAGAAGTGCGTGTTCGAAGTACCAGCCGGCCAGCTGCTAGGCTTCCTGGTCTCCGAACGCGGCATTGAGTGCAACCCTGTCAAGATCAAAGCCATCGAGAGGATGGAGATTCCCACCAAGCTGCGAGTGTGCAGAAGTTCACTGGCTGCTCAGCCTCCCTGAACCGTTTTATCAGCCGACTAGGAGAGAAGGCTCTCCCCCTGTACCGACTCATGAAGAAGTCTACTCATTTTGAGTGGAATGATCAAGCCGACCAAGCCTTCCACGAGTTGAAGAAAATGTTGACCACTCAGCCTGTCCTGGCCGCGCCGACTGAGAAGGAGCCCATGCTCCTCTACATCGCCGCGACAAGCCGAGTCGTCAGCACTGTCGTTGTGGTCCAGCGCCCGGAGGAAGGCCGAGCCCAGCTGGTCCAGAGGCCGGTCTACTATCTGAGCGAAGTACTGTCCAGCTCAAAGCAAAACTACCCGCACTATCAGAAGATGTGCTATGGGGTGTACTTCGCCGCCAAGAAATTGAAGCCCTACTTCCAAGAGCACCCCATCACGGTCGTGTGCACTGCCCCGCTCGCCGAGATCATAGGCAGCCGGGATGCATCCGGCCGGGTGGCCAAATGGGCCATTGCCTTGGCGCCCTACACGATCTTCTATCAACCCCGCACCGCCATCAAGTCGCAAGCATTGGCCGACTTCCTCGTCGACTGGGCCGAGACCCAGTACTTACCGCCGGCTCCCGACTCCACCCATTGGCGGATGCACTTTGACGGGTCCAAGATGCGCACCGGCTTGGGAGCCGGCATCGTCCTCACCTCTCCCAAAGGCGACAAGCTCAAGTACACGCTGCAGATCCACTTCGCCGCCTCCAACAACGTGGCCGAGTACGAGGCGCTCGTACATGGGCTCCGGCTAGCCAAAGAACTCGGCATACGCCGGATCCTGTGCTACGGCGACTCAGACTTAGTGGTCCAGCAATCATCTGGCGACTGGGACGCCAAGGATGCAAACATGGCAAGCTACCGATTCCTCGTCCAGCAGATGAGCGGATACTTCGAAGGGTGCGAGTTCCTTCACGTGCCAAGGGCCGACAACGACCAAGCAGATGCCCTAGCACGGATCGGCTCCACCCGACAAGCCATACCGACGGGCGTCTCCCTCCAGCGCCTCCTCAAGCCGTCCATCAAGCCATCTCCAAAGTCGGATTCCATCTTCGTACCGCCTGCGCCAGAAACAGCCGGATCCGGCTCAAGAAATCCCGCAGGCGGCACGGGGACTTCGACGACTGCCCCGGGGACTGACGTAGTCGCACCCGGCCCAGGGACTTCAGAACCCGGCCCGGGGACTGCAAAGACACAAGAAGCGGTGGACGACTCCAATGCAACACCCAACCCACCCACCCGAGTCATGGTGGCCACGTTAACAGCAGAAGAAGTCACAGCTCCCTCATGGGCCCAGCCCATCCTCAAGTTCCTAGTCAGCAGAGAGCTGCCGGCTGATGAGATCGCAGCAAGACTAGTGCAACGACGAGCCGCAGCGTACACAATAATCCACAGGGAGCTTGTGAAGCGCAGCGTCACTGGAATCTTCCAGCGTTGCGTCGAGCCAGAAAAAGGAGTGGCAATCCTCAAAGACATCCACCAAGGCGAATGCGGCCATCACGCCGCCTCAAGATCCCTCGTGGCCAAGGCTTTCCGCCATGGGTTCTTCTGGCCGACTGCCTTGGAGGATGCTAAAGAAATAGTCAAGACCTGGAGAGGATGTCAAGTCTTCAGTTCCAAACAACACATGCCGGCTTCTGCCCTCAAGACCATTCCCCTCACCTGGCCTTTTGCCGTCTGGGGACTGGACATGGTGGGCCCTTTCAAGACGGCCCGCGGTGGCTTGACACATCTACTCGTTGCTGTGGACAAGTTCACAAAGTGGATCGAAGCAAAGCCGATTAAGAAGCTGAACGGGCCAACTGCCGTGACATTCATCACCGACATCACTACTCGATACGGCGTGCCGCACAGCATCATCACCGACAACGGCACGAACTTCGCCAAAGGCGCACTGGCACGTTTCTGCGCGACACAGGGCATCCGACTGGACTTAGCGTCCGTTGCCCACCCGCAGTCAAACGGCCAAGTCGAGCGAGCAAATGGACTTATCCTCTCCGGCATCAAGCCCCGACTGGTTGTACCACTGGAGCGATCGGTCGGCTGCTGGCTCGAAGAACTGCCGGCTGTCCTCTGGAGTCTGCGCACTACACCCAACAAGTCAACCGGCTTCACTCCATTCTTCCTTGTGTACGGTGCCGAGGCTGTCATCCCAACAGACATCGAGTTCGACTCGCCTCGGATCACCATGTACACGGAGGAGGAAGCCAAAGAAGCAAGAGAAGACGGCGTCGACCTACTGGAAGAAGGCCAGCTGTTAGCCCTCAGCCGGTCCGCCATCTACCAGCAAGGCCTGCGCCGCTACTACAACCGCAAGGTCAAGCCAAGATCCTTCCAAGAGGGCGACCTTGTGCTCCGGCTGATCCAGCGAACAGCCGGCCAGCACAAGCTCTCGGCCCCTTGGGAAGGCCCCTTCGTCGTCAGCAAGGCACTCGGCAACGACTCCTACTACTTGATCGACGCGCAAAAGCCAAGAGCACGCAAGAGAGACGACTCCGGCAAGGAGTCGGAGCGACCATGGAACGCAAACCTCCTAAGACGATTTTACAGCTGAAAAGTAGTATGTATCACGCTACCCCTTTTGTATTAAGTTACAAACCAACAGGCCCCCCGAACAGTACTCGGGGACGGCCTTTTATTTATCTATGAATGACGAGTGTCATTTCCATGAATGTATTGTTACATTTTGAACTCTTGTCCGGCACCGGGTCCGACTAGTCGGCCCGGGGACTGGCCGCCTTGAGCTATATTCTAAGTTCTTCCCGAAGTCAGCAAAGTAGTGTGCCGGCTCCCAAGTCCTCCCTTGTTGAAAGTCGCAGCTCAAGGAAACTGACTGTCCGACTAGCAAGAGGAAAGACAGAAAAGACGCCCACACGAAAAATGGCTAAGGAACAACTAACCTATATAGCAAAGAGATGGCCTCGACATACGCCTGCCGGCTGTCACTGCAGCCGGTTGGCCGGCTTCCTAAAAAACTTAGCTTAAGTCCAGCAGAGCTAAAAGTACTTCCCCCTCCCCAATCGGCCAGGCACTCCCCGGCTACAGATTGCAGAGCAACTGTTGACTAGGGAGGCGGCAACCAAGGGAGGGCGGCAAAGGAAAAAGCAGAAGGACAAAAAGCGAAAGTACAAGGAAAAGCCAATTGCATAACTTATATACATAAAGCCGCCTAAAGGCTGGCAACAGACTTAAGTTTGAATACACCCAGTGGGTGGAATTGTGCAGACTTAACCAAACATTGTTCAAAAGCAACAAGACAGGAAAACAAAAGAAAGAAGACTAAGGCGCGACTGGGAGGCCGAGTTGGTCGGTGAAGGCAGCCCGCCGACTAAAGGAGGGGCCGCCTAGTTGGTCCCGGCTTGACCACCTCCCGCGGCAGGAGACGCACTCGCACGCGATGTAGTGCTGGAGGCGCGGTCAGGCTGGCCGGCTTCTCCACCAGCCGGCTCGGCGTCTTCACCCTCCTCCTCCTCCTCCTCCTCGCCCTCGTCGCTGGAGTCGATCTCCTCCGCCGAGTCCTCGCCATGCGCCGGGTCCAGCCCGAACCAATCTTCCGGCTGGGCGACTCCATTGTCGTCCACCTCGGGGGCGAAGACGTTGGTGTCGGTGTAGTCGGCGATCGCTGAAGCCCGCCGAATGATGGACGGCCGCGCCGGCTCCAGCTCCGTGTCGGCTTGCTGCCGCCAGGTCGCCAGCTGGTCCAGGTTCAGGCCGGGATACCAGGCCTTGACGAACTCCAGCGCCCGCCTGGCGCCGGAGCGAGCCCCTGACGCCTTCCAAGCCTCGAAGCGGCCGACGGCCACCTCCAGCCAGTCGGCGGTCCGGCTGGGAGTGCGCGGGACCACTTGGCCGGGCCAGAGGGCGGCCAAGACCTGCGACCCGGCACGCTGAAGCCGGCGGAGCAGCCTGTGAGCCGGCTGGATGCGAGCCTGGATCGCCAGGAGCTGCTCCTCCAGCGAACGGCCGGCGGTTGGCGAGATCTCGAAGCCGGCTTGCCTCTTCGCCTGGCGACGGGCTTTGACGGCCTGGTTGGCGGCAGTAGAATAGCCGGGGAAGTACTCTGTGAGAAGAAGAAAAGGAAAGAAAAACACCAAAATCAGAAAAACAAGTCGAATGGCGGATGGCAAGAAAGGACGAAGCGGTAGATGACTTACCGTCAACCAAGTCCTCAATCTGGCCATAGCCAGAGACCAAAGTCTGTTTGACCTCTACCCAGCCGGCCGCCTCCGTCTCGAACTCGGCCTGAAGGGCGGCCTCGCGATCCTGCGCAGCTTTCAGCGCAGCCTTGTGGCCTTCCTCCTGGTCGGCCAGCTTCTTGACCAGGCGGTCGCGCTCCTGCACCAAGGCGGCGAGCTCCGCGTCCTTGGCACGAAGAGCAGTCTGGGACTCCCCCAGCTGCGCCCTCAGACTGGCGTTGGCCGCTGCAGAGATAGAAGAAAAAGAAGAGCAATGAGAAGTTATCAAGGAAGATCCGAGCCGACTGCCCGAATCTCGGGGACTACACCCAGTGGGTGCGCTGACGCGCCCCCACATGAGATAAAGATCAAGTTACATACCTCGGCTTTCAGTGAGATCGGCGGTCTTCTGAGTCAGCTCCCGAGCCTGGGAGTTGAAGGCGGCCGCTCGGAGGTTATGGTAATCCTGCAAAACGGACAGAAGACCGAAGTAAGACCAAAGCAACAAAAACAAAATCTCCAAGAAGTTCCAAGCCGCCTGCTCAGCAGCCGACTCGGAACTCGGGGACTACACCAAGTGGGTGCGCTGACGCGCCCCCACGAGAGAAATCAAGAAGAAGATGAGAATACTAACCCGGATGGCCGCCCGCGTGGCGAGGAATTCGTCGGTGAACTGCCTCAGTGCCGCGGCTTGGCCCTGAAGCCGGGTCCGGACGTCTTGTGCAGCGATGTTCACCACGGCTGTCCCTCCGCCTGGTGTCCACCCTGAGGTAGCACTGGCCGCCTCCGCGTCTTGGGCCAATGAGCTGGAGCCCACGGCCGGCCGTGGCTCCGACGCCGCTTTCTGCGGCTCCGACGCGGCCTTCCCTGCGCGCCGGCTTGGCGGAACCCAGACCGCCACCTCAGCTCCCGCGGCCGGCTCGCCTTCCGCCGACTGTGTGGGCGCAGGCACAGTCTGGCCGCCTAGGGCCACCCCAGTCGGAGGAGTCGGCCCCGGCGCCTCCCTCAAGAAGATGACGTCGTCGCCGCTCCCTCCCAGATCTGGCTGGGAACCACTAGCTCCCCCTGGCGAGGGATCCGCACCCCCGGGCGCCATGGTGCGCAGGGGTGTGACCATCAAGGCCTCCCCTGCCGCCGCTTCGGCCTCGGCCTCTGCCTGGGCCTTGGCTGCGGCCTCGACAAGCGCCTTCGCCGCCTCCTCCTCCCGAGCTGCTTGGGCGGCGGGTGCCCTCCGTGCCTCCGCCTCCCGCGCTTCCTGCTCCTCCCGCACCTCCCGCGCGTTCCTTTCCGTCGCCTCCAGGAGGGCGGCACGGGGATCTACGCGGCGGGTGGTGCTCCCAGAGCCCCCTGGCGACTCAACAACGGAGCCGGCAGCCGCCCGCTCGAGTGACAGTGGAGCTCTGATCATTGAAAAAGAAGACAAAGGTTCAGAAAACCACCCAAGAAAAGAAAGAAGGAGAATACACAGAAAGAGAGAAAGCTTACGCTGACACATCCTGTGGCTGCTTCACCACTTTGCGGAAGCGAGCCGCCTTCGCGGCCGCCTCTTCCCGCCTGGTGGCCGCCGCCCCACCCCTGGGCTTCTTCGTCCGGCTACCGAACATGCCCTGGGTGGCGCGACGTTTCTGGCCTCTACCCCGAGCAGGCTGCGCGCCGGAGGAGCCCGCGCTGCGCCCGGAGGCCGGCTGGCGGGGCGGGATGGCTTCGGCCTCATCCTCGTCCGGCCAGTCTTCGAAGGTCGCGGAGAACCCGGCGCCGCCTGCTTCGCCGCCGGCTTGGCCGCCGGCCGGCTCGGTGGCATCCTCCATATGGACCGCCCCCAGATCGGGGTCCTCCTGGTCGTGCTCGGTCCGGTCAGGGATGAAGCGGCGCTCCACGTCCGCTCCACCGGCCGGCCGAAGCAGAGGATTCTGTCAACAAGCGAGCCGACTGAGTTAGAATCGGCCCAGAGGAACTCGGCGACAAAACTGAGAGAGAAAGAGAGAAAAAGAGAAGGGGAGCGTACCGTAGGCGGAGGATTGGCGCGGCTGTATGGCTCCTTGCCGAATTGATAATCGTCGGGAAGCTGGCAGTTGGCGAGGTAGTTCACCATGTCGGCCGCGTCGGCCTGCGGCATCTCCTTGGTGCACATCCGGCTCGGATCGAGCTGGCTGCTCATCTGACAGATCAGATGAGGCCGCCTCTCGAGCGGGAGGACCCGGCGCGTGACGAACGCGACCAGAAGGTCGGGCCCCGTCAGGCCCTCCGACTGGACCATCACCCGCAGGTGGGCGATGGCGGCGTTCCCTCCCTGCGATAGTGTCACCGCCTGGAAGGACCACTGGGGTGGCCTCCCCGCCGGTGGGCCGGCTACGTAAGCCGGCAGGTTGATGTAGTCGCCCCGGGGAGCGATGTTCCGCACGTAGAAGTATGATTTCTGCCACTTCTTCACCGATTGGATCAGCGTGATGACGGGGAAGGGGTTGTCGGCGCCCGATCTCCGCGATGCGATGAAGGCGCCAGTATGGGCCGGCATGCCCTTGCTGCGCGTACCTAGCTTCGACTGGAAGAACTCCCCCCAGAGCTCGAGGGTGGGGAGGACGCCGAGATAGCCCTCGCACAGGGTGACGAAGGCCGACAGCAGCACCACCGCGTTGGGGGTGAGGTGGTGCGGCTGGAGCTGATAGAAGTCCAGCCAGGAGCGGAAGAAGGCGCTCACTAGCAGGCCGAAGCCGCGCAGGAAGTGCGAGCGGAAGACCAACCGCTCGCCATCCCACGGCGCCGGCCTGATTTCCTTCTCATGCGCGAGGCGGACCTCCACTTTGTCTGCGCTGGGCAGACGCCGGGTGTCGCGGAGGAAGTCGATGTGGTCCTGGTGAACAATGGAGCCATCCAAATCCCCGCCAAGCTGCTCAACGTGGGGAGGCATAGCGGAAGCTGGCACGGCGGCGGAGAAGCGTGCGGAGGAAGAGCGCGGCGGCGAGGCGCTGGCGCAAGAACAAGCAAGGCGAGAAGACGAAGGGAGTAGGAGGAGCGTGCGAGGGTCTGCCGCCCTCCACCTCCCCCAACTTATAGCCTCACGCGGCCGAAGAGGCCGGACGTGGGGGGGAGACGTGGGATTAACTGCGCCCACTCCCCCCACGTCTCGTGTTCATTACGCGTAAGTGCGAGCCGAAACTGCCGCACGGATCGTGCGGGCGGTTTTAGAATACAAAGGATCCGCGCCTGGGCCGGGGCGCGGACGTGGCGGGCCCCCTCCCTGCGGCGATGTCCCGTCACGCGCGTGGGCTGGCAGGCTTTCCGGCCACGTGGCACGCCAACGGCCCAAGGCTGGCCCGCGGCCCGGTGCGCGAGCCTGCGGGTTCCCGCCCCCCGACTCCAGAAGAATTCGACTAAGGGCGGCACGCCTGCACCGAGGCCGGCTCCTAGCTGCCGGCTTGTCACGATAGGAAGCTTATCGAGCTTCTCGAACCCCACTCCACCTCGAAGCCCAATCAGCTTCGGGGACTACTGTCGGAGTAATTTGCCACGGGTAGCCTAACTGACTACCCCTGGCTCTTCAGAAAATTTATCAGGCCTTTGGGACTTCAAGCACTCCAAGCATTTGGGCCGCCTTCCCCGGCCGGCTACCACTAAAGCCGACTCCCGGAAGGCGACCTAGCCTCACCGACTCCAAGAAGCCGGCCAAGAAGGACGCCGACTTCTAGAAGCCGGCCAAGACCACAACCGCTCCTACATAACGACGACCTGACGGGGCATGGCCACAGCGCGGCCCACGACCCCCGAAGCCCGAGGCAGGCATGGTTACAGGAGGCCGTACGGGAGGGATGTCTCCCATGCGGCCCGGCACTGTAGCCATGCCAGTCGCGACGTCATCCACGACCCCCTCCGGTACGGCCCACGGACTGCGGGCCCCTTCAGCCAGAGAGAGGCGTGAAGGCGGCCCGGCTTTTCCTAGTCGGCCAGGATCATAGCCGGCCTCCAGAAGCCGGCAACTCCCTTCCTCGAAGCAGGAGCCCCATTAAGGAGACAAGACGAGGTGAGGCTACGGTGATAGCCCCCGATGCGGATCACTGTAGCCACGCTTACCTCGACAAAGCCCTCATCATCAGAGGCGCAGCTACAGTAAGCAGCCGCCGACAAGACCCTAGGCGGTGGGGCCGGCCTGTCGACCAAGTAGCCGGCAGCCGGCGGGACCCAGCAGCCGGCGGAGAAGCCGGCAGGCGTAGACACTGACGGCTGGGGCCAGTTCCCAGTCGGATTACCATTGTACCCCCGAGGGGTAGGCCTATATAAACCCCCCGGAGCACCCATGCAAAGGGTTCGCATCTCTGCATGTTTGGCTTCCAAGCATAACACACGCACACACACCATAGATAGAGAGAGGCAAGAGCTAGCCTTGTTCTTCCTCTCCCTTGATCCCAACAGCTCCAGGAGCGATTGTAGCTACTCTTTATTGATCTAGTGATCATGCGGAGACCCCGCAGAGCAGGACTAGGGGTGTTATCTCCTCGGAGAGCCCCGAACCTGGGTAAGATTCGCCGGCGTGCATGTCTTCGCCTCATCCCGTTTCCAGGCACCGGCGACGTTTTATTGGCTCCCACAATGATAAGCCATCCCTTGGCATATGTCGCGCCAACCACCCGACAGGCGACGGCAGCCTCACACCCCAGTCGAACCAGTGAACCCTCGTACTCCTCTCCGCGCGGGCTTCCACTGCCGCGTCTTCCCCGGCTCCGCGTCATCCCCTTCCTAGGCCTCGCCGTCGTCCACCGCCCTAGTGCTCTCGACGCGGCGTGGTCAACGTGGTCAAGGAACGACTTCCATCGGAAGAGTACTGTGCGTGGAGAGGCTGACAGCTGGGTCCACGGCCGCAACAAGGAAGTGCCTCCTTTTTACGCGCAAAATAATTATTCCTCCACCTGACAGCGGGGACCCACCAGATGGGCCACCGTATTTCGAGAAAAAACATTTCCCCTGACTGCTGGGACCCACCAACTACATCTTCGCACGCAAGGAAGTGCGTCCGGGCAAAAAAAACGATTTGCCCCCTTACTGCTGGGACCCACCAGCTACTTCTTCGCACGCAAGGAAGTGCCTGATAGTCGGACCCACCTGGTCAAAGCGTATGTAGCGTTGTCATTCTGCTCGCGAACGTGTACATACATACTGGTCGATGTAGAGGCGCGCACGTGTCGTAGTAGAGACGCGCACGTAGCATGTACATGTACGTACAGCGGCCAGTGTGCAAGAAAGAAAATACAGCCACGTACGTACATACGGGCAGGGTCTCGAACGCCTACTCGCGCATACGTACGGCGAGGGCCCGTGTACATGGCTGGGTCGGAACAGAGAAACAACGTCGTCGTCGTGTTCATGGGGAGCCAACCGGCTAGGTCGGAACGAAATGCGTTGTCGTGTTCATCGGGAGGGCTTGGACGGAACAGCCGATGGAAACAAGGCCTGGCGTACCACAGAACGGAGGAAACGGCCTTGTGTTCGATTGGCCACGTTCGAAATGGGATCCTGTTCATCTGGAGGGGTCTGGCGTACCGCAAAAAGGAGGAAACGGACCTCCTACGGTCGAAACGGGGGTCCTGTTGATCGGGAGGGGTGTGGCATACTGCAAAACGGAGGAAACTGACTTGTGTTGGAGCGCTACGGTCAAAACGGGGGTCCTGTTGATCGGGAGGGGTGTGGCGTACAGCAAAACGGTACTCCACGGGATACTGTTCATCTCCAATGTCGACCCCCTCCAGCCTCCACTGGCTACTGTTCATCCACCGTCGACCTCCTCCAGCATCCACCTGCGACTGTTCATCCACGGGCTCCTGTTCATCCAGCCTCCACCGCGCGCTACTCCACCGGCTACTGTTCAACCAGCCCTCTCCACGAGCTGTCGTTCAACCACCCCTCCACGGGGCTACTGTTCATCCAGCCCTCCACCGTCTATTGTTCATCCAGCCCTCCACGAGGTCCTGTTCATCCAGCCCCAACCGGCTCGATCGATCGGGGTCCTGTTCATCCAGAGGTAACACCACGCGGTCCTGTTCATCCACCCCCACCGGGAACTGTTCATCCAAACCCCCCCAGCAACGCTCACTATTCATGCAGAGGCAGCATCAATCGGCTTCAGTTAGCAGCAGTAGCGAAGGAATCGCTCGATTGGGTTTAGTTAACAGCCATCAATCGATCACTCGGGTTAAGTAACGCGTAGCCTGCAGTGCAATCGCTCGGGTTCAGTTAGAGCCCAACGCCTCGCTCAGGTTCAGTTAGAGCCCAACGCCTCGCACCCACGCGCGTGCGTGTACGAGAGAAACGCGCATCGCACGGCCCCGACCACCCACCGTAACCGGGAACACCCCGATATTTTCCTCGCCCTCGCTTCTACCACGGTTTTTTCCGTCATGGACGGCCCAAAGAATTTCATGCAGCTGCGTCTCCGGCCCGCCTAGGACGAAAAGCCCATTTTTTGTCATAGAAGTAGGACCCCACCACATCTATGATGATACCGTGTTTTGTCACAATTATCATCATAGAATTGTCATAAGTATGACAGAAATTTTTTTTGTTCGGCCCAAAATGTCACGGATGTGTTTTTTTGTAGTGTAGCCAAGGACACGACATACAAGAATCCAAGGCCTACACAGCTAGGAAGGAGTCATCGACTGGAATGCCTGCAGTTTACAAGTCACTCGGATGCAGAGATCCACTCGAAAGCCTCATCGTCACTCGACCGTCTCTACCCACCCGGAGCTCCAGGCCTCCCTCGGCGACCAAAGACCAAGAGTCACCCTAAGACAGCAACGAATTGACGATCAGTTTGCCACCATAAAGAACATCTAATGTTATTACCTGTAATGCCATTGAACCCTTGGGTAATGGAGGCATTCATGAGGGGCCATCGAACTCTATGTAAGCTCCCCTCTGCCCCTGCACAAGGGTTCGCACCTCTTGTAACACAACACTCCAGATAAAGAAGCTCCCACAGCACCGAGACGTAGGATCTTTACCTCTTCCGAGAGGGGCCTATACTCATAAATCTCAGTGTACAACCATACTGTAGCGAGACTCTGCCCTCCTATACGTACCCCTATACTCTACTGTCGGATCTGTTCCCACGACAGTGAATGAAATATGCCCTAGAGGCAATAATAAAGTTATTATTTATTTCCTTATATCATGATAAATGTTTATTATTCATGCTAGAATTGTATTAACCGGAAACATAACATATGTGTGAATACATAGACAAACAGAGTGTCACTAGTATGCCTCTACTTGACTAGCTCGTTGATCAAAGATGGTTATGTTTCCTAGCCATTGACATGAGTTGTCATTTGATTAATGGGATCACATCATTAGGAGAATGATGTGATTGACTTGACCCATTCCGATAGCTTAGCACTCGATCGTTTAGTATGTTGCTATTGCTTTCTTCATGACTTATACATGTTCCTTTGACTATGAGATTATGCAACTCCCGTTTACCGGTGGAACACTTTGTGTGCTACCAAACGTCACAACGTAACTGGGTGATTATAAAGGTGCTCTACAGGTGTCTTCGAAGGTACTTGTTGGGTTGGCGTATTTCGAGATTAGGATTTGTCACTCCCATTGTCAGAGAGGTATCTCTGGGCCCACTCGGTAATGCACATCACTATAAGCCTTGCAAGCATTGCAACTAATGAGCTAGTTGCGGGATGATGTATTATGGAACGAGTAAAGAGACTTGCCGGTAATCAGATTGAACAAGGTATTGAGATACCGACGATCGAATCTCGAGCAAGTAACATACCGATGACAAAGGGAACAACGTATGTTGTTATGCGGTTTGACTGATAAAGATCTTCGTAGAATATGTGGGAACCAATATGAGCATCCAGGTTCCGCTATTGGTTATTGACCGGAGAGGTGTCTCGGTCATGTCTACATAGTTCTCGAACCCGTAGGGTCCGCACGCTTAACCTTACGATGACGGTTATATTATGAGTTTATGTGTTTTGATGTACCGAAGGAGTTCGGAGTCTCGGATTAGATCGGGGACATGACGAGGAGTCTCGAAATGGCCGAGACGTAAAAATCGATATATTGGACGACTATATTCGGACCTCGGAAAGGTTCCGACTGATTCGGGTATTTTTCGGAGTACCGGAGAGTTACGGGAATTCGTATTGGGCCTTAATGGGCCATACGGGAAAGGAGAGAAAGACCCCAAAGGGTGGCCGCACCCCTCCCCATGGACTAGTCCAAATTGGACTAGGGAGGGGGGGCGCTCCCTTCCCTCTTTCTCCTTCTCCCTTCCCTTCTCCTATTCCAACAAGGAAAGGAGGAGTCCTACTCCCGGTGGGAGTAGGACTCCCCCTTTTGGCGCGCCCTCCTCCTTGGCCGGCGGCCTTCCCCTTGCTCCTTTATATACGGAGGCAGGGGCGCACCCCATAGACACACAATTGATCATTGATCTCTTAGCCGTGTGCGGTGCCCCCTCCACCATATTACACCTCGATAATATCGTACCGGTGCTTAGGCGAAGCCCTGCGTCGGTAGAACATCATCATTGTCACCACGCAGTCGTGCTGACGAAACTCTCCCTCAACACTCGACTGGATCGGAGTTCGAGGGACGTCATCGAGCTGAACGTGTGCTGAACTCGGAGGTGCCGTGCGTTCGGTACTTGATCGGTTGGATCGTGAAGATGTACGACTACATCAACCGCGTTGTGTTAACGCTTCCGCTTTCGGTCTACGAGGGTACGTGGACAACACTCTCCCCTCTCGTTGCTATGCATCACCATGATCTTGCGTGTGCGTAGAATTTTTTTGAAATTACTACGTTCCCCAACAGTGGCATCCGAGCCTGGTTTTATGCGTTGATGTTATATGCACGAGTAGAACACAAGTGAGTTGTGGGCGATATAAGTCATACTGCTTACCAGCATGTCATACTTTGGTTCGGCGGTATTGTGAGATGAAGCGGCCCGGACAGACATTACGCGTACGCTTACGCGAGACTGGTTTCACCGTTGCGAGCACTCGATGCTTAAAGGTGACTGGCGGGTGTCTGTCTCTCTCACTTTAGTTGAACCGAGTGTGGCTACGCCCGGTCCTTGCAAAGGTTAAAACAACACCAACTTGACAAACTATCGTTGTGGTTTTGATGCGTAGGTAAGAACGGTTCTTGCTAAGCCCGTAGCAGCCACGTAAAACTTGCAACAACAAAGTAGAGGACGTCTAACTAGTTTTTGCAGGGCATGTTGTGATGTGATATGGTCAAGACATGATGCTATATTTTATTTTATGAGATGATCATGTTTTGTAACCGAGTTATCGGCAACTGGCAGGAGCCATATGGTTGTCGCTTTATTGTATGAAATGCAATCTCCATGTAATTGTTTTACTTTATCACTAAGTGGTAGCGATAGTCGTAAAAGCAATAGTTGGCGAGACGACAACGATGCTACGATGGAGATCAAGGTGTCGCGCCGGTGACGATGGTGATCATGACGGTGCTTCGGAGATGGAGATCACAAGCACAAGATGATGATGGCCATATCATATCACTTATATTGATTGCATGTGATGTTTATCTTTTATGCATCTTATCTTGCTTTGATTGATGGTAGCATGATAAGATGATCTCTCATTAAATTTCAAGATAAAAGTGTTCTCCCTGAGTATGCACTGTTGCAAAAGTTCTTCGTGCTGAGACACCACGTGATGATCGGGTGTGATAGGCTCTACGTTCAAATACAACGGGTGCAAAACAGTTGCACACGCGGAATACTCAGGTTAAACTTGACGAGCCTAGCATATGCAGATATGGCCTCGGAACACTGAGACTGAAAGGTCGAGCGTGAATCATATAGTAGATATGATCAACATAGTGATGTTCACCATTGAAAACAACTCCATTTCACGTGATGATCGGTTATGGTTTAGTTGATTTGGATCACGTAATCACTTAGATGATTAGAGGGATGTCTATCTAAGTGGGAATTCTTAAGTAATATGATTAATTGAACTTAAATTTATCATGAACTTAGTCCTGATAGTATTTTGCAAATTATGTTGTAGATCAATAGCTCGTGTTGTTGCTTCCCTATGTTTATTTTTGATATGTTCCTAGAGAAAAATTATGTTGAAAGATGTTAGTAGCAAAGATGCGGATTGGATCCGTGATCTGAGGATTATCCTCATTGCTGCACAGAAGAATTATGTCCTTGATGCACCGCTAGGTGACAGACCTATTGCAGGAGCAAATGTAGACGTTATGAACGTTTGGCTAGCTCAATATGATGACTACTTGATAGTTTAGTGCACCATGCTTAACGGCTTAGAATCGGGACTTCAAAGACGTTTTGAACGTCATGGACCATATGAGATGTTCCAGGAGTTGAAGTTAATATTTCAAGCAAATACCCGAGTTGAGAGATATGAAGTCTCCAACAAGTTCTATAGCTAAAAGATGGAGGAGAATAGCTCAAGCAGTGAGCATGTGCTCAGATTGTCTGGGTACTACAATCGCTTGAATCAAGTGGGAGTTAATCTTCCAGATAAAATAGTGATTGACAGAATTCTCTAGTCACCATCACCAAGTTAGTAGAACTTCGTGATGAACTATAGTATGCAAGGGATGACGAAAGTAATTCCCGAGCTCTTCGTGATGCTAAAATCGACGAAGGTAGAAATCAAGAAAAACATCAAGTGTTGATGGTTGACGAGACCACTAGTTTCAAGAAAAGGGCAAAGGGAAGACAGGGAACTTCAAGAAGAACGGCAAGCAAGTTGCTGCTCAAGTGAAGAAGCCTAAGTCTGGTCCTAAGCCTGAGACTAAGTGCTTCTACTGCAAAGGGACTGGTCACTGGAAGCGGAACTACCCCAAGTATTTGGTGGATAAGAAGGATGGCAAAGTGAACAAAGGTATATTGGATATACATATTATTGATGTGTACTTTACTAGTGTTTACAGCAACCCCTCGGCATTTGATACCGGTTCAGTTGCTAAGAGTAGTAACTCGAAACGGGAGTTGCAGAATAAACAGAGACTAGTAAAAGGCGAGGTGACGATGTGTGTCGGAAGTAGTTCCAAGATTGATATGATCATCATCGCACACTCCCTATACTTTCGGGATTAGTGTTAAAACTAAATAAGTGTTATTTGGTGTTTGCGTTGAGCATGAATATGATTTGATCATGTTTGTTGCAATACGGTTATTCATTTAAATTAGAGAATAATTGTTGTTCTGTTTACATGAATAAAACCTTCTATGGTCATACACCCAATAAAATGGTTTGTTGGATCTCGATCGTAGTGATACACATATTCATAATAATGAAGCCAAAAGATGCAAAGTTAATAATGATAGTGCAACTTATTTGTGGCACTGCGGTTTAGGTCATATATTTAAAACTAATATAATAATTCAAAAAAAGCCCAAAAAAATCTTGGATATATTTTTGAATCAAATATGACTAGGTATTGTACTCATATAAAATGTTTGGCCAAGGAATAATTCTCGTTGACTTCAGGGCAAAAAAAAATTGCTGTAAAGCGCATGAAGAAACTCCATACTGATGGGATTTTGGAATCAATTGATTATGAATCACTTGATGCTTGCGAACCGTGCCTCATGGGCAAGATGACTAAAACGCCGTTCTCCGGAACTATGGAGAGAGCAACAGATTTGTTGGAAATCATACATACAGATGTATGTGGTCCGATGAATATTGAGGCTCGTAGCAGGTATCATTATTTTCTGACCTTCACAGATGATTTGAGCAGATATGGGTATATCTACTTAATGAAACAGAAGTCTGAAACATTTGAAAAGTTCAAATAATTTCAGAGTGAAGCGGAAAATCATCGTAACAAGAAAATAAAGTTTCTACGATCTGATCGTGGAGAAGAGTATTTGAGTTACGAGTTTGGCCTTCAGTTAAAACAATGTGAAATAGTTTCACTACTCACGCCACCTGGAACACCACGGTGTAATGGTGTGTCCGAACATCGTAACCGTACTTTATTAGATATGGTGCGATATATGATGTCTCTTACCGATCTACCACTATCATTTTGGGGTTATGCATTAGAGACAGCTGCATTCACGTTAAATAGGGTACCATCTAAATCCGTTGAGACGACATCTTATGAACTTTGGTTTGGCAAGAAACCAAAGTTGTCGTTTCTTAAAGTTTGGGGTTGCGATGCTTATGTGAAAAGGTTTCATCCTGATAAGCTCAAACCCAAATCGGAGAAATGTGTCTTCATAGGATACCCAAAGGAGACAGTTGGGTACACCTTCTATCACAGATCCGAAGGCAAGACATTCGTTTCTAAGAATGGATCCTTTCTAGAGAAGGAGTTTTTCTCGAAAGAAGTGAGTGGGAGGAAAGTAGAACTTGATGAGGTAATTGTACCTGCTCCCTTATTGGAAAGTAGTTCATCGCAGAAACCAGTTTCTGTGATGCCTATACCAATTAGTGAGGAAGTTAATGATGATGATCATGGAACTTCAGATCAAGTTATTACTAAACCTCGTAGGTCAACCAGAGTAAGATCCGCACCAGAGTGGTACGGTAATCCTGTTCTGGAGGTTATGTTACTAGACCATGACGAACCTATGAACTATGAAGAAGCGATGGTGAGCCCAGATTCCGCAAAATGGCTTGAGGCCATGAAATCTGAGATGAGATCCATGTATGAGAACAAAAGTATGGACTTTGGTTGACTTGCCAGATGATCGGCAAGCCATAGAAAATAAATGGATCTTCAAGAAGAAGACTGACGCTGACGGTAATGTTACTGTCTATAAAGCTCGACTTGTTGTGAAAGGTTTTCGACAAGTTCAAGGGATTGACTACGATGAGACCTTCTCACCCGTAGCGATGCTTAAGTCTGTCCGAATCATGTGAGCAATTGCCGCATTTTATGAAATCTGGCAAATGGATAAACAAAACTGCATTCCTTAATGGATTTATTAAAGAAGAGTTGTATATGATGCAACCAGAAGGTTTTGTCAATCCTAAAGGTGCTAACAAAATATGCAAGCTCCAGCGATCCATCTATGGACTGGTGCAAGCATCTCGGAGTTGGAATATACGCTTTGATAAGTTGATCAAAGGATATAGTTTTATACAGACTTGCGGTGAAGCCTGTATTTACAAGAAAGTGAGTGGGAGCACTACAGCATTTCTGATAAGTATATGTGAATGACATATTGTTGATCGGAAATAATGTAGAATTATTCTGCAAAGCATAAAGGAGTGTTTGAAAGGAGTTTTTCAAAAAAAAGACCTCAGTGAAGCTGCTTACATATTGAGCATCAAGATCTATAGAGATAGATCAAGACGCTTGATAAGTTTTTTCAATGAGTACATACCTTAACAAGATTTTGAAGTGGTTCAAAATGGAACAGTCAAAGAAAGAGTTTCTTGCCTGTGTTACAAGGTGTGAAATTTGAGTAAGACTCAAAGCCCGACCATGACAGAAGATAGAAAAAGAATGAAAGTCATTCCCTATGCCTTGGCCATAGGTTCTATAAAGTATGCCATGCTGTGCACCACATCTATTGTATACCCTACACTGATTTTGGCAAGGGAGTACAATAGTGATCTAGGAGTAGATCACTGGACAGCGGTCAAAATTGTCCTTAGTGGAATAAGGATATGTTTCTCGATTATGGAAGTGACAAAAGGTTCGTCGTAAAGGGTTACGTCGATGCAAGTTTTGACACTAATCCAGATGACTCTAAGTCTCGGTCTAGATACATATTGAAAGTGGGAGCAATTAGCTAGAGTAGCTCCATGCAGAGCATTGTAGACATAGAAATTTGCAAAATACTTACGAATCTGAATGTGACAGACCCGTTGACTAAAATTATCTCACAAGCAAAACATGATCACACATTAGTACTCTTTGGGTGTTAATCACATAGGCATGTGAACTAGATTACTGACTCTAGTAAACCCTTTGGGTGTTGATCACATGACGATGTGTCTATGGGTGTTAATCACATGGTGATGTGAACTATTGATGTTAAATCACATGGCGATGTGAACTAGATTATTGACTCTAGTGCAAGTGGGAGGCTGAAGGAAATATGCCCTAGAGGCAATAATAAAGTTATTATTTATTTCCTTATATCATGATAAATGTTTATTATTCATGCTAGTATTGTATTAACCGGAAACTTAATACATGTGTGAATACATAGACAAACAGAGTGTCACTAGTATGCCTCTACTTGACTAGCTCGTTGATCAAAGATGGTTATGTTTCCTAGCCATTGACATGAGTTGTCATTTGATTAATGGGATCACATCATTAGGAGAATGATGTGATTGACTTGACCCATTCCGATAGCTTAGCACTCGATCGTTTAGTATGTTGCTATTGCTTTCTTCATGACTTATACATGTTCCTTTGACTATGAGATTATGCAACTCCCGTTTACCGGAGGAACACTTTGTGTGCTACCAAACGTCACAACGTAACTGGGTGATTATAAAGGTGCTCTACAGGTGTCTCCGAAGGTACTTGTTGGGTTGGTGTATTTCGAGATTAGGATTTGTCACTCCGATTGTTGGAGAGGTATCTCTGGGCCCACTCGGTAATGCACATCACTATAAGCCTTGCAAGCATTGCAACTAATGATCTAGTTGTGGGATGATGTATTACGGAACGAGTAAAGAGACTTGCCGGTAAGGAGATTGAACTAGGTATTGAGATACCGACGATCGAATCTCGAGCAAGTAACATACCGATGACAAAGGGAACAACGTATGTTGTTATGTGGTTTGACCGATAAAGATCTTCGTAAAATATGTGGGAACCAATATGAGCATCCAGGTTCCGTTATTGGTTATTGACCAGAGAGGTGTCTCGGTCATGTCTACATAGTTCTCGAACCCGTAGGGTCCGCACGCTTAACGTTACGATGACGGTTATATTATGAGTTTATGTGTTTTGATGTACCGAAGGAGTTCGGAGTACCGGATGAGATCGGGGACATGACTAGGAGTCTCAAAATGGCCGAGACGTAAACATCGATATATTGGACGACTATATTCGGACTTCGGAAAGGTTCCGAGTGATTCGGGTATTTTTGGAGTACCGGAGAGTTACGGAAATTCGTATTGGGCCTTAATGGGCCATACGGGAAAGGAGAGAAAGACCCCAAAGGGTGGCCACACCCCTCCCCATGGACTAGTCCGAATTGGAGTAGGGAGGGGGGGCGCTCCCTTCCCTCTTTCTCCTTCTCCCTTCCCTTCTCCTATTCCAACAAGGAAAGGAGGAGTCCTACTCCCGGTGGGAGTAGGACTCCCCCCCTTTGGCGCGCCCTCCTCCTTGGCCGGCGGCCTTCCCCTTGCTCCTTTATATACGGGGGCAGGGGGGCACCCCATAGACACACAATTGATCATTGATCTCTTAGCCGTGTGCGGTGCCCCCCTCCACCATATTACACCTCGATAATATCGTAGCAGTGCTTAGGCGAAGCCCTGCGTCGGTAGAACATCATCATTGTCACCACGCCGTCGTGCTGACGAAACTCTCCCTCAACACTCGGCTGGATTGGAGTTCGAGGGACGTCATCGAGCTGAACGTGTGCTGAACTCGGAGGTGCCGTGCGTTCGGTACTTGATCGGTTGGATCGTGAAGACGTACGACTACATCAACCGCGTTGTGTTAACGCTTCCGCTTTCGGTCTACGAGGGTACGTGGACAACACTCTCCCCTCTCGTTGCTATGCATCACCATGATCTTGCGTGTGCGTAGAATTTTTTTGAAATTACTACGTTCCCCAACAGACAGTTGGCGCCCACCATGGGGCAGGCGTCTATGCGACTTCCGGCGTGGTTGCATTTTTCAACATCTTCACCATGGTTTCCGTCGGCGGAGTATCCCTGGGTCGCGAGATCCGTCTCAGCGCCCTTAGCTTCGTCGCCGATGATTAGGCGTGGCTCCAAGAAGCCCCACTAGACATCGAGGCGCTCGCCATCCACGGGGTGACACAATTCCGCACGAGCTCCTGCAGCATCCTCCTCCGGCAACCGTCGACCAAGTATCAGTCGGCCCCGCCGGAGTTTTCCCTCCCTGCTACTCGCCGTCACAACTGATTTGGTCGCTCTTGGCTTCAATGGTGGGTGAAGCATGCGGTGGCTCGTCAGTGATCCACTTTGCAGATCGCGGCAATCGAGCCCGATGAATCCCTCTACGACTTGATCGATCCGTTGTCTCATCACTTGGATATTCCTTCCAAGTGCGAGAGCAGGAACCCGGCGGTGGAAGTACTTATGGCTGGCTCTCAGCATATCCTGCTAGGGTATTCCCACAGTGTGGTTCGGGACGATGGTCCGTCGCATACCAACGACGAGTATTACTCGCAACCCCTCACCACTTAATAGAGAGAAGAATAGTTGTGCAGGAACGAGCCAGTCCTTCGGACTCCCATCGTCGGCGCAACCGCCAAGGCCCAGGCATTGGAAGCTATCCGCGTAGCCACTCTAACCTAACGTGTGCTTCTCAAGGAGCTCCAGAAATCACTCAATGCTCGCGCTCGTAGACAACCCCCAAGTTCCAATCGGCAACAACAACAGTTGTTCCCGAGTGGATCGCAAAATGAGTATGAGGCATTCCGCACTCCAATTCAAAACGTAGCAGCTGCTGCACAGATTGCAGATTCTATCCAGCCATCCCGATCCGAAGCCGGAGAAGGTCTCCAACAGATCCGAGCGCTGCTCAGAGCAGCTGGGGAACAGAATTCGGCCGTTTCCCAATTGCGCGACAGAATTCACAGTAGGTATGTCAGAGCAGACATAGTTCAGTCGGCCCATAGGCCAAGATCGCCTCCGCGACGTGAAGATCATAGTTACCACTAGGATCAGTACCTGGATGAAGGCCGCGGTAAGTTTCTCGTCAACATCACCGTGACGACTGCCGTCGAGGGTCGTCACCCCCTCTGAGGGGTGACCCGTACGCGCCCCGGCGATACGATGGCAGGCGCCCATACAGCGATGAGCGGAGAGAACCGGTCGATCCCCAAGATCCAGGGTTCAATGCGAGGTTAGTCCTCCTGCAGAATCTAGTCGACAGAGGCAGGGCTCACCAAGAGAGCTTGGATAGAGATCGTCCGAGTGGAAGTGGCGTGTACATTCTCTGGGCCCTAGTGTTTCAGCAGGTCCATACGGGCCGCAGAGATACCACCCTGTTTCAGGTTAGCCACATGAGTTAACAAGTTCACTGGCGAGTCGAAGCCAGAGACGTGGTTGGAAGATTACCGAGCCGTAGTGCAGATTGGCGGAGGCAATGATTATGTCGCCATGAAACATTTGCCTTTGATGTTAGAAGGGTCGGCCCGGGCATGGCTGAACCAGTTGGCTCCTGCTAACATATACTGTTGGGAAGATCTAGCTCGAGTGTTCATCAAAACATTCGAAGGCACATGCAAGCGTCTCGCTGGGTTGACTGAATTGCAGCACTGTGTTCAGAAGCCGAATGAAACTTTGGGAGATTACATACAACACGGGACCACACTTCACCATGTGGTTGAAAATGTCACTGAGCATCAGGCAGTTTGTGCTGTCAAAGCTGGTGTCTGATACAGAGAACTCATTCTGAAGTTTGGGCGGTCTGGGAGCTTGACCATGAGCAGAGTGATGGAGATAGCCAGTCGGTACGCGAATGGCGAGGAAGAAGACCGCTTCCGCAAGGGCAAGGGAAAAGCTGGAGATCCCTACCCCGACAACAGTAATTCCAGTTGAAAACAGAAGCGCAAAGCCGAAGGTACAGGCCAGGCAGAAGCAGCCGCTTTGGCTGCGTAGGCCAAGAACAATGGAAAGGCTAAAGAGCACTGGATACCAAAGAAGAAGAGAGATCAGTCGTGACAGGACGTCCTTGATCTGCCATGTGCCATTCATACCAAGAAAGACGAAGAGGGTAACCTGATATTACCCAAGCACAACACTCGGTAGTGCAGGCTGTTGATTCAACAGTTTCGCGATTGCCAACCGAGTGAAAAGAGCTCCGACAAAGATGACGACGAAGAAAAAGTTGAGGATTACCCCACGGTCAGTGCCACCTTGGTGATTTCCGCTGACGTCGAGAGTAAAAGCCGACTGAAAGTCATCAATCGAGAGGTGAATATGGCTGTTCCAGCGACTACAACGTACCTCAAGTGGTCGAAAACTGCCATCACTTTTGATCAGTCGAACCACCCAGCTCACGTTGCTACCCCTGGGCGGCATGCGCTGGTGGTTGACCCAGTTGTGGGAGGTACTCGGTTACGCAAGGTCCTCATGGATGGTGGGAGTAGTTTGAACATACTCTACACCAAGACCCTTAAAGGAATGGGCATTCCGATGTCCTGGCTCAGTGAGAGCACCATGCAGTTCGACGGAGTCATTCCAGGGAAGAAGGTGACATCACTCGGCCAGATTGCTTTGGCCGTGGTTTTCGGTGACTCGAAGAATTTTTGGAAGGAGAAGTTGACATTTGAAGTGGTAGACTTTCACAGCGCCTATCATGCTATCCCTGGCCAACCAGCTTATGCATGTTTCATGGCCCGTCCATGTTACGTGTAGCTCAAGCTGAAGATGCCCAGTCCTAAGGGCATAATCATGGTCATGGGGAACAGACAGAGAGCCGAGGAGTGTCTTCAGCAAGGATCCAAAATATCTGACGAGCTGATGGCAATGGTGGCATTGGAGGAATACAAGAAAAATGCTGATCTGACTGATTTGCTTCGGTCCAAGAAACTAGCCTCTGAATCTGCTTTCTAGTCGGTAGGAGAGACAAAAAAGTTCATGTTCACCCAGAGGATCCTGCAGCCGCTCGATCTGACTAACATCTCAACAACACTCGACAGCAAATAGGAATCCGTGCTCATCCAGTTACTCCATGAGAACTGGGACATCTTCGCATGGAAATCGTCTGACATGCCCGGTGTGCCTAGGGGACTGGCTGGGCATCGTCGGAGAGTTGATCCAAAGGCCAAACCTGTTAAGGAACATCTCTGTCGCTCTGGTGCAGAGAAGACAAAGGCGATTGGCGAGGAAGTAGCTCGGCTCCTGGCAGCTGAGTTTATACGCAAAGTTTACCACTCCGAGTGGCTCGCCAACGTCGTCATGGTTCCCAAGAAGGACAAGTCACTCTGTATGTGTATCGATTTCAAACACATCAATCGGGCATGCCCGAAAGATCATTTTCCGCTCCCCCACATTGACCAAATAGTGGATTCCACTTTGGGGTGCGAGCGTTTGTCTTTCCTTGATACGTATTCTGTGTACCATGAAATCCGACTATACGGACTAGATGAAATAAAAACTGCCTTCATCGCCCCATTCGGGTGTTTTTGCTACATCACCATGCCATTCAGCCTAAAAAACGGTGGTGCCACCTTTATGTGCATGATTCAGAAGTGCCGGCTTACGCATATCAGTCGGAATGTTGAGGCCTGCATGAATGATATCGTGGTCAAGTCACGCAAAGGTTTCGACCTGCTAGCTGACCTCGCTGAAACCTTTGCCAATCTGAGAAGGTATGACATCAAGCTGAATCCGACCAAGTGCACCTTTGGAGTGCCTGGGGGCAAGTTACTCGGTTTTCTTGTTTTCGAACGAGGAGTAGATGCTAATCCCAAGAAAATCAGTGCGATTGTCCAAATGAAGTTCCCTGAGCGTGTGCACGATGTCCAAAAGCTCATAGGTTGTCTTGCAACATTGGGTCGATTCATCTATCGTCTTGGAGAAAAGGCATTGCCTTTATAACAACTGATGGAGAAGTCCGATACGTTCAAGTGGACCCCCGAAGCAGAAGCAACGTTTGTTGAGCTCAAAGCCCTACTCTCCACCCAGCCGGTGCTCGCTGCCCCGAACAACAAAGAGCCTCTGCTTTTGTACAGCCACGGGCCAAGTCGTCAGCACAGTCCTCACAGTGGAGCGACTAGAAGGCAAGGCTTACAAAGTTCAGTTACTAGTGTATTACATTTCTGAAGTCCTAACTCCCTCTAAGCAGAGGTATCCTCATTACCAGAGGCTTGTCTACGGTATTTACTTAACAGCAAAGAAAGTTGCACATTTTTTCCAAGAACACTCAGTATCAGTCATCAGTGATGCCCCACTGTCTGAAATCATGAACAATCGGGATGCAACCCGCTGAGTGGCCAAGTGGGCCATCGAGCTCCTACCTTTGGATATTAAGTTTGGAGCGAAGAAGGCAATTAAATCCCAAGCACTCGCAGATTTAATGGCCAAATGGATAGAACAGCAACAGCCGACTCAGATCCACCCGGAGCACTAGACTATGTTCTTCGATGGCTCCAAGAGGTTGAATGGTTCTGGCACTGAAGTGGTCTTCGTATCCCCAAAAGGCGATCAGCTCAGTTACGTCCTGCAAATTCACTTCGATTCCTCCAACAATGAGGCCGAATATGAAGCACTCCTCTACGGGTTGCGTATGGCATCTCACTCGGCGTCCATCGCCTGATGGTATACGGAGACTCGGATCTGGTAGTCAATCAAGTGATGAAATAATGGGATGTCAGAAACCCCACTATGACAGGATACTGCAACACGGTGAGAAAGTAAGAGAAGAAATTTGAGGGTCTGGAGCTTCATCACATTCCCCGAGTCAAAAATCAAGCAGCTGGCGATTTGGCAAAGATCGGGTCCACTCAGAAGCCTGTCCCCAGCAATGTGTTCCTTGAACACCTCCATTCCCCGTTAGTATAGGAAGATCCTTTCACCGAAGAGCCTCCTCAGGCGATAAGTCCCTCTAATCCGAATGGAATCGAGGTCCCTGCAGTCATTGACTTGGTTATGGAGATTCTGGTAACTACACCCGACTGGACAGTGTCGTACATTGCATATTTACTCAGGCAAGAACTCCCATAGGATTAAGTCAAGGCATGTCAGATTGTCCATAGGTCCAAAGCTTTCACTGTGATGAATGGACAACTATACAGAGAAAGTGTCACTGGCGTGGCCCAACGATGTATTTCTCTAGAGGAAGGTCGATTGATCCTAGAAGAGATTCACTCGGGAACTTGTGGTCATGACGCGTCCTCTCGGACAATCGTAACCAAAGCATACCGGGCCGGCTTTTACTGGCCACGTGCCAATGAAGCCGCCAAAGAGATCTCCAGCATTGCCACGGATGCCAGTTCTATGCAAACTTGTCCCATAAACCTGCATCCGCCTTGAAGACCATACCGCTCGTCTGGCCATTTGCCGTGTGGGGTTTGGACATGGTTGGACCGCTCAGGACAGGCGCGAGTGGTTTCACCCATCTGCTCGTGGCAGTGGACAAATTTTCCAAGTGGATTGAAGCCCAGCCCATCAAGAAGCTAGATTCACGCACAACCATCAAGTTCATGAGAGATTTAATCTTCAGATATGGATTCCCACATAGCATAATCACAGACAATGGCTCAAACTTCGATTCAGAAGAGTTTAGAAGGTTCTGCGCCACCCAGGGCACGCGGGTGGATTATGCGTCTGTTGCATACCCACAGTCTAACGGTCAGGCTCAGGGGGCGATTGGCCTTATCCTTCAAGGGTCGAAACCACAACTCATGCATGACCTCGAGCACGTAGCCGGAGCTTGGATGACCAAACTACCGTCAGTCCTTTGGGGTTTAATGACGACTCCCAATCGGTCCACTAACCGCACCCCCTTCTTCATGGTGTATGGAGCCAAAGCCGTGTTGCAGATTAATCTCCTCCACAACTGGCCCGGGTAGAGCTCTATTCAGAAGCTAAAGCTGAACAAGCGTGGCAAGACGTTATGGTCCTCCTTGAGGAGGAACGAGTGATGGCCCTAATACGATCGACCGCTTATCAACAAGACCTACGACATTTCCATGCCAGACACGTCAAGGGTCGGGCATTCCAAGAAGGAGATCTTGTGCTCCGAGTGGATCAGCAGAGGCCACATAAGCTCACCCCTTCATGGGAAGGCCCTTTGATCATCACCAAGGTGCTACACAATGGAGCCTACCACCTATACAACCTCACAAAGAAGACCGACGAGCCGCGTGCCTGGAATGCTGATCTTCTTCGTCGATTCTATACTTGACGATTGAATTGTCAAGATGTAATAAGAATACTTTAAGAAATATTTGCTTATCAAAGACATGACTCCTGCAGTCCTTTGTTGATTTCAATCGCTCGAGCACGTGTTCCAAACCCCTAGTGGGGGGGCTTAGCTGCAAACCAGTCTTCGCCTAAGTTATATACTACTCCGAGTGATGAGCACCCCTCTCACTTGGGGGCTTAGCTGCGAACCAGTCTTCGCCTAAGTTATAAACTACTCCGAGTGACGAGCACCCATCTCACTCGGGGGCTTAGTTGCAAACCAGTCTTCGCCTAAGTTAAAACCCACTCCAAGTGCCGAGCATCCCTCTCACTCGGGGGCTTAGCT
>NC_057802.1:522415314-522584162 GCF_018294505.1 Triticum aestivum
TCCCTCTCACTCGGGGGCTTAGTTGCGAACCAGTCTTCGCCTAAGTTACAAACTATTCTGAGTGGTGAGCATATCCCTCTCACTCGAGGACTTCGCTGTGAACCAATCTTTGCCTAAGTTATAAAGTACTCCGAGTGATGAGCATCCCTCTCACTCAGAGGCTTAGCTGCGATCTAGTCTTCACCAAAGTTAAAAACTACTCCGAGTGACGATTATCCCTCTCACTTGGGGGCTTAGCTGCGAACCAGTCTTCGCCTAAGTTATAAACTACTCCGGGTGACAAGCATCCCTCCCACTCGGATGCTAAGCTGCGAACCAGTCTTCGCCTAAGTGAAAACCTACTCTGAGTGACGAGCATCCTCCTCACTCAGGGGCTTAGCTCCGAACCATTCTTCGCGTAAGTTATAAACTACTCCGAGTGACGAGCATCCCTCTCACTCGGAGACTTAGCTACGAACCAGTCTTCGCCTAAGTTAAAACCCACTCTGAGTGACGAGCATCCCTCTCACTCGGAGGCTTAGCTACGAACCAGTCTTGGCATAGGTTATAAACTACTCCGAGTGACGAGCATCCCTCTCACTCGGGGACTTAGCTGCGAACCAGTCTTCGCCTAAGTTAAAACCCACTCCGAGTGATGAGCATCCCTCTCACTTGGGGGCTTAGCTGCGAAAAACTAGTCTTCGCCTAAATTATAAACCACTTCGACTCACGAGCATTCCTCGCACTCGGAGACTGGCTGCGAACCATTCTTCACTTAGGTTAGAACTACTCGGAGTGATGATCATCTCTCTCACTCGGGGACTTGCTGCGAACAAGTCTTCGCCTAAGTTAAAACTCACTCCGACTGACGAGCATCCCTCTCACTCGGGGACTTAGCTGCAAGCCCACCTTCCCCTAAGTTATAAAATAGACCTAACCATGCAAGGAACTAGAAAGCAACATTTGGATAAACCTAGAATCTCAAGTGCAGATAAAAGTACTTGGGCTGAAAGCCCAGGATACAAAATCAGTCGGCATACCGAGGCAAATAAGTTCTAACTGAAAGATACTCAGGTCATAAGTTTTCCCTCACGCGCCGGTGGGACTCGCTGGCTCGACGAAAGTGTCCAAGTCTATACCATCCGCAATCCGAGTGGCCGTCTCAATCCAATCAGTCTCCAGCCCAAAATTCTGACAGAATTCTACACAAGGAGGAAGGAAAGTATTAGAAATGGCATCGATTTCGAGATTCACAGAAATTCACTCGAGCAAAGAGAGATACCTTCAAGCATGGCGTGCATATTTTTCGCAAAGCCTCCCAAATACTTCTCCACCACATCCCTCTTCTAGGTGAGCTGGTCCACCTTGTCATTCAGGGTTGTCTTCTCCAATTCAAAGGCACTCGCCTGGTCTTCAACCTTCTTGGCCCACTCAGCTTGCACTTCTTTTGTTCGGCGGCCTCCTTCCTTGCCTCTTCAATAGCAGCCTTCAAAGATGCGTTCTCCTCCTCCAACTTGCCTTCTGAGGATAACCTTGCCTCAGCGGCCTCGGCCTTCTCCCTAGCCGTCTTCTACGCCCCCGCGAGTGCTTTATCCTTATCTTCCAGAGCCTGCTTCATGGTGTCTAAATAAAAAACATTCCTGAGTCACGCTTGAAGCCAATGGTTCTCACTACGCACATCTGTTTGATGAAACTACTCGGCTCAACGGACGGAAAGAAAGGATGACTGTGCACACAGTCGACAAGAGTTACCTCCCACGGTCTTCACCTTCGTATGAGCACGAGCCAAGGTCCTTTTCGCCAGTTCCAGATCCAGTCGGAGCGGGAGCATCTCCTTCTCCAGGGCAGCATACTGAGTCCCGAGCTCACAGGTTTTCCAAGATGAACAAAGAAACAATTCGGTCGATGACAAGAAAAGATTCTCAAGTATTTCTCTACTTCCGAGTGGATAGGAGCAGATCGAGTTGATACCAAATAATTCTTTCAGACCCCCGCCGAATCAAACATTCGATGGTGGTCTCTGGGACTACACCCAGTGGGTGCACTCAGCGTGCCCCCATTGGATCAATTTCCGCTCGGCATGGCCTGACCGGTCCGAGTGAAGAACTACAAGCAAACGTATTCTAAGACCCCCGCCGATTCAAACATTCGACGGCGGCCTCGGGGACTACACCCAGTGGGTCCACTCAGCGTGCCCCCACCGGATAAATTTCCACTCGAGATGGCCCAAGCGGTCCGAGTGAAGGTCTACGAGCAAATGTGCACTAGCATCATAAGTCAAAAACACCCAGTGGGTGTAAAGAGTTAAGATGGACAAGAAATAACCCAATGAGAAATCAAGTTACAATCGTACTTACTCGGACATTCGCCTGAAGAGCCGTACTGGCACATAAGCCAGCTTGCTAGCCTCATATGCCTCCTTCAGATGCTGCATCATCAGAGTGGCTTGAATCATGGCCTCTTTGCTGGCCCCAGTTAGGTCTTCCGGAACATGATGCGGAGTGAATACGTTGGGTCGAGGAGTTGGTGATCCAGCCGGAGGAATTAGCCCGTGGGACAAATCGGCCGACCCCGAAGCCAGAGGAACCAACACTTGAGGTTGACCAATCGACCCTGAAGCTGGAGTAGTCAGCACCAAAGGTAGAGCAGTCGACACAGGGGCAACAGAGTCAGCACCAGCTAGAACGAACCACCTTGTTCCTGAGACACAACTGTAGGCGGCGCACAGGGCGTCTTGCTCGACGACACTCTCCGAGTGAAGCTGCGAGTGACGGCTGAGGTCATACTCTCCCCTCATGTATCCCTCTGAGGCTCTTCTTCATCGTTGTCTGCCACGTGAATGATGTCCGTTGGCTCTGTAGTCACTCGACAACAACAATTCAATCGATTGTTGAATCGACCAGAGGGACAGAATAGAGCGAAAACCGGTCATACCTTGCCGAGAAGTGGCCGCGTCCGCAGTATCCATCTCCGCATGGACCTTGTCAACCTGCATGGGAGATGTTGCCGAAGTAGCAGCTCTGGCACACAATTATCACTCGGTCAGCAAAAATATGAAGATCGGCAACAGTAAGAAATGAAGAATTAACACTCACGTCGAAGCGATAGGCACGGTGACCTTTATTCTGGGCAGAGCCTTCCGAGGTTCCGATAGAGCAACCTTGAGCTATTTTGCAGTTTTCCCAGTCAGATCTAGTGTCGGTGTTCGAGTGCGCTTCGGGTTCCTGACACTCGATGCCACGGCCTTACCCTGACAGGCAGCCGGATCCTGGTTCAATTTGGTTCGACGCTCGGTGCACGCTCCGGCCGACGGAGAAGACTCGGCCTCCTCGCTCTCTTCTGTGTCTTCACTGCTGCTCTCACTATCTGCAGCATAGTGATACGTCTCCGTCGTATCTATAATTTTTTATTGTTTCATGCCAATATTATACAACTTTTATACACTTTTGGCAACATTTTATATGATTTATTTGGACTAACATATTGATCCAGTGCCCAATGCCAGTTCCTGTTTGTTGCATGTTTTTTGTTCATAGAAAATCCATATCAAATGAAGTCCAAATGCAAAAAAAATTACGGAGAATTATTTTGGAATATATGTGATTTTTGGGAGGTGAAATCAGCGCAAACGGGGGCCCACAGTGCCCACAAGGGCACACCCCAGGCCCCAGGCACAACCAGGTGTCTTATGCCCTCCTCGAATGTTGGATGGGTCTCTACTCGGGCGCAAGGAAGCTTATATTTGGAAAATATTGTGTTAAAACTTCAGCGAAATTGGAGTTACGAATCTTCTAGAATATAAGAAATGGTTTTCGGCCAGATCTAGGAGCGCGAAATAGAAGAGAACAGAGAGGGAGATCCAATCTCGGAGGTGCTGCCGCCCCTCCGCCACCATGGAGGCCATGGACTAGAGGGGGAACTCTCCTCCCATCTAGGGGGGACGCCAAGGAAGAAGAACAAGAAGGAGGAGGGCTCTCTCTACCTCTCTCCCGGTAGCGCCGGAGTGACGCCGGGGCTAGGATCATAATGATGATCTACATCTACAATCTTGCTACCGTCTACACCAACTTTCTCCCCCTCTATGAAGCAGTGTAACACCCCTTCTCCCCGCTATAATCTCTACTTAAACATGGTGCTCAACTCGATATATTATTTTCCAATGATATTTGGCTATCCTATGATGTTTGAGTAGATCCGTTTTATCCTGTGGGTCAATCGTAATCTTGATTGGTATGATTGTATATTTTATTTATGGTGCAAACACGAGGGATCCCCACTGTAGGGTGTTGAAATACGTTCAAGATTTTCTTATGGTGGGTTGCGAGAGTGACATAAGCTTAAACCCGACTAGGTGGGTTGTTGCATATGGGATAAAGAAAACTTGATACTTAATGCTATGGTTGGGTTTCACGACCTTAATGATGTTTAATAGTTGCGGATGCTTGCTAGAGTTCCAATCATAAGTGCATATGATCCAAGTAGAGAAAGGATGTTAGCTCATGCCTCTCCCTCATATAGAATTACAAGAATTATTACCGGTACTTGTTATTGATTGCCTAGGGACAAATGACTTTCTTGTTGACAAAAGCAATCCACTTTTATTACCTTGCAATTTATTTGTAGTTTTATTCTCACAAAGTACTCGTAGTTTTATTCTTGTAGAATAGTTTCATACTTGTTCTAGGTAAAGCAAATGTCAAGTGTGCGTAGAGTTGTATCGGTGGTCGATAGAACTTGAGGAAATATTTGTTCTGCCTTTAGCTCCTCGTTGGGTTCGACACTCTTATTTATCAAAGAAGGCTACAAACGACCCCCTTTACTTGTGGGTTTAATTGCTTGGGGTGAATATTCTCGTGTGTGCTTGTTTGCTTTATCTCTAAGTAGTTTTTATTTTCTGTTCTAAGTTGTTCTCTATATTTAGTTATGGATATGGAACAGGAAACATCAAAAAAATTAGTGGGACTTGCTACTCATGGAGATGGGGAACCTCCTAAAACCCTCGATGCTTGTTATGTGAAAAATATTATGCGATACTTTGATAATCCTGAGAAAACCCCATTCTACTTGATAATGGGAGACACGTTGGGTCAACGTGAATACTTTAGGGATTATCGCTTGGCACAAAAAGGGAAATTATTATGGGATCAAATTGATATGTTGCATTGGTATGCTTGGAATTTATGCCAGAGATATGATTATACTTGTTGCTCTAGGACGAACGCTCCACACCTTCCCTTTACATGCAAATTTAATGATAATGAAACCTTGGCTTCTTATGCCAATGGTAGACATGATTATTATGATGTGGAAAGAATAGAATAATTTGTTGCTATTAAGGGTGCTTATGAAATTAAATCTTTGTTTGAAAAGTTTGAAGATTTTGATGATTCAGTTTATAGACCTGAAAATTTTGCTGTCCTTAAATATTGCTATGATAATTATAAATTTAATTACGATATTGATGTATTTATTAAGAAAGTCTCCGCTGTCCAAGCAGAGACTAATATTTTGCAGGAGTCTATGGAAGAAGAAATTGATGAAACTGCAAGCTCATTGGATGAAAAAGATGATGAGGAGAGCGAAGAAAAAAAGGAGGAAGAGCAGATTAGCTACCCGTGACCACCTTCTAATGAGAGTAACTCTTCAACTCATACATTTTTTAATTTCCCTTTGTGCTTACCGAAGGATGAATGCTATTGATTCTTTTGAAATATCCCTTTTTGATGAACTTGATGCTTGCTATGCTAGTGGCCAAGATGCAAATATGAATTATGCTTATGGAGATGAACTTGCTATAGTTCCTTATGTTAAGAATGAAATTGTTGCAATTTGATACGTCTCCAACGTATCTATAATTTATGAAGTATTCATGCTATTATATTATCTGTTTTGGATGTTTATGGGCTTTACTAAATACTTTTATATTATTTTTGGGACTAACCTATTAACCGGAGGCCCAACCCAAATTGTTGTTTTCTTGCCTATTTCAGTGTTTCAAAGAAAAGGAATATCAAACGGAGTCCAAACGGAATGAAACCTTCGGGAGAGTTATTTTTGGAACGGAAGCAATCCAGGAGACTTGGAGTAGACGTCAGGGAAGCTTCGAGGAAGCCATGAGGCAGGGAGAGGCGCCCTATCCCATGGGCGCCCCCACCCTCGTGGGCCCCTCGTGGCTCCCCTGACCGACTTGTTTCGCCTATATATATCCATATACCCTAAAAACATCGGGGAGCACAATAGATCGGGAGTTCCGCCGCCGCAAGCCTCTGTAGCCACCAAAAACCAATCGGGACCCTGTTCCGGCACCATGCCGGAGGGGGGATCCCTCACCGGTGGCCATCTTCATCATCCCGGCGCTCTCCATGACGAGGAGGGAGTAGTTCACCATCGGGGCTGAGGGAAAGAATAGAAGTATGAACTCTAGGATAGATCGAACGGAAAGAATAGCTTCGTGTTATTTTACTACGGACTCTTGAATAGATCAATCAGAAGGGATAACTTTGAGGTGGTTTCGTACCCTACAGTAATCTCTTCATTTGTTCTTCGCTATTAGTGACTTTGGAGTGACTCTTTGTTGCATGTTGAGGGATAGTTATATGATCCAATTATGTTATTATTGTTGAGACAACTTGCACTAGTGAAAGTATGAACCCTAGGCCTTGTTTCCTAGCATTGCAATACCATCTACGCTCACTTTTATCATTAGTTACCTTGCTGTTTTTATATTTTCGGATTACAAATACTCATATCTATCATCCATATTGCACTTGTATCACCATCTCTTCGCCGAACTACTGCACCTATACAATTTACCATTGTATTGGGTGTGTTGGGGACACAAGAGACTCATTGTTATTTGGTTGCAGGGTTGCTTGAGAGAGACCATCTTCATCCTACGCCTCCCACGGATTGATAAACCTTAGGTCATCCACTTGAGGGAAATTTGCTACTGTCCTACAAACCTCTGCACTTGGAGGCCCAACAACGTCTAAAAGAAGAAGGTTGTGTAGTAGACATCAAGCTCTATTCTGGCGCCGTTGCCGGGGAGGTGAGTGCTTCAAGGTATATATTTAGATCTTGCAATCAAATCTTTTAGTTTCTTGTTTTATCACTAGTTTAGTTTATAAAAGAAAACTACAAAAAATGGAATTAAGGTTGCCTCATATGCTTCATCTTTTTAATGTCTTCCGTGAAAATGATGGGAAGGAAAAATGTGCTCAAGTACTAGAAGAAGAATTACATAGAATGCTTGGCATAAAATATGTGAATGATTGGCTTGATTGCAATGTTGTTAGTATGAATTCTTTGAATACCCATGATGCTAATTATATGCAAAGCCACAAGCTTGGGGATGCTATGTTTGATGAAGATGATATGTTTATTCCCCCAAGTTTTGATGAGCAAATTAATTATGATGAAAGCATGCCTCCTATTTATGATGATTATTGTGATGACACGTATGCTATAAAGAATAAAGATAACCATGAAACTTGTCATCATGATTTTCATTTTCAATTGGATTATGCCTCACATGATAATCATTTTGTTCAGTTTGCTCCCACTATTATTCATGAGAAGAAATTCGCTTATGTGGAGAGTAATAAAATTCATATGCTTGGGGATCATGAAAATAGTGCTTTATGTGATAGTTATATTGTTGAATTCATTCATGATGCTATTGAAAATTATTATGAGGGAGGAATATATGCTTGTAGGAGTTGCAATAATATCAAGTTTCCTCTCTATGTGCTTAAAATTTTAAAGTTATGCATGTTTTACCTTCCTATGCAAGTTGATTCTTGTTCCTATAAGTTGTTTGCTCACAAAATCCCTATGCATAGGAAGTGGGTTAGACTTAAATGTGCTAGTCATATTCTTCATGATGCTCTCTTTATGTTTCTATTTTTATCTTTTATGTGAGCATCATTGAAATTATCATGCCTAGCTAGGGGCGTTAAACGTTAGTGCTTGTTGGGAGGCAACCCAATTTTATTTTTGTTCCTTGCTTTTTGCTCCTGTTTAGTAATAAATAAACTATCTAGCCTCTGGTTAGATGTGGTTTTATGTTTTAATTAGTGTTTGTGCCAAGTAAGACCTATAGGATCTTCTTGGATGATAATTATTTGATCTTGCTGAAAAAGACAGAAACTTTCTGCTCACGAAAACAATTGTTAAAAATCACCAGAAAGTGATAAAATACTGATTCAAATTGCATTAGATCAATAATCAAATTATCTAGGTCGTACTATTTTGGCAGATTTTTTTTAGTTCCAGAAGTTTGCGTTTGATGCAGATTAATACAGACTGTTCTATTTTTGACAGATTCTGTTTTCTATGTGTTGTTTGCTTATTTTGAAGAATCTATGAGTAGTATCGGAGGGTATGAACCATACAGAAGTTTGAATACAGTAGATATTACACCAATATGAATTTAGAATGAGTTCACAACAGTACCTAAGTAGTGATTTATTTTCTTATACTAACGGAGCTTACGAGTTTTCTGTTGAGTTTTGTGTTGTGAAGTTTTCATGTTTTGGGTAAAGATTCGATGGACTATGGAATAAGGAGTGGCAAGAGCCTAAGCCTGGGGATGCCCAAGGCACCCCAAGGTAATATTCAAGGACAACCAAGAGCCTAAGCTTGGGGATGCCCCGGATGGCATCCCATCTTCCGTCTTCGTTGATCGGTAACTTTACTTGGAGCTATATTTTTATTCACCACATGATTTGTGTTTTGCTTGGAGCATCATTTTATTTTGTTAGTATTTGCTTGCTGTTATTTAGAATAATGTTTTGCATCTCTATTTTCAATAAAAATGTCAAGGATAGCCTTTACCATGCTTATTTTGCAAGTATACATGTTGCTGTTTCAAAACAGAAAGTTTATCGTTGTTGCAAAAATTCCCTAGAAAAGCCAGAATATGATAAAATGTTGAAACTTTTTGCATAATAAGCTCTGATAAAACTACATTGTGGTGGAATTTCATAATGTTTGGAGTTAGGGAAGTATGATGAATCTTGCATTCTTTACAGACTGTACTGTTTTGGCAGATTGCTGTTATGTTTGCATTGCTTGCATATGTTTGCTTGTTTAATGATTCTATTTGAGGATAGGAGTATTAAATATGCAGAGGCATTTAGTATGCAATGTTGAATAATAATTTTAGTGATTTGTTACAGTAGATAATGCTAAGGTTTTTGCATTGGTTTATACTAACTTATCTCACGAGTTCTTGTTGAGTTTTGTGTGGATGGAGTTTTTGATATTTAGGGAAACCGTGATATGAGAGGAATTAAGGAGACACAAAAGCTCAAGCTTGGGGATGCCCAAGGCACCCCAAGATAATATTTCAAGAAGTCTCAAGCATCTAAGCTTGGGGATGCCCCGGTAGGCATCCCACCTTTCTTCTTCAACAATTATCGGTTAGTATCGGTTGAGCTTAAGTTTTTGCTTCTTCACATGATGAGTGCTATCCTTGAAATGTCATTTTATTTTGTGTTGCTTCCTGTTTGAATAATATCCTAAGGTCTGAAATTCTTAAATGAGAGAGAGTCTTCACATAGCTACATAATTATTTAACTACTCATTGATCTTCACTTATATCTTTTTGGAGTAGTTTGTCTTACTCGTGTGCTTCACTTATATCCTATGAGTAAATGGTTGAATGATTGGAATATCATAAATCTGAAATTATATATGTTTCATATGCCTTTCACATGGGGAGTAATGCTTGCACATATAAGAAGTAGAGGTGGTAAATTATTGAAGGTTAGCAAACATTGTATTGGTCACTTGAACAATTCATGAAAGAATATTGAAGGAAGAGAGATTTCACATATAAATATACTATCTTGGACATCTTCTATGATTGTGAGACCCATTAATTATTTTCAAACCTGAGCAAATTAGTTGAAGTTGGATAGGGAAGACAACATAATGAGTTATGCTTGGTCATATTTGTATAGAAGTTATATTGTTATGGATCCTCTAACATGTGGTGCTTGCTATTTAGAATCTTTTGCTAGCCAAAATATCTGTACTAAGCGGGAATACTGCTTGTGCATCCAAATTCCTTGAACCAAGTTTCTTCCATGAGTGTCCACCATATCTACCTATATGCGGTATTTACCTGCCATTCCAAGTAAATTTGCATGTGCCAGACTCTAAACCTTCAAATAATAATCTGTTTTGTATGCCCGAATCGCTCATGTAGCGACTAGGGGTTGTCAGTATCTTCCATGCTAGGTGGGTTATTCTCACGATGAGTGGACTTCGCTCATCATTCACGAGAAAATGGCTGGTAACTGGGATGCCCAATTCTATGATCAAAAGATCAAAAATGAATTTGCAAATAATTTAAACAAACTCCCCCAGGATTGTCGAAAGTTGGACGGCACCCGTTGTTTCGGATAAGCCGTGGAGTGTGATTGTTGGTGGAGGGGGAGTAAAATCTTTACCTTTCTGTTTGGGAACCGCCTATAATGTATCTAGTATGGAAGATATTGGGAACTCTTGGTCGCTATGTTGACAATGAAAGCATACCTCTCAAAATTATTTTCATCTCTGTTTTAGCTTCGAGCTCTAGCACCTCTGCAAACCCCTGCTCCCCTCTGTGAAGGGCCTATCTTTTACTTTTTTGCAAGAGTCAATAGTATTCCTTCTCATTCCAACCTACTCTTCAGTTGGCAAGCATCATGTGATGGAAAGATCGAAGCATATATGGCCATTCAAATACATTTGATCATGAATTATTATTGTTGACATTACCCGTAGGTAAAAGGTTGGGAGGCGAAACATTAAGCCCCTATCCTTCTCTATGTTCGATGAATGCTATTTATTCTAAAAATATGCTTTAAGTGGTAGCAATCATGGAAGACTATATGATAGTTGAGTATGTGGGATTTTGCTAAATCAAAGCTCTTACATAGACCCTTCCTGAAAATAAGATGAATTGCAATTGTTTGATGACTGAGAACATAGTTTGTTAGTTTTCAAGAAAGTTTATGGTCTATGCTTTAACATGTGAATAACTTTTTACTTGATCATGAAAAGTTTTATGAGATGAGCTACTGTTATGACATATAATGATGCTAGAAAAGGTGATTGAAATTATCATTGATCAAAGTTGTGCACCTGCTAGCATTCACACTTCATAAATTATTTCCTTTATCATTTACCTACTCGAGGACGAGCAGGACTTAAGCTTGGGGATGCTGATACGTCTCCAACGTATCTATAATTTATGAAGTATTCATGCTATTATATTATCTGTTTTGGATGTTTATGGGCTTTACTAAACACTTTTATATTATTTTTGGGACCAACCTATTAACCGGAGGCCCAGCCCAAATTGTTGTTTTCTTGCCTATTTCAGTGTTTCGAAGAAAAGGAATATCAAACGGAGTCCAAAGGAATGAAACCTTCGGGAGAGTTATTTTTGGAACGGAAGCAATCCAGGAGACTTGGTGTAGATGTCAGGGAAGCTTCGAGGAAGCCACGAGGCAGGGAGCCGCGCCCTACCCCCCTGGGCGCCCCCCCTGAGCTATGTGTTTGATCTCTCTCTCTCTCGTGTTTTGGATGTGGCACGATCTTGATGTATCGCGAGCTTTGCTATTATAGTTGGATCTTATGATGTTTCTCCCCCTCTACTCTCTTGTAATGGATTGAGTTTTCCCTTTGAAGTTATCTTATCGGTTTGAGTATTTAAGGATTTGAGAACACTTGATGTATGTCCTGCATGTGCTTATCTGTGGTGACAATGGGATATTCACGTGATCTACTTGATGTATGTTTTGGTGATCAACTTGCGGGTTCAGTGACCTTGTGAACTTATGCATAGGGGTTGGCACACGTTTTCGTCTTGACTCTCCGGTAGAAACTTTGGGGCACTCTTTGAAGTTCTTTGTGTTGGTTGAATAGATGAGTCTGAGATTGTGTGATGCATACCATATAATCATACCCGCGGATACTTGTGGTGACACTGGAGAATCTAGGTGACATTCGGGTTTTGGTTGATATGTGTCTTAAGGTGTTATTCTAGTACGAACTCTAGGATAGATCGAACGGAAAGAATAGCTTCGTGTTATTTTACTACGGACTCTTGAATAGATCGATCAGAAAGGATAACTTTGAGGTGGTTTCGTACCCTACAATAATCTCTTCGTTTGTTCTCCGCTATTAGTGACTTTGGAGTGACTCTTTGTTGCATGTTGAGGGATAGTTATACGATCAAATTATGTTATTATTGTTGAGAGAACTTGCACTAGTGAAAGTATGAACCCTAGGCCTTGTTTCCTAGCATTGCAATACCGTTTACGCTCACTTTTATCATTAGTTACCTTGCAGTTTTTATATTTTCATATTACAAATACTCATATCTATCATCCATATTGCACTTGTATCACCATCTCTTCCCCGAACTAGTGTACCTATACAATTTACCATTGTATTGGGTGTGTTGGGGACACAAGAGACTCTTTGCTATTTGGTTGCAGGGTTGCTTGAGAGAGACCATCTTCATCCTACGCCTCCCACGGATTGATAAACCTTAGGTCATCCACTTGAGGGAAATTTGCTACTGTCCTACAAACCTCTGCACTTGGAGGCCCAACAACGTCTACAAGAAGAAGGTTGTCTAGTAGACATCACTATTGCGCCCACGCGTGATAGTCCTATTACCTTTTTGAATTCTCCCAACTACACTATATCAGAGAAATTTGCACTTATTAAGGATTTTGACGAATATAGTATGCATGTGCTTGCAACTCCTACTTGCAATTATTATGACAGAGGAACTACATCTCCGCCTCTCTATGTTTCCAAAACGAAAAAATTGCAAGAAACTGCTTATGCTATGTATTGGCCTTTACTTGATGTGCATGAATTGTTCTTGTATGACATGCCGATGCATAGGAAGAGAGTTAGACTTCGCCATTGCTTGATATATGTTGCTTTGTGCTCACTACTAAATGCCAAATCATTGCTAATTTAAATTGGCTTTATATACCTTTGGATCCGGGTGGATCCATTACTTGAGAACTTCATGCCTAGCTTAATGGCTTTAAAGAAAGCGCTGCCAGGGAGACAACCCGGAAGTTTTAGAGAGTCATTTTATTCTATTGAGTGCCTTTATAAAGTTTAAAAAGAAAAAAAATATAGAGGGGAATTTAAAACTTCACAAAAAGAAAAGTGAAAGTGAGAAAGATGAGCACCGTTGAAGTGGGGGACGTCCTTGAACTTTGTTCATGCCCATGGAAACTTTGTGAATCTCTATCACAGAAACTTTTCAACAAAAATAATTATCCCCATGTTCAAATCCTTTGTATTGTAAAATTATTGTGCCAAGATTTGCCTTTAGGATGATTAGATTGCTTGTTGGTATGTGCGGTGCAGAAACAGAAACTTTGGCTATAGCGCGTGAATTTTCATTTTTTTACTGGAATGTCAAAAGGTTCTGAAACTTTTTGCACACTATTTCTATACAAATTTTTTATTTCTTCCTAATTTTTCAGAAGTTTTGGATTTACAGAAGTATGGTAGATGTTCAGATTTGTACAGACTATCCTGTTTAAGACAGATTCTGTTTTTGATGCATTGTATTGCTTGTTTTGATGAAACTATCGTCGATGGTATAAGCCATGGAAATGTTATATTACAGTAGCTACAATGCAAAAAAATATGAATTGTTTTGCAATAGTACTTAGAGTAGTGATTTGCTTTATTATACTAATGGATCTTACCGAGCTTTATGTTGAGTTTTGTGTGGAGGAACTGATCAAAGATCGAGGCGGTCTCGATATGACGACAAGGAGGAGAGCCAAGAGCTCAAGCTTGGGGATTCCCAAGGCACCCCAAGTAAATATCCAAGGAGACTCAAACGTCTAAGCTTGGGGATACCCCGGAAGGCATCCCATCTTTCTTCAATAAGTATCGGTATGTTTTTGTCCTCGTTTCGTTCATGTGATATGTGCAAATCTAGGAGCGTCTTTTCTATTTAGTTTTCACTTTTATTTTATGCACCATGATGGTATGAGATAGTCCATGGTTGATTTATAGAATGCTCATTGCACTTCACTTATATCTTTTGAGCATGGCTTTATAGAATGCTTCATGTGCTTCACTTATATCATTTGAAGTTTGGATAGCCTGTTTCTCTTCACTTAGAAAACCGTTATTTGTAGAATGTTCTTTTGATTCACTTATACTTGTTAGAGCATGGTCTTTTGTAGAAAGAATTAAACTCTCGTGCTTCACTTATATCTTTTTAGAGAGTCAACATGAATTGGTCAATTACATGGTTAGTCATAAAATCCCACATAAAACTTGTGTATTACTGAATATGATATGTTTGATTCCTTGCAATAGTTTTTTCGATATAGAGATGGAATATGTGGGAGGTACTATTAAGTGGTTGTGGTTAGTAAGAATATAGGTGTTAAGGTTTCTGATTCCTGAAGCATGCACGTATAGTCTCTCATTATGCTATGAAGTTGGAGCATGATTTATTATTGATTGTCTTCCTTATGAGTGGCGGTCAGGGATGAGCGATGGTCTTTTCCTACCAATCTATCCCCCTAGGGGCATGCGTAGTAGTACTTTGCTTCAAGGGCTAATAAACTTTTCCAATAAGTATATGAGTTCTTTGACTAATGTGAGTCCATTGATTATACGCACTCTTACCTTTCCTCAATTTGCTAGGCTCTACGGTACCGTGCATTGCCCTTTCTCACCTCGAAATGTGGTGCAAACTTCGCCGGTGCATCCAAACCCCGTGATATGATACGCTCTATCACACATAAGCCTTATTATATCTTCCTCAAAACACCCACCATACATACCTACTATGGCCTTTCCATAGCCATTCTGAGATATATTGCCATGCAACTTCCATTGCTTCCGTATTGATGACTTGAGCATTCATTGTCATATTGATTTGCATGATCATATAGCTGACATAGTGTTTATGGCTCAGCCACCATTCATCATTTTTTATACATGTTATGCTAGATCATTGCACTTCTTGGTACACTGCCAGAGGCATTCATATAGAGTCATATTTTGTTCTAGGTATCGAGTTGTAATATTGAGTTGTAAGTAAATAGAAGTGTGATGATCATCATTATTCATTATTAGAGCATTGTCCTAGTAAGGAATGGATGATGGAGACTATGATTCCCCCACAAGTCGGGATGAGACTCTGGACCAAAAAGAAAAGAAAAAAAGAAAAAAAATGAAAGAAAGAAGGAAGAGAAGGGGCATGCTAGTTCCACACTTGTTCTTCAAAGTAGCACCATGTTTTCATATAGAGAGTCTCCTATGTTGTCACTTTCATATACTAGTGGAATTTTTTTCATTATAGGATTAGATGCACATCCACTTAGTTTTCATGATGAGCTTTCATACACTTATAGCTCTTAGTCCATTCGTTGCAAGACAATCCCTACTCCTCGCATTGATATCGATTGATGGGCATCTCTATACCCTGTTGGTTAGTCGCGTCGGTGTGAGACTTTATTACTTTTTTGTCTTCTCTATATTTACTCCTATCATCATACTCTATTCCACCTGTAGTTCTATATCCATGGCTCGCGCTCATGTATTGCGTGGGAGTTGAAAAAGCTGAAGCGTGTTACAAAGTATGAACCAATTGCTCGGCTTGTCATCGGGGTTGTGCACGACAAATACTTTGTGTTAAGAAGACATAGCATGATAAGACTATATGATTTTATAGGGATAGCTTTCTTCAGCGTCGATATTTTGAAAGACAGTTGTTTGTTGGGATGCCTAAGTATTGATGTCTTTATGTCAAATTATAGACTATTGCTTTGAATCACTAGTGTCTTAATATTCATGCCATGATTAGATATATGATCAAGTTTATGCTAGGTAGCATTCCACATCAAAAATTATCTTTTTAATCATTTACCTACTCGAGGACGACCAGGAATTAAGCTTGGGGACGCTGACACGTCTCTGTCGTATCTATAATTTTTTATTGTTTCATGCCAATATTATACAACTTTTATACACTTTTGTCAATATTTTATATGATTTATTTGGAATAACATATTGATCCAGTGCCCAGTGCTAGTTCCGGTTTGTTGTATGTTTTTTGTTTCGCAGAAAATCCATATCAAACGAAGTCCAAATGCAATAAAATTTTATGCAGAATTGTTTTGGAATATATGTGATTTTGGGGGGTGGAATCAACGCAAACGGGGGCCCATAGTGCCCACAACCCACCAGGGCGTGCACCAGGCCCCAGGTGCTTCCAGGTGTCTTGTGCCCTCCTTGAATGTTAGACTTGCGACCAGAGGGGAAACCCTCCTCCCATCTAGGGGGGAGGACAAGGAAGAAGAAGAAGAAGGAGGGGGGCTCTCCCCCCTCTCTCCCCGTGGCGCCGGAGGGCCGCCGGGGCTAGGATCGTGACGACTATCTACATCAACAATCTTTCTACTGTCTACACCAAATTTCTCCCCCTCTATGCAGCGGTGTAACACCCCTTTTCCCCACTATAATCTCTACTTAAACATGGTGCTCAACTCCATATATTATTTTCCCAATGATATTTGGCTACCCTATGATGTTTGAGTAGATCTGTTTTGTCATGCGGGTTAATCGTGATCTTGTTTGGTATGATTGTACATTTTATTTATTGTGCTGTCCTATAGTGCCCTCCGTCTTGCGCAAACGTGAGGGATCCCCGCTGTAGGGTGTTGCGATATGTTCATGATTCGCTTATGGTGGGTTGCAACAGTGACAAAAGCTTAAACCCGAGTAGGTGGGTTGTTGCGTATCGGATAAAGAGGACTTGATACTTAATGTTATGGTTGGGTTTCACGACCTTAATGATCTTTAGTAGTTGCGGATGGTTGCTAGAGTTCCAATCATAAGTGTATATGATCCAAGTAGAGAAAGTATGTTAGCTCATGCCTCTCCCTCATATAGAATTACAAGAATGATTACTGGTACTTGTTATCGATTGCCTAGGGACAAATGACTTTCTTGTTGACAAAAGCTATCCAGTTTTATTACCTTGCAATTTATTCGTAGTTTTATTCAGGCAAAGTACTCATAGTTTTATTCTTGCAAAGTAGTTTCATACTTGTTCTAGGTAAAGCAAATGTCAAGTGTGCGTAGAGTTGTGTCGATGGTTGATGGAGTCCTGGATTAGGGGGTCCTCGGGTCTCCGGGCTACGTGATATGGGCTGGACTGATGGGCCGTGAAGTTACAAGGTAGAAGACCTTCCCCATGTCCAGATATGACTCTCCTATGCGTGGATGTCAAGATTGGTGTCCGGATATGTAATTTCCTTCCTGTGTGAACCGACTCTGTACAACCCTAGGCCCCTCCGGTGTATATTAACTGGAGGGTTTAGTCCGAAGAGGCTGTCAGAATTTACATAGGCTAGCCAACTAGGGTTTAGACATTACAATCTCGAGGTAGATCAACTCTTGTAATCCCTATACTCATAGAAGACAATCAAGCAGGAAGTAGGGTTTTAGCTCCATCAAGAGGGCCCGAACCTGGGTAAACATCGTGTCCCCTTCGTCTCCTGTTACCTTCGATCCTCAGACGCATAGTTCGGGACCTTGTTTCCGAGATCGGCCGGTTTTGACACCGACATTGGTGCTTTCATTGAGAGTTGCACAGTGTCGTCGGCAGAAGGTTTGATGGCTCATTCGATCATCAACAACGATGTTGTTTCCGGGGAAACTTTTCTCCCCGGTCAACTTTTTGTGTTTGGCAGGTTCGCTCTGCGTACCAATTCAGTTGGTCACCTTGAACAGATCGATAGCTACACCCCTGGTCATCAGATCAGGTTCGAAAAGCCTGAACTATGTTGTTGATAATGGAGGAGACTTGATCTTCGAAGGGTTCACGGCCCCGTCCGTTATTTCTCATCTGCAAGAAGGAAACCCGTCAGATCCACCATCAGGCACCGTTCAAGGATCAACTATTGTTCCTGCTCTGGCCTTAGATCCAGAGCAAACCACCTTGTCCGAAGACGAGAGTATTAACCCCATCGGACTCCCCCCTACTACGGAGCTCCTTGCCGGAGACCCAGAGGCGACTATATTATCGGCTAGCCTGGAATCAAATAGGACTCTCCCTATCATCGGGGAGACGAACTCACCTCTGGGCGCTAACTCCGAACTCTCGAGGTCTACGTCCATTGAGCACGGCCTGGTGGCGTTCACCATGCCCAGCTCCGCAAGTCCCAGTTTTCCCGTTGAGCCTTCGCTCCTAAACGAGGCCCTGGACTTAATGCGATCTCTATTACAGAAGTGTCACCTCCGAACTACGCCCAGCCCGAACTAGGGGCTGAGAGCGGGGAATATTGCGCTCGACCCACCACCCACTTGGTAGCCACTGTCGAGGACTTAACCGACATACTAGACTACGCCTCCGAATACATCGACGGTATGGACGACGATGTCGGAGCCGACTCAGGACACAATCCGCCTATCACCGGGCGTTGGACGGCCACCTCCACATATGACGTGTGTATGGTAGATACACCTAAAAAGGACGATGACGGCGGCAGGCAATACCCGATTGAGGACAAACCCGTCGAAGCACCATCAAAACGCCGACGTCAGCGGCTCCGCTCAAAATCTCGTCGCTAAAAGGAAAGCAATACCGACACCGGAGACAATAACACTCCTATGACAATGAACACTCTGAAGACCCCGTTGAGCCTGCATCCGAGCAGGATGAATGGAAGGAGGGACAAGTCAACCCCGACGAACCTATCGGGAATGAGGATTCCGAAGATAGTAACTATCTACCGGTCTCCGAGGAGGATGTCAGCCTCGGCAACGAAGATTTTATCGTGCCAGAGTAACCCTTCGAGCAACAGCGCTTCAATCGATAGCTAATCGCCACTGCGAGGAGCCTCAAATAGAAATAGCAACAACTACAAGCCGAACAGGATATGCTCAACGATAGGTGGGCCAAGGTCTTGGCTGCCGAAGAATACGGCCTCGTGCACCTAGCAAAGAGTTATCCGAATTTTCGGCTACTACCACAATTTGACGACGAGGCCCTTGAGCCAATACCGTTAAGATATAGTCACGCCGACGAACCAGACTGACCACCACGTGGACGGGACAAAGCGTCTGCTTATGCCGAACACCAGCCCGTGCTACCTCGCCGTCGTGGCAAAGAGGTAGCGGCTCCGAGCTACACCTACGACTTATGTCAGGACCTGGACAATAGAGCCGGTCAGACTAGATGAATCTACGGATCAAGGGGCCGTGCTCCAACAAAAGACGACGGCCATCAAGCTTGGCGTGATAAGCATAATCAAACCCGGGTTGAAAACCGAAGACGGATGTCATCCGAACTCCATCGTGACGTTGCCCGATACAGAGGCGCCGCACACCCCTTGTGCTTTATTGATGAGGTAATGCAGCACTAGTTTCCAGAAGGGTTTAAACCCGTAAACATTGAAGCATAAGATGGAACGACAGATACCGCGGTTTGGATTGAAGATTTTCTCCTCCATATTCATATGGCTCGTGGCGACGACCTCCACGCCATGAAATACCTCGCCCTAAAGCTAAAGGGACCAGTACAGGACTAGTTAAATAGCCTCCCAGAGAACTCTATAGGCAGCTGGGAAGATTTGGAGGATGCCTTTCGAGACAACTTCCAAGGTACTTATGTGCGGCCACCGGACGCCGATGACCTTAGTCACATAGTCCAGCAACCCAGAGAGTCAACCCGTAAAATCTGGACTCGGTTCTTAATTAAAAAGAACCAAATCGTCGACTGTCCAGACGCCGAAGCCCTAGCAGCCTTTAAACATAGCGTCCGCGACGAATGGCTCGCCCGACACCTCGGCCAAAAAAAGCCGAAGTCTATGGCTGCTCTTACTGCACTCATGACCCGCTTCTGCAGGGGAGAAGATAGTTGGTTAGCTCATAGAAGCAACAGTACCAGCAATCCTGGCACCTCTGAGGCCAGGGATGGCAAAGAAAGGTCGCGACACAACAAACATAAGCGTCAGAACAACAATGAAGAAACTGAAGATACAATGGTCAACGCCGGATTCAGTGGCTCTAAACCCGTTCAGAGGAAGAAGCCATTCAAAGGCAATAGGGACGGTCCATCTAATTTAGACAAAATACTCGACCGGCCTTGCCAGATCCATGGCACCCCCGACAAGCTTGCAAATCATTCCAACAGAAACTGTTGGGTCTTTAAACAGGCCGGTAAGTTAAATACCGAACATAAGGGCAAAGGGTCGCCAAGCAAGGACGATGATGAGCCGCGCCCACCGAACACAGGAGGACAGAAGAAATTTCCCCCTGAGGTGAAAACAGTGAATATGATATATCTCACGCATATCCCCAAAAGGGTGCGCAAGCGCGCACTAAGGGACGTCTACGCCGTAGAGCCTGTCGTTCCAAAATTCAACCCATGGTCGGCGTGCCCGATCACCTTCGATCGCAGGGACCACCCGACCAGTATCCGTCACGGAGGTTCGGCAGCCCTTGTCCTCCATCCAATCATTGATGGATATCATCTCACTCGAGTCCTTATGGACGGCGGCAGTCTTAACCTGATCTATCAAGACACTGTTTGTAAAATGGGTATTGACCCATCAAGAATTAAGCCTAGTAACACCACCTTTAAAGGGGTGATACCCGGCGTAGAGGCCCGTTGCACAGGTTCATTAACATTGGAAGTAGTCTTTGGCTCGCCGGATAACTTCTAAAGCGAAGAATTTTATCTTCAACATTGTCCCCTTTCGCAGTGGTTATCACGCACTGCTCGGACGAACTACCTTCGCCCGCTTCAACGCAGTCCCGCACTATGCTAACTTAAAGCTCAAAATGCCTGGACCACGTGGCGTCATCACAGTCAATGGAAACATCGAGTGCTCCCTCTGTACCAAGGAGCACACGGCGGCCCTCGCAGCCGAAGTGCAGAGCGGCCTCATCAAGCCGAATACTTCATCGGGCATCAAGACCCCGGAGACTGCTAAGTGAGTCCGGCCTACTCTGCAGATTGACAGCTCGGTGGATCTAGAGCTAGACTAGCAGTTTCGCCTCCGCTGATTGCCCCACACAATAGCGGCATATGTACCGCGTGTGCATAATTATGCACTCAAAATACCCTGGGCAACGACGGAGGCACACTACGGACAAGGTCTATAGTGCGGCTTGACCCTATTTGACCTTAACTTTTCTTCTCTGATCATTTTCCCCCCATACTACAGGTTCATTAAAACCTAGCTATCCTACGGTCGTGCAAGGGCTCTTTCCGGGCCCCTTTCGTATAAACGACCGTTGACTGCTCCTCTCAAAGGATTTTCTACCAAGGAGAAATGGCGCAGACGTGTGGCAGGGCATCAATGGGATCTTCAAGACTACCTTTTCTTTTACGCGCTGTTTACAGCTTCCCCTTGTGTACAAATTCTCGGCATGTAAAATAGCCTTGATGTTTATGGCATTATCTGTAATAGCACGTCTTAACGTATTAATCAAAGTATAAATTAAAGGAAACAGTTTATCGCCTCTGTTCGGTATTGGTTTATTTTACCACGTGTATTTCCTCCTTGCTTCAGATTGCCATATATACTTTGGCCCGGCCTAAATGCCAGGGGCTCTATTTGGCCACGCATATTTTCAAAAGTCCGAACACTTCTAGGGTATAGTTCGGCGTCCCGAATATTGCATTATATGCATCAGCTCCAAATCATGTCTTTGGTCAACAGTTGGGTTGCCCGGCTACTGTGATTACCACCTGACGTTCTGCTCGTTCGGCTAAGGAGGTAAAGGGAGAACTACTGCGATTGTGTTTCTGGTTCGTCCGGTTAAACACCTTAGTAGAGAAAGCCGAAAATTGACTGTCATGATATGGCGAGAGCTGGTCGGCGATTCGGCGACTTGCTACAAATCTTTTGCGATTTACTCCGTATTATACGAGGGGCTGGCATTCGCTCAGTCTTGCGCTTAAGGCATCCTAGTTCGGATGACCACATACGCACCAGGGGCTAGTACTTAGCCCCACCGTGAAACTCCTATGGCTAAGTGAATGTAGTAAAGCCGCATAGTCTGATTGCCTAGTTCGCTGCGCAGACACCTCCTTTACGGACCACGACATTGTGTCAAGTGTGATCGCGCGCTATACCGAACACCCCTGTAGCATCTACGTGTGGGCTGAAGCCGACGACTGGCAAACTTTCAAAATTGAAGCGGCCGCACAGGAGGAATATAATTTCAGATAAAGGCATAATATATTACAAGCCTTGGTTCATACAATAAAGTCTGGACAGCCCCGCTATATTTACTCAAACATAATGTCCTTTAAGCATTGGCCCTCTATTATTCAGGCACCCGCCAGGACGTCTTCAAAGTACCTCTCCGGCTTGCGGTGGTCCTTGCCTTCAGGCGGGCCTTCGGTTGCCATGACGGTGGCCTTCATCTTCGCCCAGTGCATCTTGACACGGGCAAATGCCATCCGCGCACCCTCTATGCACGCCGAGCGCTTTACAGCTTCAACTCGGGGCAGCGCATCGGTGAGTCGCCTCACCAAGCTGAAGTAGCTGCTTCAAATGGGTTCAGCTGGCCAAAGCCAGACTATGATGTCCTTCATGGCCAAGCCAGACATCATGTGCAGCTCCGACAGTTGCTTCATCTGGTTTTTCAAAAGCACCGGGTGCTCCGGCGCCAAGAACTGTGACCAGAACAGCTTCTCTGCCGAGTTCCACTCCTAGGCTCGGAAGAACTACGCGGCGTCGGTGGCACTCCTCGGGAGATCCACAAAAGCATCTGGAGAACTCCACAGTCGAGTGAGCAAGACATATCTTTGACCCCCAAATATACTCTGCAGAGAAAGGGCTTACCGGCCGCTATCTGTTCGGCCTGCCGGATCTCCTCCCGAGCACTCCGGGACTCGGTCCGCGCCTCTTTAGACTCTTGGAGGGCTTTGGCGAGTTCGGCCGCTTTGGCCGTAATCTTCCCCTCCAAGGCCTCGCACTTGCCGATGGCGTCCTTCAACTCTTGTTCCACCTCGGCCACCCTCTCCTTGTGTTGGCGGCGGGTGACCTGCTCGGTCTTTAGTTCCGCAGCCACTTTGTCAGCGGCTGCTTTATTTGCCCTCGCGTCCCTTGGCCTGCGAAAGGCCGATCTTGAGGGTCTCGACCTCGGCCGTGCTACCTACACTCATAATTACAGCAGTACATGAGTTACACTCTGAATTTCCATATCACTTCAGATGTATGATCATACTCTTTTAAAGCATACACACATACATTGCGCCTCATTGAACCGCTTGTTAACGCAGTAGATCCCATCATCAGCCAGCTTCAGTCTCTGGTTGAGATCGGAAACTTCAGCGGCCTGGGCGGTTGCCGCCAACAGGGAAGCCTGTTATAAAATAGATAAGTACGTCACCTCTTCCGAATACTATGTGATCCTCTGTTCGGCTTTTTTTCAAGAACCGCACAGAGTTTAAGGGGCTACTATCGATATACAGGTATATTTTCTTTGTGTGAAAAGTGTCTAAGAGCATTACATCGCATACCTCGAAGCCTATTAGTAGGCTGGTGAAGGCTTCGTTCAGCCCGCTCTTGGCGGACTGAAACTTTTCAACCACCGCACCCATCAGGGTGCGGTGCTCCTCCATGACGGAAGCATGTCGTAGTGCTTCCACCAGAGCGTTCAGCGCCTCCAGATTAGTGGAGGTCGCCATCGGAGCTAATGCTCCCCCCTCGTTCAAAGGGGGCTTCTTGCCCGATAACGGAGCCGTATGGGTCTCCGAAATGATATCCGGCTGGGGGCCGGACTGGTCAGGGCCCCAGCCGTTGGTCGCTATGGGGATCGCACCCCCCATGTCTTCGGCAGCTGAGGTATTACCCTCGGGCGCCGTGTTGGCAGCTTCGTCCACCCCTCTACGGACTAGAGAGGTCCTCCGGGACAACACCTCGGTGTCATCCGCAATGATTGGCAGAGAGGCTCGCGGAGGCGTCTCGATTTCTGCCATCTCGGGCGGCAGAGAGCTCTCCTCAGATAGTGAAGGGTTGGGGAGGTCGCGAGCGGGGCTGAAATACACATAATATAATATGTTATATTAAAAACATAGAGGACCGAATACATGTAATAAAACCTTGGATGCTTACGATTTGGCCATGGGTTCGGTTTCTAAATCCGTACCATCCGAGAGGGCTATCTTCCCCCTCTTGGGCGCCTCCCCCTCCGGGTCTGTGAGGCTGCCCTCTTCTTCTTCCTCCCCTTAAGAGGGGAGTCGCTTTCTGCCTCCTCCTTCTCCTCGTCTTCATCTCCCTCGTGGGTGGAGGGGATTTTGGTCTCTCTGGATGCTGCGTTCGAAGGACCCTTGCGGCGGAAGTCAGCCTTGGCCTCCTTGCCTTTCTTCTTCTTGGCCTTCTCCTCCGGCGCCTGATAGGGCGCCGGGACCAACATCTTCGTCAGCTGGGGTTCGACCGAATCTTCAGGCAGTGGTGCCGGATATTTGATCCACTCCGCCATTGCTATCCAGCCCTGTACGAGGAATGGAAAACTCATTATGCCTGGAAACTTATTCATCAAATATATACTAGGGAATAACACACTTACGAGTGTGGCAGGATTCTCGCTATCGAGACCGATGTCTTCGGTCTTCTTTGGCCATGTTTTCTGGGCCTTGAAGAGCAGCTTCCAGATGTCTTCGTGTGTTGTGCCAAAGAAATGCTTCTGGGTCCGAGGATCTTCCAGATTGAACTCCCACATATGAGAGGGCCGGAGTTGGCAGGGAAGAATCCGGCGGAAGAGCATCACCTGAATCACGTTGGTGAGACTGGTGTTCTTGCCGATCATGTTTGAGATGCGCTTTTGTAGCATCAACACTTCCGCTGTGGATCCCCAGTCCAGACCCTTGTTGGTCCATGACGCGAGCTGCATAGGGCGTCCGGATCTGAACTCAGGAGTGGCCGCCCACTTGGCCTTGCGGGGTTCGGTGATGTAGAACCACTCCTGTTGCCACACCTTGACGGTCTCCACGAAGGCCCCTTTAGGCCAAACGGTGTTGGGGAGCTTGCTCACCATGGCGCCGCCGCAATCCGCATGCTGCCCGTCGACCACCTTTGGCTTTACATTGAAGACTTTTAGCCATAGGCCGAAGTGTGGGGGGATGTGGAGTAGCGCCTCGCACACGACGATAAACACCGAGATGCGGAGGAAAGAATTTGGGGCTAGATCATGGAAATCTAGCCCATAGTAGAACATGAGGCCGCGGACAAAGGGGTGAAGGGGAAACCCTAGCCCGCGGAGGAAGTGGGGGATGAATACCACCGTTTTGCCGAGCTCCGGAGTGGGGATGACTTGATCCTTGGCGGGGAGCCTGTGTGCGATGTCCGCAGACAGGTATCCCGCCTCTCGGAGCTCCTTGATGTCCTTCTCCGTGATGGAGGAGGCCTCCCACTTGCCCTTAAAACCAGATCCGGACATGGCTGGAGAGGTTTTTGGCAGTGGAAAGATTGAAGTTTGGGTGCTGGAGCTTGAAGATGGGAAAGCAGGAGAAGGAAGAAGGCGTGGGGAGAAAAGAGGAATCTTTATGCTCTTATATAGGAAGTGAATATCAAACGCCCCCCTCTCAAGCCTTAAAACTCGCTTGTTCCCAAGGGGTCATGCGAATGGCACGGTTGGATTACCCAAAACCGTATTGACGAGGATCCCGCAATCAGCGGACATGATACCTGTTTTGACAAACCGTGTCAATAGAGGTTGTGCCTCGAAACACGAGGCGGGAGGCAAATAAATGGTTCCAAAATGTTAAAGAGGCCAGGCGTGACGTTTCGTCGAAAAGTTGTCAGTTGACATACATTATTTGATTAAGTATCTTGCCTTCGTGGCTGAGGGTTGTGACTATTATACAGAGCCGAATACAATTCTTTTGTTTAGAAGATTGCTTTGAAGTATTCAGGAAGAGGAACCCGCCTTGTAATGCCAAAGACAACCCGCGTGCCGAACATATCGTCATTGAAGACTGGTTCAGGGGCTAATGAGGGAGTCCTGGATTAGGGAGTCCTCGGGTGTCCGGGCTACGTGATATGGGCCGGACTGATGGGCCGTGAAGATACAAGGTAGAAGACCTTCCCCCTGTGTCTGGATAGGACTCTCCTATGCGTGGATGGCAAGATTGGTGTCTGGATATGTAATTTCCTTCCTTTGTGAACCGACTCTGTACAACCCTAGGCCCCTCCGGTGTGTATATAAACCGGAGGGTTTAGTCCGTAGAGGATACCAGAATTTACATAAGCTAGACATCTAGGGTTTAGCCATTACGATCTCGAGGTAGATCAACTCTTGTAACCCCTATACTCACCAAAGACAATCAAGCAGGAAGTTTGGTTTTACCTCCATCAGGAGGGCCCAAACCTGGGTAAACATCGTGTCCCCTTCATCTCTTGTTACCTTCGATCCTCAGATGCACAGTTCGGGACCCCTTACCCGAGATCGGCCAGTTTTGACACCTACAGTGGTCGATAGAACTTGAGGGAATATTTGTTCTGCCTTTAGCTCCTCGTTGGGTTCGACACTCTTATTTATCGAAGAAGGCTACAAACGACCCCCTATACTTGTGGGTTATCACATAGCTGCCCTCGACACTCCCACCCTCACTCTCTGCACCTTCAACAAGCTGTTCTCCGTTCGGCACGGGCAATTTGTGAAAGCCTGCGAGGTACAAAAATCAAAGTCAGTCGGCTTAACAATCTAGTCAGATATTGGAAACAATGGGAAAACACTCGACAAAGTACGTCTCACCTCCCCGGGTGGGTGCTTAGCGTCGAAGGGCAAGACCCGCCTGGATCCATGAGGATTGTCGCGAGCCCCAGTGATACTGCTAAGACATTGCTTCACGGTATCGTCCCCCACCTCCTCTGGATGAGTCCGAGTGGAATCGTCTGGATCTGTATTCTGCCACATGGGATGGTTTTGTGCCTGCAAGGGTTGGATCCGTCGACTGAATAACATCTCCAACCGATCCAAGCCCGTCACTCCACCTCGGATCAGCTCGAATACAACTTCTACCAAAAGTCCCACTTCAGCTTTCTCCTCCTTGGCCACGGTTAGCAAGCGGGGGGCGTTTATCCTTTCCGACGTGAAAGGGGGAAGACCAGTCGACGAACCAGAGGAGGGAATGTCATTCCAATAAAACCAAGTCGACTTCCAACCTCTAACGGACTCGGGAAAGGTCATTGCAGGGAATGCACTCCTGCCTCTCATCTCGATACCTAGACCACCACACAACTAGGTCACGTGGGTCCTCGCATCACTCGGGTCTGCTCTCTTGATCGACGGAGAACGACACATGAAGATGTGCTTGAACAACCCCTAGTGGGCATGGCAACCCAATAAATTTTCACACATGGAAACGAAGGCGGCAAGATATGATATGGCATTCGGGGGAAGGTGATGGAGTTGGGCGTCGAAGAAATTTAGAAACCCTCGGAAAAACGGAGTGGGGGGCAGGGAGAAACCTCTCTCCATGTGGGTGATGAGGAGGACCAGCTCTCCAGGGCGCAGCGCGGGCTCGACCTCCCTTCCTCCGGCAACCTCCAAGACCCTGGGACTAGCAGGCCATCGGCGGCGAGCCTGTCGAGGTCCTTGGTCGTGGCCATCAACAGCAGCCATCCGCCCTAGATCCAGCCCGTCGGCAGTGTGACCCGTGAGCTTGATGCCTTCTTCGCCTAGGTCACCTTCTTGGCGCTCTCCAGCTTCTCCGTCTTCTCCTTTGCCATCTCCGCGGTGGACGTCGGAGCCGAGCGGAGCTGCACGGCACAGAGGCAGAAGAGGTGGTGTTGTGGGATTGTCACGGCAGATGTCCTAGTGTGAGGACTTAGTCATGGAGCCATCACAACGAGGTTAGCTTAAAGGGGTTAAACGGGACAAAGGACACAGGGATTTTATACTGGTTCGGCCCCTTGCGGTGAAGGTAAAGGCCTAATCCGGTTTTAGGTGGTATTGCTAGGGTTTCGATTACTAGGGAGCGAATACGCTTTGCCTAGCTTTCGAGTTGTTGTTTCTTGCCCTAAACCGCTGCCCGGTCGTCCCTTTATATACACAGGTTATTGCCCCGCGGCTCACAGAATCCCGTTCGTTTCATAAACGAGTCCGGCTCGGTATCTACTCTTTCATACCTTACAATACAAGTCATACACCTATGGCGGTTTACATTTATGGGCCCTAACCCACCTTTGGGCTTTGGGCCTTCTTAGTAACTCTCCTTCATAAGTCGCCATCTTCTTTCTCTTCATGGGCTTCAATACTGGTAAATCACCATGAGTATAACCCGGCCCCTCCTAGGCGGTTTAGACTCAATAGTTATATCCCCAACATTACGCCCCAGGTTGATTTGAAGTTGTTCATGTCATTCTTAAAAAATCCTTATTCATCATCTCTGCAAACCTTATAACTCTCCATGACGTCATCTCTTTGGATCATGGTAACTCGCTGTGACGTCATCTACAATTAAATCTGCACTGGACCCAAATCTTTATATATACCTTTCTTTTTAATGGAAACCCGACAATCGAGGTAGCCATAATATTAGATGCCCATTTTTCGGCCTCCTCAATTTTTGCGCCTGTCATTCACTCTTTCCCTTATAAATAGGGCCAGGGGTCCCTTTCACCTTTCCCCCTCGGCCTCTTCATCTTCATCCTCCACCTTGCGACGTCCTGCACCCGAGCCCAGCCACCGCCGTCGATCTTCACCTCTGCTTCAACGTCGGCCGCTGCGTCAACCTGACTGGTCCAGATTCCGCTCGCGTGCCTCCGCCCCCCAACAGCTTTGGTAAGTTCTTCCTCTTCCCCCTCCGTAGATCTCATTAGGGTTTACACGAGTTCATGGAAGCTCATCGCTGTTCTTCGCTGTAGCACGAATACTCAATTCAAACTTGATACTTTTCCTGTGGGGCAATAGCCATAGTTCCTTTTTCATCATTAGAGCGTCTCTTTTTGAATAGAAAATCCAATCCAGACCTTATGAACTGCTCAAGCACCAATATTTAGGTCTGAATATATTTTCATTTCCTGACACGCGGTAGATCCAAAATTGTAACATCAATCTGTGAAACCTGTTTTTCATCACTTAGCAATTTTCCATCTTCAGATCTATACTTTCAATATCTGTATAGGCGGTGTAACTCAGAAAATAACATCCCGCCAGGTACCATTAGTCCCCTCATAAACCGCAAATAGCTCATCGCTGTAATTTGATAATGCTAATCTTCGGTTTAACACTTATGCATGCTTCATCATTGTATGCCTCCTAACCTCCAGCGGATTAACCATGAACCTTAAACCGGCACAAATTTTCTTTCAGGTCATCGGACAAATGGCCAAGTCCTTTTATTCCTGTAACTGGGTTCAATCCCGGATTACATAGGAAGATCTGAATGGGTGTCGCTACTGGTGCTTTAGTGAAAAAGGAATACATCCAATGGAGGGCCCCCGTTTTAGAATATCCTCCTGAACCCAAGGATGGGGAAGTGATCGTCCTCTGTAGGCAACTTGACAGAGGGGTTATACAGAATATCTAAGAAAGTATTAGGTGGCACTGGCTTACGTTGAGAGCCTAGCCGGCTTAAAGCATCAGCCACCTCGTTCTTCCTTCGATTAATATGCTCAACCTGATAACCCTTGAAATGACCCACAATAGCGTCAACCTCTCGACGATAAGCCGCCATGAGTGGATCCTTAGAATCCCAAGTACCAGAAACCTGTTGAGCTAGCAAGTCTGAGTCGCCAAAGCATCTCACCCGGCTTAAATTCATCTCCTTAGCCATCTGAAGACCGTGGAGCAAGGCCTCATATTCAGGTGCATTGTTAGTACAAGGGAACATCAACCGAAGAACATAACAAATTTTATCACCTCGAGGGGAAGCTAGCACAACTCCAACCCCAGTGCCTTCCAATTGCCTGGACCCATCAAAGTGAATAGTCCAATATGTGTTATCTGGCTTTTCTTCAGGCATCTGCAGCTCTGTCTAGTCATTGATGAAATCCACCAGTGCTTGAGACTTGATGGCCGTGCGAGGCACATACTTCAAACCATGAGGTCCAAGCTCGATGGCCCACTTGGCGATCCGACCTGTGGCTTCTCTATTTTGAATAATATCCCCTAAGGGAGCAGAACTAACCACAGTGATTGGATGACCAAAAAAGTACTGCTTAAGCTTTCGACTGGCCATGAACACTCCATATACAAGCTTCTGCCAGTGCGGATACCTCTGCTTGTACTCAATAAGCACCTCACTTATGTAGTAAACCGGCCTTTGAACCGGATATTCCTTGCGTGCCTCCTTCCGTTCCACCACAATAGCTACGCTGACAGCCCGGGCATTAGCAGCCACATATAACAACAACGACTCTTTATCAATAGGAGCAGCAAGAACGGGGGGCTCAGCCAACTGTTTCTTCAAGTCCTCAAACGCTGCATTAGCGGCATCACTCCAGACAAAATTATCTGTCTTTTTCATCATCTGATATAGAGGGATGGCCTTCTCTCCCAACCGGCTTATGAACCGGCTTAAGGCCGCAATACGACCCGCCAGACGTTGAACATCATTGATACACGCCGGTTTAGCTAAGGAAGTAATGGCTTTGATCTTCTCCGGATTAGCTTCAATGCCTCTGTTAGAAACTAGAAAACCCAAGAGCTTGCCTGCCGGCACACCAAAAACGCACTTGGCCGGGTTGAGCATCATCTTATAAACCAGGAGGTTATCAAAGGTTTCCTTCAAGTCGTCTATCAAGGTCTCTTTCTTTCTGGACATTGCGCCCAATCTGATTATGAAGATAATTCTGCACACAGCACTGGTAAGTCGCCTGGGCACTCTTGAGCCCAAAAGGCATACACACATACCAGAAGGCTCCAAAGGGAGTTATAAAAGTTGTCTTCTCCTTGTCCATAACTGCCATCTTGATCTGATGATACCCAGAATAAGCATCCAAAAAACTCAAATGCTCACAACCCGCCGTAGCATCAATAATCTAATAAATATGACGGAGAGCAAAAGGATCAGACGGGCAAGCCTTGTATAAATCTGTGTAGTCCACACACATACGCCAAGTGCCATTCTTCTTAAGTACAAGCACCGGGTTAGCCAACCACTCCGGATGAAAAACTTCAACAATAAACCCAGCCGCCAAGAGCTGGGCTACCTCCTCACCAATGGCCTTACGCCTCTCTACATTGAAACGACGAAGAAACTGCTTGACCGGCTTAAACTTGGGATCTATATTAAGAGTGTGATCAGCGAGTTCCCTCGATACACCTGGCATGTCAGAAGGTTTCCATGCAAAGATGTCCCGGTTCTGACGGATGAACTCGATGAGCGCGTTTTCCTATTCCGGATCCAGGTTAGCACTGATACTGAACTGCTTAGATGAATCGCCAGGAATGAAGTCAACTAGCATGGTCTCATCCGCCGATTTAAACTTCAACGCCGGGTTGTGCTCTGTAGTTGGATTTTTCAAAGATGTTGTTGAGGATATAGACCTTAGAGTCACCCGCCAGGAGGGGCCGGGTTACTCTAAAGGTCACTGCCAGAAGCCCGGCGCCAAGCTTGAAGACGGTGGGCCAAAGATGGGCTTAAGACCCGAATATGGCTTAAGGCCCGTAGTTACAATCATTATCATGGTAGAACTTGTAGTGCAAGGCAAGAATAGCCGAGAGTCTGAGCCGGACACTCTTATGAGCCGGCCGGGACTCTGAGAGCTGCTGGGCGTCAGCGTCCCTATATAAAGGGACGACCCGGCAGCGGTTTAGGGACAAGAACAATCTCATCGAGAGCCGGGCATAGCAGTTTAGCTCCCTGGTGATCGTAACCCTAATCAATACCACCTCAACTGGACGTAGGCTTTTACCTTCACCGTAAGGGGCCGAACCAGTATAAACCCTCGTGTTCCTTGTCCCGCATTAACCCCTTCAAGCTTCCTAGCTGCGATGGCTCCACGACTAAGTCCTAGCTCGAGGACATCTGCCGTGACAATTCCACGACAGTTGGCGCCCACCGTGGGGCCAGCGCACGGTGGATTTGAGTTCTTGAAGGGCAGCTTCGAAGGGCTCAAGGGATACGCTGTGGGCCGGATGACCAAGAGTCGTCGCGGCAAGCTCTACATCGACGATACAAACTGGGGCCCCGACGCCGGCTCAATTGAGTACGGGTACCGGGTCCCCTTCGGCGGAATTCACGTGTTCATCGGCAAGATTGGTGAGCCGGGCCCTGAGCCGGGTCTCTGCGCCGATCTCGTCGAGACGGCTCAGCGTGCACGACCCGCCCAGGCCCGGCCTGCCGTAAGGCATGCTTTTGTGGGATGCGTCCATGGAGGGATCTCTGATCGATCTGGGTCTGGTGACGAGACGGCCGCTGGCTCTGACGGCGAGTCGTCCACCGATGAGTCAAACTCGTTGTATCAACTTCAAGATGGCCGGCTCATGGGTTATTCCGATGGTGACAGTATTCCGGACCCGTTTGAGCCGCCAAGTCAGGTTGGGGTCTTTATGGCCGGTGCACAGCCTGTTCAGAACCCTGCTGCTGGAGCGGGAAACCCGGTGCCCTCACCGGCTCAGGTGCTAATGGATCTCACGGACAAGATGACGGCCCTGTTAGCCGCCACGGTTGACCCGGCGGATCAAGCTCAGCATGATGCGGAGGTGGCACAGTTAAAATTGGATCTAGTGAAGGCTAAGGAGGATCTGGCAGCGGAAGGGATCAGGATGACTGCGGAGCGGGCGGCTCTCGATGCCCAAACCCAGTTGATTCAAGCGCAGTCCTTCCGGCTCACGATGGATCAAAACGCGGCCAATGAGGTCCTAAGAAGGAGGCATCAAAAGGCCCAATCTCGACTCCCTCTAGTTTACGATCCACGTAACCTCTTCAACACGCCAGGTGCAGGGTCTAGTAACCCGCCAGGGGTCATAGTGCCCGGGTCGGGGACCCCTGTTCAGCCACAAGTAATGGGGCCTCCCCAGATGCCCCTTGCCCCGCCTCAGTATGTGCCAATACCACCGGGTCATTATAATAACCCGCTGGAGAACATGGTCACTGCGGCAGCACGGCTGGCGGCTCTCCCAGTCGACGGCGACTCTCCGATGGCTATTGAAACCCGCCGGGTTAGGGAACTCCTTCAGACAGCACTGGCACAACAAGAGGCGTACTCCTACAGCCGGGACAGGATCCACTCGACCCCTCGTCCAGGCCGGAGCCCGAGTTACAGCTGGCACATGGTCTCAGCGACCGGCTCAAGTAATGTCCGACACCATGACCCGCCCCCTGGCCATGGCCCAGCTCATAATGGAGCCTTTCATGCAGCAGACAAAGACAGAGCGCGGCAAGAGGCGGAGCAGGTGCCTCAGTTGACGGCTTACCAGACTCCCCCGGCTTATCCGACGACGTCCGTCAATGTGGGCATCCCTACCAGGACTGGGGGTGTCCCTTGCTTGGTGCCAGCTATCCGCAATGAACGTCTACCCAAGGACTTCAAAGGCCCTAGGAAGGTGCCCAATTACACGGCTGACTTACAACCCGCAGCCTGGATCGAGAGCTACGAGATGGCCATGGAACTACTAGAGGTCAGTGAGGCGGCGATGGCCATGTACTTCACCATGATGTTGGATGGGACTGCCCGCACTTGGTTGAAAGGGCTACCGCCGAACTCCATCGGGTCTTGGGCTGAGCTGAAAGCCCGGTTCATCCAAAACTTTAAGGATACCTGCAGGCAGTCTATGTCAATTGTGGATTTGACTAACTGTAAGCAGCAGGAGGGTGAATCCACGACTCATTGGGTTCGCCGGGTTAAGGAGATCATACATTCATCAGATAAGATGGATGCCGGCTCTGCAGTCTTAATGTTGGAACAGAATTGTCGTTTTGTGCCCCTGAAGATGAAACTGGGGCGGCTTAAGCGCAACTGCAATGATATGGGTACACTAATGGCGGCTCTTGTCAAGTACGCCGATTCTGATGGTACCAAGGATCCCCCTTCAGATGATGAAAGGACAGGGAAGGGAAAGAAGAACGGCAATGGCAAGGGTCCTCAGCATAACCCGGGGAACCAAGGAGGAGGCAAGCGCAAGGCGGACGGCAGCCTAGAGTTTGTGGCCAACGCCAGCTCACAAGGGAATAACCAGCGACGTAAGGGGAGGCCCCCTCCCCGAGGCGGCGGGTCAGGTCCGACGCTGGAGCAGCTGTTGAATGAGCCTTGTCCAAGGCATGGCTCTAGAGAGAAGCCAGCGACTCATCTGTGGAAGGATTGTGCAATCATGAAGGCCTTTAAGAGTTACAATGGCTCGGGCGGCGGCTCAGGCGCCGGCGGCTTTCAGGGCCCGGGCGGCGGCTCAAATTCTAATCCTGAGAACGGTCAAGGGGGCTTTAATCAGCAGTCTGGCCAGGGTCATCAACAGCAGCAGGGGGGTTATCAGACCAATCCAAAGCAGCTTAGCGGTGGACAGTATCATGTGTTTACCACCTGTCTGTGTAAGCGAGATCAGAAGCTTCATAAGAGGGCTGTGAATGCTGTTGAGCCGGCGGTCCCACGCTACTTGCGGTGGTCTGAGCAGCCTATAGTGTGGAGTAGGGAGGATCACCCTCCCCGGGTGGATAACCCGGGCCACTTGGCCTTGGTTGTGGCTCCTCAAGTGGGAGGATATAAGTTCACAAAGGTGCTCATGGATGGAGGCAGTAGCATTAACATCCTCTATTATGAGACTTTTCGCCGTATGGGGTTGGTTGATAAGAACCTCAGCCAGTCAAACACTATCTTCCATGGTGTGGTGCCTGGTAAGTCGGCTTATCCAGTCGGCAAGATCGAATTGGAAGTGGCCTTTGGACATGAGAACAACTACAGGGTGGAGAAATTGACCTTCGAGGTGGTTAAGATAAGAAGCCTATACCATGCGATATTTGGGCGGCCGGCTTACGCCAAGTTCATGGCACGGCCGTGTTATGTCTACTTACAGCTCAAGATGCCGGGTCACAATGGGACCATTACGGTTCACGGCAGCCGAAAAGTGGCTCTGGAGTGTGAGGAAGGCGATGCAGCTTATGCAGAATCTGTTTGCGCAACAGAGGAGTTGAAGTTTTACAAAGACAATGTTGAACCAACTGATATGACCTCTCTAAAAAAGCCGACTACGGAGCATGAGCCAGCAACGAAATTTAAGTCAGCTGATGAGACTAAACTTGTTGATTTCGTTCCAGGAGATTCATCTCAGCAATTTAGCATCAGTGCCAATCTGGATCCAAAATAGGAAGGCGCGCTCATCGAGTTCATCCGTGAGAATAGGGACATCTTCGCATGGAAACCTTCTGACATGCCAGGTGTACCTAGAGAACTCACTGAGCACACTCTCAATGTTGATCCGAAATTTATGCCGGTCAGGCAGTTCCTTCGGCGGTTTAATGAAGAGAGGCGGAAAGCTATTGGCGAAGAGGTAGCCCGGCTTTTGGCGGCCGGGTTTATTGTTGAAGTCTTCCACCCAGAGTGGTTGGCTAACCCGGTGCTCGTGCTCAAGAAGAACGGCACCTGGCGGATGTGTGTGGACTACACGGACTTAAATAAGGCGTGTCCGGCTGATCCTTTTGCCCTTCCCCGTATTGATCAAATTATTGATGCTACGGCCGGTTGTGCGCGCTTAAGTTTCCTGGACGCTTATTCTGGATATCATCAGATTAAAATGGCAGTTAAGGACCAGGAGAAGACGGCGTTCATCACTCCCTTTGGAGCCTTCTGCTATGTATCCATGCCCTTTGGACTCAAGTGTGCACAGGCGACTTATCAGCGTTGCGTGCAGAACTGTCTTCATGAACAGATTGGGTGTAATGTTCATGCTTATGTGGATGACATTGTGGTTAAATCCATAAAGGAGGAAACCCTGATAGATGATTTGAGAGAAACATTTGATAATCTCCGGGTCTACAAGATGATGCTTAACCCGGCCAAGTGTGTCTTTGGTGTTCCTGCAGGCAAACTCTTGGGTTTCTTGGTTTCTGACAGAGGCATTGAGGCTAACCCGGAGAAGATCAAGGCCATCACCTCCCTGGCTAAGCCGGTGTGTATAAATGACGTTCAGCGCTTGGCGGGTCGCATCGCTGCCTTAAGCCAGTTTATAAGTCGTTTGGGTGAAAAGGCCATGCCCTTATATCAGTTGATGAAGAATACTGATAACTTTGTCTGGAATGATGCAGCTAATACCGCCTTTGAGGATTTGAAGAAGCAGCTGGCAGAGCCTCGAGTCCTTGCTGCTCCGGTTGATAAGGAGCCCTTATTATTATATGTGGTGGCGAACACACGAGCCGTCAGTGTGGCTATGGTGGTGGAGCGCAAGAAGGAGGGTAAGGAGCATCCGGTTCAGCGGCCGGTTTATTATGCCAGCGAAGTGCTCATTGAGTCCAAGCAGCGGTATCCGCATTGGCAGAAGCTTGTTTATGGTGTGTTCATGGCGAGCCGGAAACTTAAGCATTATTTTCAGGGTCATCCCATCACGGTGGTCAGTTCTGCCCCTCTTGGTGATATCATTCAAAACAGAGAGGCCACAGGGAGAGTAGCTAAGTGGGCCATAGAGCTTGGACCTCATGGTCTCAAGTACGTGCCACGCACTGCTGTTAAATCTCAGGCCTTGGTGGATTTCATCAATGACTGGACAGAGTCACAAGTGCCCGAGCAGAAGCCGGATAACACATATTGGACTATTCACTTTGATGGGTCCAGGCAGTTGGAGGGCTCGGGGGCTGGAGTTGTATTGGCTTCCCCTAAAGGTGACAAGTTCCATTATGTGTTACAGTTGCTGTTTCCTTGCACTAACAACGCGGCTGAGTACGAGGCCTTGCTCCATGGCCTTCGGATGGCTAAGGAGATGAGCTTGAGCCGGGTAAGGTGCTTCGGGGACTCAGACTTGGTGGCTCAACAAGTATCAGGCAAGTGGGACTCTAAGGACCCTCTCATGGCGGCTTATCACCGCGAAGTTGATGCCATTGCAGGGCACTTCCAGGGCTACCAGGTAGAGCACATTGATCGCAGGAAGAACGAGGCGGCGGATGCTTTAAGCCGGCTGGGCTCTCAGCGAAAACCGGTGCCGCCCAACACTTTCCTGGACGTCCTGTATAGCCGTTCTGTTAAGTTGCCTACAGAGGAAGACTTGGCTGTCCCTGACCCGGAGGCACGACTGGTGGCGGCTCTTCATATCATACCAGACTGGACAATGCCATATCTGGCTTACATGACTCGGGGCGAGTTGCCTGAGGATGAAACTTTGGCCAGGCAAATAACCCGGCGGGCTAAGTCAATTATTGTTGTCAATGGAGAGTTGCATCACCGCAGTGTTACGGGAGCGTTTCAGCGTTGTGTTTCCCCCGAGGAAGGTCAAGAAATCTTGCGTGAGATCCATGAAGGGGATTGTGGTCATCACGCCGGCTCAAAGTCTCTTGTGGCAAAGGCTTTTCGCCACGGTTTTTATTGGCTGACGGCTCATGCTGATGCGGAGGATTTGGTCAGTAAATGTGATGGTTGCCAGAGGTTCTCACGACGGGCTCATGTGCCGGCTCAGGAGCTGAGGATGATCCCAATCACTTGGCCCTTTGCGGTCTGGGGGCTTGATATGGTTGGGCCTTTCAAACGATCCAAAGACAAGAAGACTCACCTATTGGTGGCGGTTGACAAATTTACCAAGTGGGTGGAAGCTGAGCCAGTTAGCAAGGGCGATGCGGCCACGGCGGTTCAATTTATGAAAAAGGTGATTTTCCGCTTTGGCTTTCCGCACAGCATTATAACTGACAATGGCACCAATCTATCGAAAGGCGCCATGGAAGAGTTTTGTCAACGAGAGCATATCCGACTTGATGTTTCCTCAGTGGCTCATCCTCAATCCAATGGTCAAGCTGAGAGAGCTAATCAGGAGATTCTGAAGGGCATCAAGCCCCGGCTTTTGGTCCCTTTGCAATGGACGCCGGGTTGTTGGGTGGAGGAGTTGCCCTCTGTGTTATGGAGCATCAACACTACTCCTAACAGGTCTACAGGCTTCACGCCTTTCTTCATGGTTTACGGGGCGGAAGCAGTCCTCGCCAGTGACATCCGTCATGACTCACCTCGAGTGGCGGCTTATGTTGAGGCGGATAATGAACAGGCGCGCCAAGATGCTCTTGACTTCTTGGACGAACAGCGTGATGTGGCAGCAGCCCGTTCAGCGATTTACCAACAAGACCTGCGCCGTTATCATAGCCGCCGGGTTAAATCCCGGGTCTTCCAGGAAGGCGATCTCGTGCTCCGGCTCATCCAGGATCAAACAGATGCACACAAGCTATCCCCGCCTTGGGAAGGGCCCTTTGTGGTCAGCAAGAATTTGCACAACGGGTCATATTACCTCATTGACATTCGGGAGCACAAAGATTCACGTAAGTCGGAGGAAGAGACCCGTCGGCCGTGGAACATAGCTCAGCTTCGGCCTTACTACACTTGAGCCACCGGCTCTCGTGATGTACATATTTCTCTCAGCCATGTATATATTATGATAAGCAATAAAGCAGGACCTCTGTCCTTTTTTCTCCTCCAAGTATGCACGTGTTGTTTTCATTGCAAGATTACATGATGACTTGAAGGAGGATCCGGCTTATGATCGTATTCGAATCTAGCCGTAAGCAATAAGGTCACTTGGGGGCTTCCTGTTCAAACATGGGTCGTATTCGAACCAAAGAGAACATAGCTGTCGATACCCATTTGATTGGCAAAGTGCCGAGATCATTGGGAGGTTTTCTCTGATCATATTTGATTCATAGTTTAACCCCTTTGAGAACCGACGTGGATCGTATTCGAATCAGCGTCGTTAAACAATTCTTAAAATCACTTGGGGGCTTCCTGTTCAAACATGGGTCGTATTCGAACCAAAGAGAACATAGCTGTCGGTACCCTCTTGATTGGCATCGCCACACCCACTGGGGGTTATATGATCGTATCCGAATCTTAGCTTAACCCCTTTGGGCCGGGTCTTTGGTCGTATTCGAACCGGAAGCCCCTACGTTCTTCCGCTTTATCACAAGTTTTCTCTGATTATGTCAAGGTGTGTACAGCCGGGTCTCACTTTGCCGGCTTAACTTTGGTTTACAGTATTGCTGAACGCAATGGGTGTTATAAGACAGGTAAACCGGAGTTGCGGTACCAACCTTCTTATCCGGGTTATCTAAACCGGAAGTATGCTTGCAGGCCGTTAAGTATGTTCTTACGGCTGTATTCAGGACATCATTGAAGACAAGTCCTTTTTGATTCATATTCCGGGTTATCTGAAACTTATGATTCTCAGGGCGGTAAGCCGCCTCGAGACTTGTGATTTGCCCTTCTATGCAGGATAATTAAAGGCACCTCTTTTGAGATTAAGAAAAACAAAGGAGTGATTATGACCCGGAGAAACATCAAAGAGAACTTCAAAAGACTTCAGCATTCAAGGCGTGCACGGTGACACGGCAAAAATAAAGTGTTGGTCCTACTCTATTACAAGACTCGTTGCGTCCAAAAGGGTGAGGCATTGTTTGGTAAACCGCCAGCCGAGTTACGACGCTTGCTGAGTTGAAGTCTCCGGCTCGTTCCTGTCTTCTCCTCCGGCTGATCCCAAGACCTGGAAAGTTGATGACTTCCAGTCGATGCCGCTGAGAGCTTCGAATTGGGCTTCCTCGTCAATTAACCCGGCCGGGTCAATCTCCGGGGCGAAAGTGTGCTGACGAGCCGGCGGGATCAAGTTGAGGGCTTCATAGCGAGGGGTTGGAATCCTCTGATTCTCCGCATTGTAACCCGGCTGGTACTTGGTCAGATCTGTGTCGTTCCCGATAAGGGTGGCCACCGGGCGTACAGCCTTCACGCAAGCTGCGAAGTCCTTCTGATCGAAAGCTGAGCCGTCTTCCTTCAGGCTTTGATAGCCAAGGGCGATGTCCACCGGGTCTAACTCCGGCAGGAATGCCTTGGCCCGGCTCAGCGCGGCGATCGCTCCGGCTCTTGCAGAGGCCCGTCGCAGCTCTTGGATCCGTTGAGGCGGTACAGCGAGCCGGCGAAGGACTTCTGCCAGGTGAGTCGGCACCTCGTTGGATAGGGCCACCACAGCTAAGGCACGCTGTGACCCGGTGTAGAGCTGCTCCACCAGGGTATACACGGCCTTCAGCTTGGTTACAACGCTCTGGTTGAGGTTGGCACTTCTGGGACCTGTTTAACAGAGTCAGATAAGCTGCCGACATGGATGAAATTATGAGACATAAACATTCTAAACTTGATGAAAGCCGGCGCGACGACTTACCGAAGATTGCGACCACCATCTGGGACACTTGGCGCTTTAGGCCGGAGAGCTCGGCGGTCTTCTCGGAGAGAGCCTTCTCCGCCTGTTCAACCCGGTTCACCAATGCGGCCTTTTCTTCGGCCCACGCCTTCCGCTCAGCGTCGAACTCCGTCTTTAGCTTTTCTTGCGCGGCGATGCTGGACACGAACTTGGGGTTTGCCTTCTGGGTCTCCATCTCTTGCATCTTCAGCCGGCTCTTGACATCAGCAAGGTCAGCCTCAAGCTTCTTGCCAGCAGCCTGTATAAATTTCCGGGTTATGGCATGAACAGTTACTATATAAGTCCCAAGCGTTTTCCAAGCAAAGACACTTGGCACTTGGGGGCTAATGCATATTGAACGTATCTATCTACAAACTGCCGGCTCAATTGAGTAAGCCGGAACCTAAGTCTACAACATATTCAATCATAAGTCGTCGACTTGGGGGCTAGCATGGTAAAGGTAACTATGCAGTAAGTAAGAGGACAGCAGAATGATACCTCAGATTTCTGCTGGATCTGGTTCACCATGGCAACCTCTGCGTCCCGGCTGTTGTGCACTTGGCTGATGTAGCCAGAGACGAGCTCTCCGATGCTCAGGTTGGTGTAGTCGGAGAGGTCCAGGTTCACCCGGTGGGGCTGCAGCAACTCCCCCTTAGCGAAGCACTTGGCCAGCACGGTAGGTCTCCCCGGCTTAACGAACTCCGTCCAGGTGATTACCACGTCCGGGTCGTCTGCTGGTGGAGCCGAGCTGGAGGCCTCCGGGTTAACAAAAGCTTCTGTAGTTGCCTTGGTAGTTGGGGCAGCGGCCTCAGGTGCCATGTTGGTTGGAATGGTGGCTTCGGGGGCGGAAGCAGCTGGCGGTTCTTGAGCCGTCACCTCCGGTTCAGGTAAATCCGGCACTCCAGCTGACTTGGTCTTCTTCGCTCTCTTGGTGAGCTTTGCCTGGGCACTGAAAGGACAGAAACGTTAAGCACAAAAAGGGTAAGTACAGACAAGTATAATATGAGATGGTTGTCATTACCCGGGCGCGGTCTTGAAAGCCGGAAGACTTGACTGCGTAGAGTCGCTCCAAGAGGGGGAGGTCTCCTGATAATTTGAGTCAGAAGAATTGAGTGGCTGACGGATAACACCCGCCAATGGAGGAAAAGGGTACAAGTGGGAAATAACCTCAGTTCGGCGCTTCCTTGATGTGTCAGGTAACCCGGAGGAGAGATTGGTATCCTTGTTGGTCCGGGTGTGACGCCGGCTCTCATGAACCTGTCGCTTCAAAATAAACTGAGGATCTTGATAAGCTAAAGGATGTGAAAAGCTTACTTTCCGGGTTACCCTTCGGACTTTCAGCCTTGGCAAGGGCTCCGAGTCGGAGGAAAGTGACATTACCTCTTCAACCACCGGGTTGCTTGCGCCGGTGTCATCCTGACAATGAGCAAGAATTGATAAGGCGGACAGCAACAAACAACAAATACAGCAAGGACTTAAAGGCTCAGGGGTTACCTCTGACTCGGAGCTGTCGCTTAATTGCATCAGCTCAGGAGCAGTAGGCCTGCTTCCTTTCTTGCGAGGGGCGGCTTTCTTGGCGGCTTTCTTCGCCTTTCTGGCCTTCTTGGCTGCTTCATGGTCATACTTGACCCGCCAGAACTTATCATCAGCCTGAAAAGTGCAATGAGGTTTTCTTAAAATGATTCAGATGAAAGGTATGTACAGATAAGATGTTCAGATTAGCGGCTTACCGCTGGGGCTGGGTTGGTCTTGCAGAAGGGGGCTAACCCGGTCCTTCCGCAGTCTGCCAGGCTCTCGTTCAAGAGAGCCTTGGTCATCTCCTCCGCAACGTCTTCAGGAAGATCGTTGCGGCTGTGTCTCTGAGGGTCGTCCTTTCGGCCCGTGTACTCACACATTAAGCCGGGGCAGCGGCTCAATGGGATCACCCGCCATGAGATCCAGACCCGGACTAGGTCGATTCCATTCAGACCATTGCCCAGGAGAGCCTTGACCTGTTGATAGTGGGGAGCAGAGGTTGGCGCTCCACTTGAGTCAGCTTGTCTGACAGTGGGTGAGTCGGCTCCAGACGCGATGGGCAAAAGCCGGGCAGCGGACTTGCATCAGCCGGTGATGTGTCTTGGCAATAGAACCAAGTCATGTTCCAGTCCTTTGGGTGGCTTGGTGGCTCTGCGTAAGGGAAAAGGCAGTCCCTACGCCGCTGGATGGAGATACCACCTAACTCCAGACTTGGCCCATTGGCGCGCTCATTCTGACGGTTCAAGTAAAAAAGCTCTCTGAAGAGCAGCAGACTAGGTTCTTCTCCAAGGTAAACCTCGCAGAAGACTTGGGAGTTGCAGATGTTGGACACTGAGTTGGGTCCAATGTCTTGAGGCCGCAAGTCGAAGAAGTTTACCACGTCCCTAAAAAACTTTGAGCCGGGCGATGCAAAGCCCCGGCTCATATGATCCGCAAAAATCACTACCTCCCCGTCCTTTGGCTGTGGTCTCTCTTCTGACGGGTCAGGGGCACGGTAGGACATGACGTCCTTCTTGGGCGGATATCCGGACTTGACAAAATCTGCTAGGGTCTCATTGGTGACATTGGACCTCATCCAGTTGCAAGTAATGGGAGCTTTGGGAGGCATGGTGAAAGTCGGCAGTCTATGATAAAAGGAAAAACGTCCGGGTTAATTATGAGCCGGAAGAAATCTACGGTTCAAGGTCAAGGTGGCGGCTTATGAAGGGGACTAATGGTATACATTTAAGTGCACCGGGCTATTTAAGCCGCCGAGGGATTGAGAGTAACTTGATTATCTACAGGCTTTATCACAGCTAAGCCGGAAATTTTATGGCGCATGGTTTTCTTTAAGCCGGAAAGTTCTATGGCGCGGGGTTTCCTTTAAACCGGAACTGTAAACCGCCGAGATTCAAGGATTGCAATTTTTACTAAGTGTGGTAAAACAGGTTTCACACATTGCAGTAAAAAATTTGGATCAAAGTGGTCGGGTAAAAGAAAATTTTCTAGACCTAAAATACAGACGCAGGGGAGTTCTTGAGCTCGAATGAGGTCTTTATTGAGTGAAAAGAACTCTACTTGTGTTTGAAATGGGTGCTAAAACATCTACCGCAGTGGTTCCATACGGGCTAAGATCAAAAAGGAGCAGTAAAAAAGGAAACTACTGAAGAACTTGCGGGCAATGGCGAAGAACACGGATGAACTACTCGAACCCTACCGCAGATCTGTTCTAGCAGGGCAGAAGAAGCTTACAGGGGCTGGTGAGTCGCGGAAGTCCTCGCATATCTCTGGTCAGATCAGGGTGATGCAGCGGCCTGAGTTGATGACGATGAGGAGACCCGCGGCGGCGACAGCAGCAGAGCTCGGGCAGGGGAGCAGTGGCGCGAGGAAGAAGACGAAGGAGAGAGAGGTGGCTGGAAGACCGTCGGGCCGGTCTATTTATAAGGCAAGCTCATGAGTGGGCGCGAGGATCAAGGAGTCCACGGCGTGGTTATCTCCTCACGAAACGCCTCGATTTTCAGGATGACAGTAAATGCAAAGATCCGTTGCGGATCTGGCGGAGTAAAAAAATGGGCTTAATGGAAGATGACGTCACGGCAGATTATCCGGAGTCCAGAGGATGACGTAACGCCGGGTTATGGCCTTCACACAAATGGTAAGCCGGAGATTTTTTTCTGTCGAAAGAATTGAAGATTGACATGAGCCGGCTCAAATCAATCTAGGGCCTAATGTTGAGGATATAGACCTTAGAGTCACCCGCCAGGAGGGGCCGGGTTACTCTAAAGGTCACTGCCAGAAGCCCGGCGCCAAGCTTGAAGACGGTGGGCCAAAGATGGGCTTAAGACCCGAATATGGCTTAAGGCTCGTAGTTACAATCATTATCATGGTAGAACTTGTAGTGCAAGGCAAGAATAGCTGAGAGTCCGAGCCGGACAATCTTATGAGCTGGCCGGGACTCTGAGAGCTGCTGGGCGTCAGCCTCCCTATATAAAGGGACGACCCGGCAGCGGTTTAGGGACAAGATCAATCTCATCGAGAGCCGGGCATAGCAGTTTAGCTCCCTGGTGATCGTAACCCTAATCTATACCACCTCAACTGGATGTAGGCTTTTACCTTCACCGTAAGGGGCCGAACCAGTATAAACCCTCGTGTTCCTTGTCCCGCATTAACCCCTTCAAGCTTCCTAGCTGCGATGGCTCCACGACTAAGTCCTAGCTCGAGGACATCTGTCGTGACAATTCCACGACAGATGTCATGTCAGCCGGGTCAACATTATCTCTGTAAAATTTCAACTCCTCTGTTGCACAGACCGACTCAACATAGGCTGCATCACCTTCCTCACACTCTAAAGCAATCTTCCGGCTTCCGTGCATCGTGATGGTTCCCTTGTCACCCGACGTCTTGAGCTGTAGATAAACATAACAAGGCCTTGCCATGAACTTGGCATAAGCCGGCCCTCCAAATAGAGCATGATAAGGGCTCTTGATTTCACCACTTCAAAGGTCAATGTCTCCGACCTGGAGTCATGATCATCTCCAAAAGCAACTTCCAGAGCTATCTTACCAACTGAGTATGCCGACTTACCAGGCACCACGCCGTGAAAAACAGTGTTCGATGGCTTGAGATTCTTATCGGTCAACCCCATGCGACGGAAAGTTTCATAATAGAGGATATTGATGTTGCTACCTCCATCCATGAGTACCTTAGTGAACTTATATCCTCCAACCTGAGGTGCGACCACCAAGGCCAAATGACCCGAATTATCAACCCGGGGCAGGTGATCCTCATGACTCCACACAATGGGCTGCTCCGACCAGCGCAAGTAACTGGGAACTGCCGGCTCAAGGGCATTCACAGCCCTTTTATGAAGCTTCTGATCCCGCTTGCATAAACTTGTGGTGAAGACATGGTACTGCCCACTATTCAACTGCTTCAGGTTACTCTGATACCCAGATTGTTCCTGCTGACTCCCCTGACCAGACTGTTGAAGAAAACTTCCCTGGTTACCGTGGTTTCCCTGGTGACCTTGCAAACCAGAGTTAGAGCAGCCACCACCTTGACCCGGAGCATCAGAACCAGGACCTGAGCCGCCACCTGGCCCATGATTGTAATGAAACAAGTCGGATTTTTTGAACTCTCTCATGATGTAGCAGTCCTTCCAAAGGTGCGTAGATGGCCTGTCCCGCGAACCATGCTTTGGACAAGGCTGATTCAACATCTGCTCCAGGTTTATACCTGACCCTCCTGCCCGAGGGGGTGGCTTTCCTTTACGACGCTGACCATTGTTCTGCATGTTGGTATTGGCCACCAAGTCTGAATTATCAGCCTTACGTTTATCGTGACTCCCCTAATTCACCGAGTTATGATTATGGTTTCTAGTATTGCCACTCTTCTTTCCCTTTCCCGTCTTATCATCATCAGACTCGGGGTCCTTGGTACCATCAGAGTCGGCGTATTTAACTAGAGCTTCCATGAGCGTCCCTGAGGGAGTCCTAGATTAGGGGGTCCTCGGACAGCCGGACTATATCCTTTGGCCAGACTGTTGGACTATGAAGATACAAGATTGAAGACTTCGTCCCGTGTCCGGATGGGACTCTCCTTGGCGTGGAAGGCAAGCTTGGCAATATAGATATGTAGATCTCCTCCCTTGTTACCGACTCTGTGTAACCCTAGCCCCCCCCCCCCCCAGTGTCTATATAAACCAGAGGGTTTAGTCCGTAGGACAACAACAATCATACCATAGGCTAGCTTCTAGGGTTTAGCCTCTACGATCTCGTGGTAGATCAAATCTTGTAATACTCATATCATCAAGATCAATCAAGCAGGAAGTAGGGTATTACCTCCATCGAGAGGGCCCAAACCTGGGTAAACATCGTGTCCCCCGCCTCCTGTTACCATCCGCCTTAGACGCACAGTTCGGGACCCCCTACCCGAGATCAGCCGGTTTTGACACCGACATTGGAGCTTTCATTGAGATTTCAACTGTGCCGTCACCGTAAGGCTAGATGGCTCCTTTGATCATTAGCAACGATGCGATCCAGGGTGAGGTTTTCCTCCCCAGACGGATCTTCGTGTTCGGCGGCTTCACACTGCGGGCCAACTCGCTTGGCCATCTGGAGCAGATCGAGAGCTACGCCCCTCAGGTCAGGCTTGGAAACTTGAACTATACTGCCGATATCCTCGGAGACTTGATCTTTGACGGATTCGAGCACATGTCAGGTGCGCCGCACAGTCACGACGAGCACGACTTAGCTCTGCCGCCGAACGGTGTTCGGGAGATCACACCTGTGCCTACTCCGGCCCTAGATCCTGAGTCGATTATGCCGTCCGAGGAAGGGTGGATGGACCCCGCCTCGGAGGTCACACACTCAGTGGCGATAGAGCTGAATACTGACTTCACCTCCTATGAGACCTGTGCTGCCGGATCCTCGGATTCATCCCCGGCCACAGGCCCCGAACCGCCTGCGTCCATGCCTATCGAATCTGATAGGGCGCCGATCATGGAGTTCACCTCCGTGGATATCTTTCAGCACTCGCCTTTTGGCGATTTGCTAAATTCATTAAAGTCTCTCTCCTTGTTGGGAGAACCTTGGCCGAACTATGTCTGGCTAGAATGGGATGCGGACGACGAAGAAATTCGCTCCCCACCCACCACCCACTTAGTAGCCACTATCGACGATCTAACCGACATGCTCGATTTCGGCTCCGAAGACATCGACGGTATGGACGACGATGCAGGAGACGAACAGGAACCACCGCCCAAAGGGCGCTGGACTGCCACCTCATCATATGATATATACATGGTGGACACCCCCAAAGGGGGAGATGGCGATAAGACAACGGAGGATAATCCCTCCAAGCAGCAATCCAAGCACCGACGTCAGCGGCGCCGCTCTAAGTCCCGCCATAACAGAGATACCGTCCCAAGAGACAATAACGCTCCGGATAGTGCCGAAGACAATGACAATCCCCTCCAGCCAGATCTCGAGCGGGAGGATGAACAAGCTAGCCCTCTAGAACAGGCAGCAGACGGAGAATCAGAGGATGACAATTACATGCCTCTCTCCGAAGACGAAGTGAGCCTCGGCGACGAAGAATTTATCGTACCAGAGGATCCCGTCGAGCAGGAGCGCTTCAAGCACCGGCTTATAGCCACAGCAAACAGCCTAAAGAAAAAGCAACAACAACTTTGAGCTAATCAAGATCTGCTAGCGGATAGATGGACTGAAGTCCTGGCGGCCGAGGAATACGAACTCGAGCGCCCAACCAAGAGTTACCCAAAGCGCAGGTTGCTTCCCAACTCGAGGAGGAAGCATTGAAACCTACATCACCAGTGTATGATGCGGCTGATCGGCCACCTCGTGGCCGAGACAGAGGGGCATACGAGCCCGAAGTCCAGCCCGCACCCCGCCGCCATTCAAACAAAAATACCAAGGCCCAGGGCAACACGCGGGACCTGCGAGACGTACTAGAAAACAAAGCAGGACATGAGAGATCGATCTACGGATCACGGGGGCGCGCCCCAACACGGGACGATGACCGTCACGCCGGATATACTAAAAGCAAATCCGGCCGGGCCGAATACAGCAGAAAAGACTCGTATGAACTGCGTCGTGATATAGCCCGGCACAGAGGCGCCGCACACCCCCTATGCTTCACTGATGAAGTAATGGATCACGAATTCCCAGAGGGTTTTAAACCCGTAAACATTGAATCATACGATGGTACAACAGATCCCGCGGTATGGATCGAGGATTTCCTCCTCCACATCCACATGGCTCGCGGTGATGATCTACATGCCATCAAGTACCTCCCACTAAAACTCAAAGGACCAGCTCGGCATTGGTTGAATAGCTTGCCAGTAGACTCCATTGGCAGTGGGGAGGATTTGGAAGATGCATTCCTTGACAACTTCCAGGGCACTTTTGTGCGACCATCGGATGCTGATGACTTGAGCCATATAATTCAGTCGCCAGGGGAATCGGCCAGAAAATTCTGGACCAGGTTCCTAACCATGAAAAACCAAATTGTTGACTGTCCGGATGCAGAGGCCTTAGCGGCATTTAAGCATAACATCCGTGACGAGTGGCTCGCCCGGCACCTCGGCCAGGAGAAGCCAAAATCCATGGCAGCCCTCACGACACTCATGACCCGCTTTTGTGCGGTGAGGATAGCTGGCTGGCTCGCAGCAACAACACATCAAGAAATCCTTGCACTTCAGATACCAAAGATACTAACGGCAGACCATGTCGTAACAGACACAAGCGCCGCAGAAACGGCGATAACGCCGAAGACACGGCAGTCAATGCCGGATTCAGTGGCCCTAAATCCGGTCAGCAGAGAAAGCCGTTCAAAAGAAGTAATCCGGGCCCGTCCAGTTTGGACCGCATACTCGATCGCTCGTGTCAAATTCACGGCACCCCCGATAGGCCAGCCAATCACACCAACAGAGAAAGGTGGGTGTTCAAGCAGGCCGGCAAGTTGAATGCCGGAAACAAGGACAAGGGGCTGCATAGGAGCCTCGGCCGCCGAACACAGGAGGACAGAAGAGTTTCCCTCCACAAGTGAAAATGGTGAACATGATATACGCAACCCACATTCCCAAGAGGGAACGGAAGCGTGCACTAAGGGACGTCTATGCGATGGAGCCAGTCACCCCAAAGTTCAACCCATGGCCCTCTTGTCCGATCACATTCGATCGCAGGGACCACCACACTAGTATCAGTCATGGCGGTTCTGCCGCATTGGTCCTTGACCCCATCATCGACGGATTTCTCCTCACTCGAGTCCTTATAGACGGCGGCAGCAGCCTGAACCTGCTCTATTAGGATACATTGCGCAAAATGGGTATAGACCCCTCGAGGATCAAACCCACTAAAACCACCTTTAAAGGTGTCATCCCAGGTGTAGAGGCCCATTGCACGGGCTGAATCACACTGGAAGTGGTCTTCGATCTCCGGACAACTTCCGAAGTGAGGAGTTAATCTTCGATATCGTCCCGTTCCGCACTGGCTATCACGCACTGCTCGGGCGAACCGCATTTGCTAGATTCAATGCGGTACCGCATTATGCATACCTCAAGCTCAAAATGCCAGGACCTCGTGGCGTTATAACAGTCAATGGAAACACAGAACGCTCACTCCGCACGGAGGAGCACACTGCGGCCCTCGCAGCAGAAGCACAAAGCAGCCTTTTAAGGCAAACCGCCAATTCGGCGATAGATCCCCCGGACACCTGCAAGCGAGTCCGGAATAATCTGCAACAGGATCGCCTGGCACGTTCAGAGCTCGCCTAGCAATTCGGCCTCCGTCCTAGTCCCAGTCAAGCGATGAAATTAGTGCCGCGTGTACATAATTACGCACTAAAAATACCATGGGCATAGGCGGGGCACGGCTAGGGCACGTCCCACAATGCGGCTCAACTGCCCCAGGGGCTGTATATCTTTATCACTTTTTCTCTTTCAGGACCCTACTCTCTAGAAGCCCTTTTCAGCAGTCTGATTTCTGGACGCATTACGGAAAGGAAATACCAAGGAAGCAAGAAGCTCTGACGTACAAGGGAACTCCCAGGTGGTCTCTGATAACGATCGAAATACCTGTTTTAAATACCCGTACGCAGCTTGCCCTTGGATAGGACATGTCAAATAGTCCTATTTGCTGCTTATTGCACTACTTGTGTCCGTACGCTTCGACGTATTATTTAATAACAATGCATAGCGTTAGTCTATTATTCCATTACCCTTCCTTTTTCCTTGTCTGCTTATTTATGACAAATTGCACGCGTACATTCTGGTACGGCCAATACGCCAGGGGCTTCAGTATACCCCATAAATACGGCGTGAGAAGTCCGAACACTTTCGACAGTGCGGCACCCCGAACTTATAGCACTATATGCATCAGCTCCGAATCATGTGTTGGGTCAATAGTTGGGTTTGCCCGGCTCCCATGTTTTGGTACCTTACATTCCGCAATATCAGCTAAGGTAGCACTGGGAGAACTACTGCAATTGTGTCCCGGTTCTTCCGGATGAGCTCCTCAGTAGAGAAAGCCGAAAACTAACTGTCATGATAAGGTGAGAGCTGGTCGCTTTTCGAGAGGTCTCAAGTCCTTAAAGACTTTCTCCGCTTCGGGCGAGGAGTCGGCCTTGCCTGACCTAGGCATATATAGCGCCCCAAATTCAGCCTTCCGAATACTAGGGGCTTCGCCAAAATTTAAAATTGCAGACATCTATGGCTAAGTGAGGGTGATAAAGCCTTATAGTCCGATTGCCTGGTTCGTTGTGCTGAACACCTCCTTCGAAGGACCCAAAATTGGGATAAAGAGTGCTCAGGTTTGTCTCGAACACCTCAGTACTAGTTACATGGGGGCAGAAGCCGACGACTGGCCAATTCTCAGATTTTATAAAACAACCACACAGAAGGTAATATTTTAAATTCACAAGGGTTGCATAGCGCAAATGAACTCGTTTCATATTACAGGATCACATGAGTACATTTATTCAAATATTACATCCTTAGCACATTCCTCCGCCGCAAGGCGAGCACCCTTCAGGACACTGTCATAATATAATTCGGGCTTGCGGTGCTCCTTCCCCTCTTGCGGCCCTTCGGTCACCAGATTCTCAACATCCATCTTCCCCCAGTGCACCTTCGCCCGTGCAAAAGCCCTGCGCACCCCCGATGCAGACGGATCGCTTTACGACTTCAAGCCGTGGGCAGGCATTCACAAGCCGCCTCACCAGACCGAAGTAGCTGCCAGGCAGGGGATCGCCAGGCCACATCCGGACTATAAGACCCTTCATGTCCTGTTCGGCCGCCTTATGAAGCTCGACCAGTTGCTTCAGCTGGTCGCTCAAGGGCATTGGGTGTTCGGTCCCAGTATACTGAGACCAGAACAACTTCTCCGTCGAGCTCCCCTCCTCAGCCCGGTAGAATTCCGCAGCATCCGACACACTGCGGGGCAGATCTGTGAATGCTCCTGGAGAGCTCCGAACTCGGGTAAGTAAAAGGAAAGTTTCTTTCACATGCTTGCTTTGCATAATGAATGCCTTACCCGCAGCTATCTTCTTAACCGCCTCAATCTCCTGGAGGGCCTTTTGGGCTTCGGCCTTGGCGTTTTGTGCGCTCTCGAGTGCCTTTGCAAGCTCGGACTCCCGTGTCTTAGAGTCACGCTACAAGGCCTTGTACTTCTCGGCAAAGTCCTGGAGCTCTTGCTACACTTTGCCAACTCTGGCCTCTTGTTTCTCCCGCTCGGTGCGCTCCTTGGCCGCTTTGTCTTCGGCCTTGGATAGCGCCTTCTTCAGAGCCGCCACTTCGGTCGTGGCCCCTTGCAAATTCATGATGATCCTATTATTTTACAACCAACTTTTTTTAATATACAGGCAGGGTATCGCTTACCTTTGTTCTCTTCGAGCTGCCTCTTGGTAAGGTCGAGCTCTTCCATGGACCGCTCAAGGTCCACCTTCAGTGCAGCGACCTCCGCAGTACGTGCGGTAGCGGCCAGCAGTGAAGCCTGCATATGCACATAGACATATTTTGATTAGACTCCTGTGGTTATTGTTTGATCCTCTGTTCGGCCTTTCTTTGCGAACACCAAACAGAGCATCAGGGGCTACTGTCCATCCTGTAACATTTTCTCATAATTTGATCACTTACCTCAAAGCCTGTTAGGAGGCTGGCACAGGCTTTGGCGGACTGAACCTTCTCGATCGCCGCACTCATGATAGTGCGATGCTCTTTGTCGATGGAAGCGCCGCGAAGCGCTTCCAGCAATTTGTCAGATGCCTCTGGATGGACAGAGGCCATCGGCACAGGTGGCTTGCCCCTCTTAGCGAGGGGTCGCCTGACAGAGTCCGGAACCACTGGAGGTTCCGGCGCAGTATTCGGCTGGGGGCCGAATTTGGTGCCCCCGTCATCAGAGCCCATGGGAGTCTTGCTCCCCTTGCGCCCAATGTCCGAAATATCGCCTTGAGGCGCCTCCAGGACTACCTCCCTTTGGTTTGGTGCCCTTTGAGACAACACCTCGATGTTGTCCGTAGGGCGAGGGGAGGAGGCGGTCGAAAGTGAATCGCTGTTCAGGTCCGACGGGCCCAAAGAATCATCCGACGAAGATACGTCGATGTGGGCTCGGGAGGGGCTGCATAATCACGCGCAACGTGATAAGAAACAGTATAATAAGACGTACCAAGAATTGTTAGGGTATCCGGATACTCACGACTTCGCCAGGGGCTTGTCCCTGGGCAACCACTCCTCGTCACTAAAAGCGGCCATCGTAGAGCAGTCCGGGAGAAGGGTCCTTCCCATCTTTGCCCCTTTGGCCTCCCCTGATGGGGAGGGATTCCTTTTCTTGTCCCCCCCGGCTGGACGGGGGGGGGGACTTTCCTCTTCCTCCTCCTCGTTTTCGTGGGAGGAGTGCACCTCGGTGTTTTTGGACGATGAGTCCAATATAACCTTGCGCCGGAGACCCTTCCTAGTCCCCGTGGCCTTCTTCTTGGCCTTCTTCTCCGGCACCTCATAAGGCGCCGGAACCAGCATCTCCGTTAGGAGAGAATCCGCTGGATCTTCGGGTAGGGGAGCCGGACAATCGATCTGCTCCGCTGTCACTACCCAGTCCTGTTAAATGGCATGGAGGCTTAGATCCCGCACGCGGTTATACTGGGGAAAAGAACATCTTATGAGATGTGAAAGGCTTACCGGATTGGCAGGACACTTTGCGCTGAGTCCGCGGTCCTCGGTACGGGGAGGAGGTACCTCGGCGCCCTTGAACAGCACCCTCCAGACGTCCTTGTGTGTCGTGTCGAAGAGCACTCGCAGCGTCTGGTGCTCGGCCGGGTCGAACTCCCACAAATTGAATGCCCCTCTCTGACACGGGAGGATCCGGCGGAAGAGCATGACTTGGACCACGTTGACGAGCTTGATTTTATTGCTCATCATGTTTTTTACGCAGGTCTGGAGTCCAGTCAGCTCTACCGAGGAACCCCAGGATAGGCCCTTCTCTTTCTCGGAGGTGAGCCGCATGGGGATTCCGGGTCGAAATTTGGGGGCCGCCACCCAGTTGGTGTCGCGCGGCTCGGTGATGTAGAACCACCCCGATTGCCACCCCTTTATGGTCTCCACATAGGAGCCTTCGAGCCAGGTGACGTTAGGCATTTTCCCACCATGGCGCCTCCGCACTCCGCTTGCTGGCCGACCACCACCTTCGGTATAACGTTGAAGGTCTTCAGCCACAGGCCGAAGTGGGGCTTGATGCGGAGGAAGGCCTCGCACACGACGATAAACGCCGAGATGTTGAGTATGAAATTGGGGGCCAGATCATGAAAATCCAGCCTATAGTAGAACATGAGCCCGCGGACAAACGGGTGGAGGGGAAATCCCAGTCCGCGGACGAAGTGGGTAAGGAAAACCACCCTCTCATGGGGTTCTGGAGTAGGGACGATCTGCCCCGCATCTGGCAGCCGGTGTGCGATATCCGCGGCCAGGTATCCTGCTCCCTGTAGCTTTGTAATGTGCTCCTCCGTAATGGAGGGGACCATCCACATGCCTCCCGCTCTGGACATGCTTGGAGTGGTTTGAGGAGGAAATGCGAACTTGGGTGCTGGAGCTCGAGTGCGCAAGAATGGATGGGCAAGGAGGAAGATGGCGTGGGTAAAAAGAGGAATCCCCGTCCCTTTATAAGGGCTGAAGAAACTATATGTCTCCCCACCTGCCTGGTAAACTCGCTTATTCCCCAAGCGCCGTAATTGATGGCGCGATTAGGTTACCCCCACCCGTATTGATGAGAATCCCGTGATAAGGGGACACGATCTCTGCTTCGACAAGACGTACCAAGAAAACTGCCTCGCAATGTGTGCAGTAGCTGGTTGAGAAAAACGGTTCGAATAATGACCGGGCCGTGATATGATGTCATGCTGCCGAATGTCTCAGCAGATTAGATATGTGGAAATATTATTCTCTCTACGGTGGTATGTGGAATTTGTTTTGCAGAGCCGGACACTATCCTTGTGTTAAAAATCTTCTATGGAGTATTCGGAGGAGGAACCCGCCTTGCAATGCCGAAGACAATCTGCGCGCCGGATTCATCGTCATTGAAGCCTAGTTCAGGGGCTACTGAGCGAGTCCTGGATTAGGGGGTCCTCGGACAGCCGGACTATATCCTTTGGCTGAACTGTTGGACTATGAAGATACAAGATTGAAGACTTCGTCCCATGTCCGGATGGGACTCTCCTTGGCGTGGAAGGCAAGCTTGGCAATACGGATATGTAGATCCCCTCCCTTGTAACCGACTCTGTGTAACCCTAGCCCCCTCCGGTGTATATATAAACCGGAGGGTTTAGTCCGTAGGACAACAACAATCATACCATAGGCTAGCTTCTAGGGTTTAGCCTCTACGATCTCGTGGTAGATCGAATCTTGTAATACTCATATCATCAAGATCAAGCAAGCAGGAAGTAGGGTATTACCTCCATCGAGAGGGCCCGAACCTTGGTAAACATCGTGTCCCCCGCCTCCTGTTACCATCCGCCTTAGACGCACAGTTCGGGACCCCCTACCCGAGATCCGCCGGTTTTGACACCGACAGTCCCCATGTCATTGCAGTGGCGTTTGAGCGCCCTAATTTCTGCTTCAAAGGTATGAAACGACAATTGCTTTCCAACATTAGGACTGCCAAATCAGCCTTGATACGGTCTGACGAGTGCTGAATTGCTCAGACCCGGCGCACCTAGTGGGTTGTCGACTCACCCTCTTCTTGAACACAAGCAGCCAAATCCACGATCTACATCAGTTGTTTGCACGTGTCTTTAAACTGCTGTATGAACTGGGCTTGTAACTCGGCCCATGATCCAATGGAGTTGGCTGGCCGTCCTTTTAACAAGGTGCGAGTTGTTCCCTCCAACATCATGGTGAAATACTAAGCACGTGCATCCTCATCGACGTCCAGTAACTCCATCACCATCTCATAAATTTTGACCCACGTCTCAGGGGGTAAGTCAGCTGTGTAGTTAGGCACCTTACGAGGTCCTTTGAAATGCTTGGGCAGACATATGTTACGTAAAGCCAGCACTAAACACGACACACCAGTACTTCGGGAGGTAACGCCTAACACCACCGAAGCTGTCGGATAAACTGGAGACGGCTGACGAGCTGTGTTCTGAGCTGCCGGCTCAAGCTCAACGCGTTCTCTCCTGATCCTGAATGTTACGGGGTGGGTTATGTCCACGGGGCAGGTTACGATGCTTCTCGCTACTCAACACCGCCGGGGAGTCCATGTGCCTGCTATAACTCCGGCTTTGGCGGGGGGTTGATTGGATTCTATCACGACTGTAAGAATAAGCCTCCTGCTGCACCAACGCTGTTTGAAGAAGCTCTCTAGCCCTCCGTGTCTCAACCGCAATTGGAGACTCACCTTCAACAAGAAGAGCCGCCAGTCGTGACGTCGCAGTGATCATGTTGTCCAAAGGGTTCGAGTAATGACCTGGTGGTGTCGGCACGTGCTACGGCGGAATATTGTTCTGACAAGGCGGGTCCATCGTGCGTGGCTGAATGAGCGCTCCAGTCCCATGCATAACTACTGCCCGGTTTATCCCTGGTGGGTCACTGGTCCCCACACCGGGAGTATTGAAGAGGTTCCTTGCCTCATAAACCAGAGGCAGATGACTTCGGTGCATTATCCTCATGACTTCATTCAAAGCGTTCTCATCCAATGAAAGCTGGAAAGACTCGACCTGAATCCATTGTGCCTAAGCATCCAGATCCGCTCGTTCCGCTGTCATTCTTGCATCCTCGGCTGCCATGTCCTCCTTAGCTTGAGCTATCTGATCTCGCAATTTTGCAACTTCTGCATTGTGCTGATCTTGGTTTGCCGGGTTAACCACCGCCGTCGGCAGTGTTGTCAAAGCGTCTAATTAGTCAGACGAAACCTTAGCCGGCGGGCGCGCGGGGCCCCCTGCCCTGGCTGCCATTGCCGCTATTGACCTGGAAATCATTGCTGCTGCTGTTGAAGAATTCTGCGCTGACTGTGTACTGGCCATAAAAATTGCGACCCGGTTTGGCGGCTGATAGGGGTCTGTAATACTGTCGCCATCGGAACAGCCCCCAGGCGTGCCATCTTGTAATTGGTACAATGAAGTAGTCTCGCCTGTGGACGACTCACCATCAGAATAAACAGCCGTCTCACCGCCAGACAAGGATCCTTCCAACTCAGCCCCGTGGATAAATCCAACAAAGGCACGCTTCACGGAGGGATGAACTCGGGCGGGTCGTGCATGCTGAGCCGTCTCGATGATGTCGGTGCAGATGTCCGGCTCAGGGCCCGACTCACTGATCTTGCCGATGAAGACATGGATTCCGCCGAAGGGGACCCAGTACCCGTACTCAACTGAGCCGGCCTCGGGGTCCCAGCCTGAATCGTCGATGTAGACCTTGCCGCGATGACTCTTGGTCATCCGGCCCATAGCGTATCCCTTGACCCCTTCAAAGCTGCCCTGTAAGAACTCGAAACCACTGTGCGCTGGCCCCACGGTGGGAGCCAACTGTCATGGGATTGTCACAGCAGATGTCCTAGTGTGAGGACTTAGTCGTGGAGCCGTTGCAACGAGGTCAGCTTAAAGGGGTTAAACGATAAAAAGGACACATGGAGTTTATCTGGTTCGGCCCCTTGCGGTGAAGGTAAAGGCCTAATCGAGTTTTAGGTGGTATTGCTAGGGTTTTAATTACTAGGGAGCGAATACGCTTTGCCTAGCTTTCGAGTTGTTGTTTCTTGCCCTAAACTACCGCCGAGTCGTCCCTTTATATACACAGGTTAACGCACCGTGGCTCACAGAATCCCGGCCGGTTCATAAACGTGTCCGGCTCGGTATCTACTCTTTCATACCTTACAATACAAGTCATACACCTATGGCGGTTTACATTTCTGGGCCCTAACCCGCCTTTGGGCTTTGGGCCTTCTTAGTAACTCTCCTTCATAAGTCGCCATCTTCTATGTCTTCATGGGCTTCAATACTGGTAAATCACCATGAGTATAACCCGGTCCCTCCTGGGCGGTTTATACTCAATACTTATATCCCCAACAGGTGGCGAGACGAGCGAAAGGGGGGAAAAGAGGAGGAGCTTTATTTCACCCCTCGCCCGCGTTGCTTTTTGTAACTACGCACCTGAGTCTCTGACACCTAGCCCAGCGAGATCCCAGCTCATCCCACGAATTGATACTGCGCGGTACGTGGCGATAAAGGGGGAGCAAATATCGAGGAGTCTCACCCCACTTTCCCCACTTACCGTGATGTGGCCGATCTGCGTGCTTCTCCAAAATTTCGAATCTCGTGAAATCCGGGACCTGGCAGAACAATCGATTGCGTCGAAGATCCCCTTGTTCATTCGGGTTTGACCCGGTGCTTAACGACCCGTCGTTTGTTTCACTGGGTCACACAACTAGCCGGAATCGATTGAGGCGATTGGCAAGGAATTAAAGCAGCGCCAGAATCTTTAGAGCTCGAAAGTACCTCCAAGGCATTGAGTCCAGTCAGATCCCATTCCAATCCTTTTTCACACGGACCCCGATCCATTCGGGGGCTAATGACCAGGACATGTATCTGGGTAGGGTCCTAGGCCTAACCTACATTCCCTACACAAGGACACCACATACAAGAATCCAAGGCCAACAAAGCTAGGAAGGAGTCACCGACTGGAATGCCTGGAGCTTACAAGTCACAAGGATGTAGAGATCCACATGAAAGCCTCACCATCACTCGACCGTCTCTACCCACCCGGAGCTCCAGGCGTCACTCGGCGACCAAAGACCAAGAGTCACCCTGAGATAGCAACAGATAGACGATCAGTTCGCCAGCCGAACAGCCGAAGCCGGACTATGGCTTAGGGCGAAGGGGAGGGCCTTGGTGACTCGGACACGCCAAAAAGGACTAAGTGGAGGGCGGGATGTGGTCGAGCCGGCAAACCCCCGAGCTGGATGAACCGACCCGGCGGTGGAGGGCAAAAAATCACAAGGGTGTGCGAGACCCAATAATTGATAGGGAAAGGTAGCCCCTAAGTGTCGTTCGGGGGTCCTGCTGTTTTTCATTGAACTTCAAAAGGTAGCAATACATACGTGCATACAACTAACTATAAAATGGGTGGTGGAGCTCTGCATTCCAGGGCCGGCTTGTCTCTTCGCCGGCCGTGTCTCCCTTGTGTTTGTTCAGCTTGCATGCGTCGATGAGGTAGTAGGCGTTGCGGTCACACAAGGTTTTGCTGACGATGAAGGGGGCCTCCCATGGGGAGGCCAACTTGTGCTGGCCTGCTTGATACTAGACGAGCTGGAGTACGAGGTTGCCATCATGGAATGCGAGGGGCTTAATCTTCTTGTTGTGGTAGTGCCTCAGGCTTTGCTGGTAGATGGCTGAGCGGCTGAGGGCCAACAAGTGCGCCTCCTCGAGCAAGTCGACGCCGTCTTCGCGGGCTTCCTTGACTTGTGCTTCCGTGTACAATGTGACTCGCGGCGAGTCGAAATCGATGTCGGTCTAGATGACTGCTTAATCTCCATAGATGAGGAAGAATGGGGTGAACCCAGACGACCGATTTGGAGTTGTCCGGAGAGTCCAGAGGACGGCCAGCAGCTCCTCGACCCAGCTGCCAGGTGAGCGGACAAGGGGCTCGATGAGTCACGGCTTGATGTTGGACAGAACCAGGTCGTTGGCCCGCTCGACCTGGCCGTTGGATTGAGGATGAGCGATAGAGGCCAAGTCAAACCGGATGCCGGAGACGAAGCAGTACTATGCCAGCGCGCCCTTGGCAAAGTTGGTGCCGTTGTCCGTGGTGACACTACAAAAAGATACACTTCCCTGATGATACGAGTTCGTCGATAGTAGCTCACGTTTTCTGTCATGCATGTACATTCATGACAATTTTATGAAAAAATCAAGATAGTCATACCTGTGCTGTCATAGAAGTGTTCCATGACAATACCAAAATTATCATCACGAAAGTGTCCACTTCCATGACGATAAATGGTGCTTCATGGAAGTGCTTTCATCAAGGGTAACCGACAAGTGGCATCCACCTTAATGGGTCGCTGTTAAGCTATCAGGATCCAGTTTGGATCTGATAACCCGTTAACAGCCGGGACCAATGGAGATTTTCCATGTGTAAAATTCTCAATAGCCACAGAAACCATGTGTCGGCTCACCATTGTGACAGACGTCATCCACTCATTGGACAGGAGGCTCCTATGATACGTCGACACATGGCACGACCCAACAGAGGCCCATTTCGGTGAAAAGGCCGGCCCATTTGACTTGGTCAAAAGGTAGCAGGCCGGCCCACGGAAAGCCTGTTAACGACCTGTTCGCATATAGCCCATTTACAACCCGCTAACTCATGACCAGTTATGGCCTACCGAATTAAGACCAGTAGCATCATCTGGGCCGTCCAATATGATTCCATCCCATTGTAACTTTCGGCCCATGACGTCTTTGGGCCAATACGAGGCCCTTTGAGAAACTCTGGGCCCATTAAAGGCCCGAGGTGAAACTGGCCCATAATGAACAGTGTATCCCTTTATACCCATTAACGACCCATTATTCCGTTGGCCATTTCCAGCCCGGGTTAACTTTTGGCCTTCTAAGAGCCCATTTATTCTTGGGCTCATTTCCATAATTCGTTTATTTACGGTTCGTTACTGGCCTGTTCCGCTTGTGGGCCAAATTCAGACCGTGGTTACTGTCGGCCCATTTGTGGCCCGTTAACCCGTTGGGCTATTTTCTTAGCGTCATCAAATACGGCCTATTAACGGCTCGTTATGGTCGGGCCATAAACAGACGATTTCCACTCTAGCCCATTTACGGCCCATTTTCCGGATCGTTATTGGTCCACGAATAGTATGGCTCATGTTTGGCCAAACGATTATACTGCTCGTAGAAGGCCCATTGATGATACGGCCCGTAGAAGGTCCATGGATCCTACGGCCTGTAGAAGGCCCATGGATCCTATGGCCCGTAGGAGGCCCATGGTCACTACAGCAAGTAGCAGGACCATGGTTACAATGGTCCGTACGTTGACATGGTTATTGTGGCGTAGTTAGAGAAATAGGTTATTGTGGCCACTAGAAAAACGTGGAAAAAGAACTGGAGTGACTACAAGTAAACAAGACAATAAGGAAATAAATAAGCAAGCAACTAACGCTAGGCTATTACGGCTATTAGACATATTACATCCACTGGGCATCAAAGTTCACCACCAGTGCAAATATAGGGAACAAAGCTACATATTACATACACTGGCCGCCTAAATAGGCCACCAGTGCAAATAAACGCGGCAGCAAAAAAGTCCATAACTGAAACAACCTCAGAAGAACTCAAGAAACGTTATCCTGGGTATCCACCATGCTGGCAATAAGCTTAGCAAGCATATTAGCTTTCTCATGTTTCATGCTAAAATCCTCCAACACTTGCTATTGCACCAGAAAGTATGCATTCCTTCGGCTTCTTGTCGCAACACAACTGATCGATGTCTTTCAGCTTGTAGTTGAGACTCAAGAAATCGAACTGATTCAGACAGTGAGTTCGAATATCTTGTGCCAGCGGTAGTGGCCAGTAACTCAAACACTACACCAAGACAGGACTTTGGGGTTGTCTCACTGTCTTCAAGATAGTTTTCCTTAGCTGCTTTATCAGCTTTGTTGGAGACCAACAAGGATGTCTCACTATCCTGAACCTTATCTGCATTACTTCCTTTACCGTGTCTTAATACGGTACTCTTCCCCAATATTCTGTCAGCATTCTAAAAGAAGAAACAAGTAGACACATAACAGGTTTAGTTCAAATCATACCAGTTCAAGACAAAGTAGCATTGAAAGAATATAAAGCGTGGGAAACTATACGACCCAACAAGATATAAGATGGGTACTACGAGTCTACATGTACAACAACACTATTTGGTCTGTTGTGATGCTCGTAATGAGCATGATATGAGAACTCAACTGTATACACAATTGAAATTGAAATCAACAAAGCTATTTATAAGAGCAAACCTGTTAAACAAACATGCTTAAACATACCTATTGTGCCATTGGAGTTTCAATTGTATCCTTCAATTTAAAAATAAGTTTGTATGAGTACATACAGTGATACAAGAGCAAAGTAGTATGAACGATAGCAATGGATTCTTAAATGAGAATAGTTTTTCTTCAAGTTTAAGCACTTGTTCTACACGAACAGAGTACAATAAGACGCAGACATATAGTACTTAAACATAAAAAATGAGCTCATAGACTGAGGGAGTCCTGGATTAAGGGGTCCTCGAGTGTCCGGGCTATGTGACATGGGCCGGACTAGTGGGCCATGAAGATACAAGGCCGTGGGCCTTCCCCCGTTTCCGGATGGGACTCTCCCTTGCGTGGATGGCAAGCTTGGCGTCCAGATGTGTAGTTGCCTTTCTCTGTAAACCGACTCTGTACAACCCTAGGCCCCTTCGGTGTCTATATAAACCGGAGGGTTTAGTTTGTAGAGGCTCTCAGAATTTACATTGGCTAGACATCTAGGGTTTAGCCATTATGATCTCGAGGTAGATCAACTCTTGTAACCTACTCATCAAAGTCAATCAAACAGGAAGTAGGGTATTACCTCCATTAAGAGGGCCCGAACCTAGGTAAACATTGTGTCCCCTTTGTCTCCTGTTACCTTCGATCCTCAGACGCACAGTTCGGGACCCCCTACCCGAGATCGGCCGGTTTTGACACCGACATTGGTTCTTTCATTGAGATTTCCATTGTGCCATAGACAGAAGGTTTGATGGCCTGTTCGATCATCTACAACGATCCTGTTTCGGGGGAGACTTTTCTCCCCGGACAAATTTTTGTGTTCGGCGGCTTCGTGCTGCGTGCCAACTCGGCCGGCCACCTCGAACAGATTGACAGCTACGCCCCTGGTCATTAGATCAGTTTTGGGAACCTGAATTATGTCGCCGATATCCGAGGAGACTTGATCTTCGAAGGGTTCGCGGCCTCGACCACCGCACTGGCCTTAGATCTGGAGCAAACTGCCGGGTCCGAAGATGGGAGTTTGGAGCCCACCGGACTCACTACAATTATGAAGCTCACTGCTGGAGATCCGGAGGCGACTGTGTCATCGGCAAGCACTACAAAAAAAGACACATCCGTGACATTTTGGGCCGAGCGAATTTTTTTTCTGTCATACATATGACACTTCTATGACGATAATTGTGACAAAACCCGGTATCATCATAGATGTGGTGGGCTCCTACTTCTATGACAAAAAATCATGACAGAAAATGGGCTTTTCATCCTGGGCAGGCCGGAGACGTAGCTGCATGACATTCTTTGGGCCGTCCATGACGGAAAAAATCGTGGTAGAAGCGAGGGGGAGGAAAATTTCGGGGAGTTCCCGGTTACGGTGGGAGGTCGGGGGCCGAGCGATGCGCGTTTCTGTCGTACATGTACGCGCGTGTGTGTGAGGCGTTGGCTCTAACTGAACCCGAGCGAGGCATTGGGCTCTAACTGAACCCGAGCGATTGCACTGCAGGCTACACGTTACTGAACTCGAGCGATCGATCGATGGCTGTTAACTGAACCTGATTGAGAGATTCCTTCGCTACTGCTGCTAACTGAAGCCGATCGATTGGATGAAGAGTGAGCGCTAGGGGGGGGGGGTTGGATGAACAGTGAGCGGTGGCGTTGCCTCTGGATGAACAGGACCCCATGGTGTGGAGGGCTGGATGAACAGTAGACGGTGGAGGGGTGCCTGTGGAGGGGTGGTTGAACAGGCCCCCGTGGTGTGGAGGGCTGGATGAACAGTAGACGGTGGAGGGGTGCCCGTGGAGGGGTGGTTGAACAGTAGCCGGTGGAGTAGCGCGCGGTGGAGGCTGGATGAACAGGAGCCCGTGGAGGCTGGAGGAGGTCGACGGTAGCCCGTGGAGGCTGGAGGAGGTCGACGGTGGAGATGAACAGTATCCCGTGGAGTCCCGTTTTGCGGTACGCCACACCCCTCCCGATGAACAGGACCCCCGTTTCGACCGTAGGAGGTCCGTTTCGTCCGTTTTCCGGTACGCCACAGCTCTCCCGATCAACAGGACCCCCGTTTCGACCGTAGGAGGTCCGTTTCGTCCGTTTTGCGGTACGCCACACCCCTCCCGATCAACAGGACCCCCGTTTCGACCGTAGGAGGTCCGTTTCCTCCGTTTTGCGGTACGCCACACCCCTCCCGATCAACAGGACCCCGTTCCGAACGTAGGAGGTCCGTTTCCTCCGTTTTGCGGTACGCCAGGCCTCGTTTCCATCGCCTGTTCCGTCCAAGCCCTCCCGATGAACACGACCACGCATTCCGTTCCGACCCAGCCGGTTGGCTCCCACGCGTTCCGTTGCCTCCCGATGAACACGACGCATTCCGTTGCCTCCCCATGAACACGACGCATTCCGTTGCCTCCCCATGAACACGACGCATTCCGTTGCCTCCCCATGAACACGACGACGACGCTGTTTCTCCGTTCCGACCCAGCCATGTACACGAGCCCTGGCCGTACGTATGCGCGAGTAGGCGTTCGAGACCCCGCCCGTATGTACACATACGTGGCCGTATTTTCTTTCTTGCACCCTGGCCGCTGTACGTACGTGTACATGCTACGTGCGCGCCTCTACTACGACACGTGCGCGCCTCTACATCCACCAGTATATATGTACGTACACGTTCGCGACCAGAATGACAACGCTACGTACGCTTCGACCAGGTGGGTCCCGACTGTCAGGCACTTCCTTGCGTGCGAAGATGTAGCTGGTGGGTCCCAGCAGTCAGGGGGGAAACGTTTTTTTCGCGAAATACGGTGGCCCGTCCGGTGGGTCCCCGCTGTCAGGTGGAGGAATAATTATTTTGCACGTAATAAGGAGGCACTTCCTTGCTGCGGCCGTGGACCCAGCTGTCAGCCTCTCCACGTACAGTCCACGTCCGATGGAAGCCGTTCCTTGACCACGTTGACCACGCCGCGCCGAGAGCACCAGGGCGGTGGACGACGGCGAGGCCTAGGAAGGGGACGACGCGGAGCCGGGGAAGACGCGGCAGTGGATGCCCACGCGTAGAGGAGTACGAGGGTTCACTGGTTCGCTGCGGTGTGAGGCTGCCGTCGCCGCAGAATAACAGGGGGTGTGGGTGAGTAGAGGGATGGCCTGGCCAGCGGTGGGAGTAGTAGGGGCGGTGAGGCCTCCGCCGCATCGCAGCCGGCCACGGGAGGCAGGAGCACGAGGCACGACCGGCGCTGGTTTGGGCGGCTGGAGCAAGAAGACCAGAGGTTGAAGAAGCACTACGGCCGTTGGATGGACATCGTACGGTCACTGGAGCTAGAATCGTGCATATTGACTAAGTTGACAAAGCCCTCCGTCCCCGTCAACTTAGTAGGCCCACAAGTCAGCCTGCCACTATACTGGGTCCCAGCTAACAGGGGGAGTATTCATTTTTTTGTGCGTAATAAGGAGGCACTTCCTTGCGTGCGAAGATATAGCTGGTGGGTCCGAGCTGTCAGCGGCGGTAACGTTTTTTTCGCGAAATACAGAGGCCCTTTCGGTGGGTCCCTGATGTCAGGTGGAGGAATCATTATTTTGCGCGTAATAAGGAGGCATTTCCTTGCGTGCGGCCGTGGACCCAGCTGTCGGCCTCTCCACGTACAGTCCACTTCAGATGCATGTCGGTCGTTGACCACGTTGACCAGGCCGCGCCGAGAGCACCAGGGCGGTGGACGACGGCGAGGCCTAGGAAGGGAACGACACGGAGGCAGGGAAGACTCGGCAGTTGTTTCCCACGCGGAGGGGAGTACGACTGTACGAGGGTTTACTGGTTCGTCTGCCGTCGCCGGAGAATAACAGCAGGTGTGGGTGAGTAGAGGGATGGCTAGGCCAGCGATGGGAGTACGGTGGGGCGGTGAGGCCTGCGCGGCAGCAGAGCCGGCCGCGGGGAGGAGGGAGCAGGCAGTCCCGCCGGCGCTTGTTTGAGCGGCTGGAGCAGGAAGAGCAGAGATTGAAGAAGCACGACGGCCGTTGGATGGCCATCCAACAGTCACTGCTTGTGCGTCAACCTTTTTTTAGGAAAGCCTCAAATCTGTGGAAAACAGCATACAACCCATCTGCCATTATTTCTAATAATTTACAGCCCATTTGCTAATTATTAAGGTTTTTTTGGAGCCCATATTCTTTTTGTTAGCATTACAGCCCATATTGTGGCCACGGTTAAAAAATTATACGAAATTTTGCATATTTCGGTGCGGTCCGAACTGTTTTAATCCCGAAATTTCGACTCACATTCAAACTGATTTTAAAAATAAATGTATATCAATATAAAATCCAACAAATTCTCCACGCATAAAAATTAATGTAATTTAAAATCTCGAAATGAAAAAAAAGATATTTGAAACTAATTGCCGGTTTGATGTGTTTTAAAAATGTACAGCCCATTTCTCATTACTGATGGGCCATTTTCTCGGCCAGCCGAATGAAAGCTCTCCTCGTCTTGAAAGATTTGCAGCCCAACAGGCCTGACAAAGCGACTTACTTGGCAAATCACAAAAAAACTGGGCTGTGGCCGTGGACCCAGCTGTCAGCCTCTCCACGTACAGTACTCTTCCGATGGAATGTCGTTGACCACGTTGACCACGCCGCGCCGAGAGCACCAAGGCGGTGGACGACGGCGAGGCCTAGGAAGGGGACGACGCGGAGCCGGGGAAGACGCGGCAGTGGATGCCCACGCGGAGAGGAGTACGAGGGTTCACTGGTTCGGCTGCGGTGTGAGGCTGCCGTCGCCGCAGGGCCTGGCTAGCGGTGGGAGTAGTAGGGGGCGATGAGGCCTCAACGGCAGCACAGCCGGCCACTGGAGGCAGGAGCAGGCGGTCTCCCCGGCGCTGGTTTGGGCGGCTGGTGCAAGAAGAGCAGCGATTGAAGAAGCAGCAGGACCGTTCGATTCAAATCCAACGGTTACTGCTGCTAGAATCGTTTGTTGACTAAGTTGACAAGCCCTGCGTACGCGTCAACTTAGTAGGCCCACAGGTCAGCCTCCCAACCGGTGCGCCCCAGATGTCAGTGGGAGGAATCATTTTTTTCGCGTAATAAGGAGGCAGTTGATTGCGTGCGGCCAGGCCAGCGGAGGGAGTAGGGTGGGCCGGGGAAGCCTGCGCGGCATCACAGCGGGCCACAAGAGGAGGGAGCAGGCAGTCCCGCCGGCGCTAGTTTAGGCGGCTGGAGCAGGAAGATCAGAGATTGAAGAAGCACGTCGGCCGTTGGATGGACATCCAACAGTCACTGCTGCTAGAATCGTGTGTTCACTGACAAAGCCTTGCGTAAACAAGTCAGCCTCGAAATCTGTGGCGTGTACAGCCCATTTGCTATTATTTTTATAATTTTTACTCATTTTCTAATTCATATGGAATTTATTGCAGCCCGTTTTCCATTTTTAGAATTGCTGGCCATTTTCTGGTCAGTACCAGGGTCAAAAAATTAACTAAATATGTGGGAAATTTTGAAAATTCGCAAATTTTTGCTGGGGAACGAAATATTCTTAATCCAAAAATTAATAGCCATACTAAAACAAATTTAAAAATAAATTAGTACTATGTCATGTTAAATCCAATGAAATACGTATAAGATATCAGTGAAGAACAAAAACAAAAAAAGAAACTTATATCCCATTTGCTATAATTTTTTTGGAATTTTCAACCCCTTTTGATATTACTTTTAACAGACATTGACCATACTCTTAAGCCAGGCCGGAATGCATCCCTCCTCGTCTTGAAAGATTTGCAGCCCAGTAATTCGGAGAAAACAAATAGGCCTAGCTTGGGTATTCTTCAAAAAGAAATACTGGGCTACCTATTTTCCCAAAGAACTGGTGCATGAGCATTTAGCTTTATTTATTTATTTACTTATTTATGTTTAGGGGACCATGAGCATGTACCTGGGCCGGATTCATGTGAGAGCCTCCCTTCCAGTTAATTATGGGCTTCTCTATTGGGCCTTCATCAGTGGGCTGCATGTTATCAACAAGTGGAAAATGTGTTCCGTACGAAAAATAGTATGCGCTACGTACGGTACGGGGCACTAAAGGATCGAACCGTGCAACGACTTCCAAAACATTGTGTTTGTCGTTCTAACAACACATTTATTCAACCAACAGACGAAATATACTACTGATTGTACATTGAAAACAGCAGCAGCAGCAACCAGGGCTGGGGGTGCAACAGAAGCAGTAAGCAGGCCAGAAGAGTGAAGACGCAGCTCTCTCTTCCAAACCAAACATCAGCCATCATTACAAAAGGGCTACCAAAAAAGAACAAGTGTATGCATCAAACTAAATAAAGATCCTACTACACCAAGTGTACGCATCTAACTAACTGGCTCAGTTAGACGTTACTATTTATTAAGCTGTGGAGATTGGCTGACGGCTTGAACCAGATGGGTGCCTGACGGGGGAAACTCCAGCCAGCAGGTCGAAGTCTGATACTTGCGACCCTCTCTCCTACTTTGGGCTGCAGAGCGTGGCGGCACATATCAGGGTATGGTGCATGCAGAGACGCATGGTACGCTGTGTACACACAGTTTTGCCTGATGAACGAAACCGCGCTGCCATCATGATCCTTGCCGTCGGTTATCTCCTGGTTAATCGGATAATTCAGTCCGACAAACAGAGAGCGTGTACCAAGGCTACTTACCAGCCTCCAGTCAAAAATTCCTGAAGGCCCAGAGAAGCTGGGATCCTGCTCAAAGACCTTGCAGTGACTGTGATTGTATTCCGCGAAACAACACGTCCGGTACGTGCGAACGATCATCAATCTTTCGCCGTCGTCTGATCGAGCCAGGAACCACCTGCAACTGCCATGCCGCTTTTCTTTGAAAGGTTCTGGGATTAGGAAGGGTAGGGACACCAGGCGGCCTACAACATCATATCAAGTTGGAGTCAAATAAAAAAGGGCTCTTGATTTAGTCAATCTTAAGAACAGCATGTTATGAGCATGAATATTTTTTCAGCAAATGTTGACAGTAATATAAGCAAGCCATCATGATATCATAGGAAAGTAACATACTGCTGTAACAGCCGTTTGTAGCGATGACTGGAGTAGGCCAGCAATACGTCCAGCCATAGAAGGAGTCGACAGCGTAAATGAAGCCCTTGTGTTCAATGGCATCAGAGAACCATGGAGGATGTATGATCCTGCGATGGACGTGCAGATTTATCCACTTACCGCAGTGACCTGTCAGATAGGCGAGACCGCGGTTGAAGAACGCAATTAGCCTGAAGTCTTTATAATTCGCAGATCTTGTGGGCACTTGGCAGATTACAACCTTGAGCAAATCAAACTTGGTATCATGTTGGCTACTGTAAGATTCCGAGTATTCTGGGCCGCGGTGCCAAAGCAGTGCAGTGTTAATCGAAGGAAGGGGGATCAATCGCCGGGTGTAGACCTCCACGAGCATCCAGCTGCCGCGACCGTCGACGAGCACCATCCAAGACGTGTTCATGCCGACCCAGTACATACCGTTAATGTAGTTGAGGCTGACGGGGATCGGATCGCAGTCAAGGGGGTTGATGCTCGCCACCCTACGATCGTTATGCTGCGTGACACGCCGTTTCTGAAGATCAGGCGGCATCAGCAAGCAAGGAGCTGGCTTAAAAAGCTCCGGCCTGAGGGCTTTGAGTAAACGGTACAGCCCCGACGAGCACGCGGCGAGCGGCATGGTACTGAGATTGTCCACACGCGAAACAATGAGCTTGATTACCTCTGTGGGGAGCGAATTCCAGCCACTCTTTCGGCGGACGCTGCTCGGTTCTGCCATTGTTAGTGCTTGGGTTTCGGACGAGGGGGGAGGCGCCTTAGCGGGGATGGAAGATTGGACGAGATTATGTGCGGACAAAGATGGAGAAGCGAATATGTGCTGCGGGAAGTGGACAGGTGATGATGACTACAGCACGCCGCTTGACTTACGAGACACATACCAGCAGCGTAGGGTCATGTCGATGCCAGACAACTTGCTTGAGTGATCACAGTACTGGTACTCCCTACAGTGCTATGCCCTAACTTGCTTGAGTAGAGTAGTAGAGTAGGACTCTGCTCTACTACTAGCACCGGAGGAGTAGTATATTCTAATCTAAAATAGTTACAAACTTCAATGCCCGAGCGTGGAACGACTACGAACCGTGCTCAAAGACCGTGTCTACGTGGTGTTTGGACATGGGCGACAACCTCAACGCCAACGGTGCTGCTCCCGTTGCACCGTATGTGTTTCTGTCCTTCCTGTTCGAAATCGTGGTAGAATTCATGTTTCTACTCTGTATCCTACTACTATGCTAGTCCACATGATTAGTTTCATCTCTGTTATAGCCGTCATGATTTATTTTGTGCTTATTCGGATTAAATCTCGTAGTAACTTGCTCATATATTCAACTGGCGCAACGTCCCCTACAGCCACTCCCGTTTCATGGACGGCCTGGTCGATGCCTCCAAGGAGCCCTTCGTCCACTGCTATGAGTGCCCGATGCCGTTTTGTGGCTCGCCGGCGGACATGGTGCATCACCTCACGGATGCGTGCAGCGGTCACTGCTGGCCCTTGGCGGAGAACATCAAGTACGAGACGTGCTACCCGTTCACCATGCCGGAGTCGCTGGAGGATCACCGCCGCCTGCTAGTCTCGGAGGAGGACGGCAGCGTCTTCCTCTTGATCGTGGGCACCGGCGAGGCCCGCGCAGGCCGCCGCCCCGTCTCTGTAATGTGCGTCAGGGGCGACGCCGCTGACGCTGACACTGACACGAGGCCGATGTACGGGTGCGTGGTCAGTGTTACTACCCCTCCGGGTCGCGTGGGCGGCGACACCGGCCTCATCGAACGGACTTGGACTCTGGGGAGCTGGGACTATCCCGCCAATGTGGACTTGGAAAACCCATGGCATCCTTTACCCGCCGACGCGGTGCACGGGGACTCCAAGGAGGTTCACCTGGACATACGCATTATCAAGTTAAATGTTGATCATTAGTCTTCGCTCAATGTAATCCGCTGTCTAAGCATGTGGAGACTTCCATGCAGGATCTTGCTCTATTGGAGTATCGCGCATGAATAAAAGTGTATCCGTTTATGGTTTAGTCTAGAATCTTCCATGTATGAATTTTTACTACAGTACTGGTGAAAGACTTACGATGAACCATTTCTTACATCTCCTCTGCCCGCTTGCAAGTCATCCTGATTTAATCCCTCCGTCTAGGTGTATAAGGGCATGGTTAATATTACTTAATAGTATAGCCAACTGTTGACTATAAGAAAGTGCCATGTCATCTGTAGCCAACATGTATAACAATCGATACTCAAAAACTAATTCTTAAAGATCATTTCTTGCAAAGCACAATAAGTGTTATTTCTTCACAAGTTTTGGATGCAGGTTGAACAGTTGAACGCTTTTGTTTGCAAAAGATACCTTTTTATCTATTTCACCCGGATGTTTGTGAGCTCTAGAGATGAAATAATATCCGAAGAAACCTATCGATACCCGTTACACATGAGATGACCCCCACATCCTTTGTCAAAATAAACAACTCCCCGATCAATGCATTTCACTCTTCGGTGCAACGCACGGGCACCTTACTACTATAGATTAGTACGACCAAAAATTGAACTAACATTATATATAGTACGATAAATGCTGATGCATGTCACCTAAAATTATATCATTCAAAACTATGTTCAAATACGAATCCAACGATATAGTTTTTGTTGACATGCACTAACATTTTGTCAGTTAAATCTTCAGTCAAATTCAATGGGGGACTAATAAACCACGACCGATGTAGTACAAGTGTAGAGGGCGGCGCTGCACGGGAGTCTCACCTCTCACCCCGCTCGTGGCGCGGCAGTAAAGCCGTCATATCACAAAACCCAACCACTCCCAGTAATAAGTGGCCTGGTAAAATAAACGGACAAGCAACCATCACATCCCTCCGTCTTTTTTGCATTTCATCTCTCTGCATTTACTTTCTCCGGTTCATCTCGCACACTCGATCCCTAGCTACTACTCCTAGGGCCAGTTCTTTTGGCGGCTTCCCCAGCTTTTCCCACAAGACTAGTCACAGTGGAGAGTAACAATAAGGCGCCTCACTCATTTATTTGGGCTTCTAAACTACTACTCCGTCCTGGTTTATTCCTCACCATTGTAATTTGTGCTAAATTTTGACCAAAGATTTAACTGGTTTATTCCTCACCATTGTAATCCCTCCGTCTAGGTGTGTAAGTCATCTTACGAAAACCAAATAATCCCAAAACACTTAGGCGCGGTGCATTAACTTCTACTCCGTACCTCGTTTCTTGTTTCTTGACATATCAACCAATAAGAGATAAAGAGTGTGCATGCTTTTAATGACTTGAGATATCAAACACGACATGCAGTGGTTAGTTCATTGCATGCAATACTATTAATTAGCAAATAAACATTAACGTTTCTCGTTTTCTCCTCCTCCTTGGTCACGGTGCACAGCCTAAGATGACTTACTCACCTAGACGGATGGAGTAGTGCATGTGACATGCACTAACATTTCATTAGTTAAATTTATGATCAAAATTTGACACAGATTACAATGGGGACCAATAAACCAGGACGGAGGTAGTAGTTATGGGATTACTAATCTAGAAGCCTAAAAGAACTGGCCCCTGGTACTCCTACTAGTAGTAGTACTCAAGTTGGAATTCCAATTGCACGGCACAACTTGTTAGGCAAAAAATTCGATACAGGGTGTAGGAAGCGGTTTGGGAATTTGCATGCCTTTCCAACCAGTGAGATACTCCGTACAAAGTACGACAGAGAAATAACCACAGAGAAGGAAGCTAAAAGTAAACAATCAAACGAGCATTTTTGCATTTGTTTTGCATTGAATCGTTTCACAAGCTTGACTAGTGCTGTTTTTCTACTTTTACAAAAACCGCATCGTAATGTTAAAACGTGCATTTGCACGTACATAAGTAATAGTAGTACTCCCTCCGTCTAGGTGTATAAGTCTTCCCTCCTTCTTGGTCACGGTGCACAACCAAAGATGACTTATTGACCTGGACGGAGGGAGTAGCACAGTCTGCAAGCATATATCGAGAGAGACGTGTAGTGCGATAGTATATAGTAAAGTTTGTGCTATATGCACGTACTTGCAAAATGCGTACGAATACACAAGGTTTCCAAACTTTCCCTTTTACATACTTAATTAAGGACGCTAAAAATTCCTGAACGTTCGGGATTTATCATTTGCGTCCCAAAACTAATGAGATCGCCTTACGAAACAAAAATTATACTCCTCCTAAAAGCCACGGCGCTCGCAGGAGCGCTTGCGGCGCGCCACGAGTGCCCTGGTGCGCGGCCGTTTCCCAGCGCGCCGACACAACGCCTCTTCCTCAGCCTCGCAACTCGCGAGGTGCTGATTGGCGGCTTGCCGGCGGGCGAGCGCGATCTCACCGGTGTGGTGATCCGGCGCCAACAGGTACTCCTCCTCGCTGGAAGCGTGCACCCGGTCCACGTACCGCCAAGCGTAGATGAGGCGCTTGGGCCCGACTGCACTCAGGGCGTCGGCACGGGCGTCCTCCGCCACCCTCACGGCCCTCGCACGAGCCTTCTGCCAAAGAGCCAATTGCCTGACTCTCTCGGACGCGACATAGGCCTCCCAGGCAGCTTGTTCCGCGGTGCGCTTCTCTTCCTCGGCCTTCTTCTCCGCCTCTATTTTGGCGCGCTCTGCTGGAGGCAAAGCCTCCCACAAGGCGACATCCATTTCTTTCCAAAGCTCCTCAAGGCTGGGGGGCTCGGCGGGCGGCGCGGCGTTCTCCTCGTAGCGGGGAGCCGACGCGTCCTCCGGCGCGCGTGCTGGCGAGATTGGGAACGCCGACGCGTCCACCTCGACGCGTCGCGGCGAGGAGCGGAACGCCGACGCGTCCTCCTCGACTAGTGGCGGCGAGGAACGGAACGGCGACGCGTCGCGTCGCGGCGAGGAGCGGAACGCCGACGCGTCCTCCTCGACTAGTGGCGGCGAGGAACGGAACGGCGACGCGTCGCGTAGCGGCGAGGAGCGGAACACCGACGCGTCCTCCTCGACTAGTGGCGGCGAGGAACGGAACGGCGACGCGTGACCGTCCGCGCGGTGCAGCGAGGGGCTCCTAGGGCTTGGGAGGGGCGATGCCATGGTGGTCGACGTGAGAGGGAGGGGGAGGAGATAGCGATGAACGTGAACGTGAGGGGGAGGAGATAGCGATGTCGTGGGAGGCGCAGTATTTATAGCGAGCAATGGCACACCTACGTAAGATATGGACTGAGCTGCACTGACTTAACTGCAGGTCCAGTTGCGTCACTGACATGTGGGCCAGACCCCTGTTGGGCCCATATGTCAGTGACCCAATGCACCTGCAGTTAAGTAACAGCTACGTGGGCATATTTGTTGGAGTAAATTACGGGGGAGCGAAGGGGTGGAAATATTGCTGGTCACAACGGATTGGACGAGCGTGGGGGGAGGAGAGTCATGCATGCAGATTTTTTCACACGGGGTGGAGTGGTGGGACCGCCGGAGGGAGAAGGAGAGTTTGGCAGGCATATTGTTTCCACACATGGAGAGGAAAAGATTTGGAGACGAACGGGCTTCCTGCAGGTATGGGGAACGGTGCATAATAAGTCATCTTGCATGCCGGGCTAGGTATAGTCTCAAGTCATTAAAAACATACACGCCCCACACATGTTCATATTTCAAGGTGCACTAAATTATTGCATGCGATGATTAAGGCTGGCCATAATGGTGGTATCTTAGCTGGTATCATGCACACGGGAATAGCAAACATGCTGATGTGGCAAAGAATTAAAGAAGAGAGGGGGGTTAGAGTAACTAGTGTTCATGCATGCATTGGTAAACACATTTTTTTGTGAAGAACGACAGCACTAGTTGAGTACTTTTGCAGACTTCAAAAACTATTCCACCGCCTCTACTATCTTGCTAAGAGTAGGTGAAATTTTTGAATCGAGCCCTTTAAACTAGAAGGGAGGTAGTGGTACTCTAAGGCTGGTCATAGTGGGGAGTAACTTAGACTAGTAACATGCATATGTTACTAGTCTATGTTACTACCTCTATAGTGCATAGTATCATAGATTAGTATCATAGGTGGTCTCATTTATTGCCATGCATGACACATAGTAGCATCACATTTATTATGTTACGGTATCTACCTATGTTACTATAACCATCTCTCTCTTCTTTAATTGCCTACCACATTAGCATGTTTGCGAGTCCCAAGTGCATGATACTACTTATGTTACCCCCACTATGGCCAGCCTAATAGCTAACCTTGTTGTGATGACAAGATAGGACATGGCACGCACCTGGACGGAGGAACTAGTCTGCATTGTGCATTTAAGTTTTGTCTGAAGTCAATGTACCTCTACTTTCACCAGACTTATAGAAAAATGTGTCAACATTCACAATGTCAAATCAATATTTTTACACTCATTATAAAACGTAGTTCTTATACTCATTATAATCAGTATTGTAGATATTGATATTTTTAGTATAAATTTGGTCGTGGGATTTCATTGATGCCTGTCAAAGCGTGGAGGAAGCGGAGCTTAGGGCTTGCATTGCCGGTCTCTACATAGGTATTTCTCTTCATAATCCTGTAATTTTAGAGACTGATTGCGCTTTTGTGGTAGCGTCTCTTGCATCGGGGGACTATGACAGGTCTGCTATGCGTGACCTGAAGATGAAAGCGTTGAGCATCTCGAAGTTGATCAACAATCTTCAATTGTCAAAGATTAGCCGTTCGGCCAATAAGGTGGCACACTTAATCGCTAAGTATAGCTTTGACAATAGATTAGATGGTATTCTTGTAAATAACGTACCGCCCTGTGTGGTGAATATTGTATCGAATGAGTGTACTGGTGTGGCTGGTTAATTAATATAAGGTGGTGTTCAAAAAAAGTATAAATTTGGTCAAACACTTTGCAAACGGTTGACGGGAGTAAAAAGGACCAGAGGGAGTATCATGCATGCGGAGTAGGCAAAAAAATTGCTTGTCTAAAAAAAGGCAAAAAAATTGCTCATTTATAGCCGGTCGAAGTCTCAAAGGGCGCGACCGCGCGAGGGAGGCGAAGGTCGTGGGAGGCGCGACGTTTGACGGAATTAAGTGAAGTTACATCCACGCGCCGGCATGGCGTGCGAACAGGCAGAAGCTATACCGTCAGGCCTACGATATGGGTCTAGTAGACATGACATCTAGTGGGTCCCGCATAGTTCTCGAGAACTCTTTGGGGGCTTGCAGCCGTTTATCCACCGGGCAAGCCAGCAACCCCACGCCGTTCGCACGCCCTACTCGTCCCCGTCTTCTACCTTACAACAGTTCGCTCCCAGTCGTCCCGTCCTTTCACATTAGTTCGCTCCCAGTTTTTTTTGCGGGGTACAACAGTTCAACTTCTCCTAACCCTCCCAAAATCCATGGCCTCCCAAATCTCCATGGTCGCCGCTGAGTACCAGGTTAGAGCCATCACCGGCGATCAGTTCATCGTCATCTACACACGTGGATCCGAGACGGTGAAAGCATGGCTTGCTCGCTTCCTACGCATGTTCAACAGTTCAACGGATGAGTGGGTCGCTGGGCTAGATGTTGAGAACACCACAGTCCTGGGACGAGAGAAGGATCTAAAGGATAAAGAGAGGAAGAAGCCCGCCGTGATCAAGGTTTGCGTACATAACGTTTGCTTGGTCTACCACATATGCCATGCCGACGTTGAGTGCCAAGATTTTAAGAACTTCCTCAAGGACAAAAGAGTGAAATTCGTTACTGTAGGCTTTAAGAACGATAGGGATGTCCTGCGTCGGATAGGTCTCGTTGTAGGCCAGCCCTTCGATCTCCATAAGGCAAGCCTGGTGTCCTCCTCTCAACCTTCAATGCTGACCCTGGCAGCAGCCATGATTGATCCTTCATACGCTAAACTGAAGAAACCTCATCACGAGTTTCATCATGCCCGGCTCGCGGAAGGACGTGTTGCCGGCACACGCGGATTCAATGAAGGCAAGCGGGGCATTCTTAAGCTGGTTGCACGCGGCAAGGAGGCGTGCTTAGCCGGGCCTACAGCGAGTGCGGCCCTCTTGGCTGGCGCGCCGGTTCAATGCTTGCGCTATGAGAGGTCGCGTCCGTGTTAGAGCAATCACTCCCTCCAGTCCTTTTTTGTTTGGGTATAACAAAATCGCGTTTTCCATTCACATTTTACAAGTAAAATTCGTGGACAAACTTTCACCCAAAGTACGATGGGGACTAGTAAACCAGAATGGAGGTAGTAGTTTTTTTTTAATCAAAGAAGGGTTTCCCCTTCCAATTTTCATTACTGAAAACCAGCATCTAAATCTAAACCATAGTATTTGCCCCAGAACTACCATGTTCAACATCTCGCTACATAAACCCATACAATCTCCATCGCAAACAAAAAACCATACAACCATACGCCAAGGAGGTACGTAGTACTATGAATTCCATTTTCGCTCCATACCAATCGTTCTAAAAACTACTTACTACTTATAACGCGCCATTGAAAATTGGAACTCTTAACCCCGCTAAAAAAATGATATTTTAAACGTGGCTACTCGATCTGTGGCAACTGGTGAGCCACCGTGCTCCAAGTCGTTCACCTGTGGTCCTGACCATCAACTCCTACGGATCAAATTATCACGCGAGCTGACTATTCCTACAAAGGCGCTCCACCACGTACCCGGTACCCGCGAATGCAGCAATCGTGGACCTAATGTTTTAGGTTTTATTTCTTAACGTCGCCTTTACGTAACACTCATGTGTGCGAGACAGCAAGAGGCCGACTGCGTGCGTGCGCCTCTTCTCTTCGTATATGTACTCCACCATTTGTCTGGTGTCCAAAAAATTATAATAACTACTAGAAATGTGCCAATGCGTTGCCACACGATCAAAGTAGATTAATACATGTTCACCGATTTGATAGAAAAAAAGTTCTAGTTTTGAAATACGTATATCACTAAAAATATGTTATGTTTCACTCAAAATATATTCCTATGGTGGTTTTGATGAGATAAGGGAGGAATGTTGTTGGTTTCAAGATTTGAGAAGTGGTATATATATAATTTCTACTCTTACTAGCAAGATGCCCGTGCGTTGCACGGAACATCAAGATCTTGTGGGAGAAAAGGATGAACGAGGGAAGGCCTTATCTGCAAATGTGGTGAAGAGTGCGGGTAAATTGCCATATTTTCCTTCCTATCCGTCAGATATAAATCGGACGACCTACATTGCAGGATGGCAGGCCCACCACCATCACCAACTCTATTTTTTATCCCTACTCTTATAAAAAGCATTGTCGGTGATGATCGTGTGCCTGCCATCTGCAATATAGGCCGTCCGATCTATATCTAACGGATAGGAAGGAAACTATGGCAATTTTGCAAAAAGATACCCACACCCCTCTCCACATTTGCAAATAAGGCCTTCCCTCGTTCATCCTTTTCCCCCACAAGATAAACTACTCATACAAATGCATCTTGATGTTCCGTGCAACACATGGGCATCTTGCTAGTTGTTGCAAAAAGCCCATGTGTGTGTGAGAGAGAGGGAGAGTGGAGGAGGACGGAGTGCATGTGTGACAAAGACACAAGGAGTGTGTGTGCGATAGGTATCAGCTTAAAATGAGGCGATAGTGTGTGTGTGCATGATCGAGAGGGCGTGTCTCAAGAAGGGAAGAAAAATCTACGTAGATACAAGGAGTGGGAGAGAGACATGTATGCGATAGTGGAAGCACGAGTGTGCGGGTGTATAAACCTATCTAGAGGCTAGCTAGTCGATAAATGTTTGTGAGAGAAATATGAGTCGGGGTGCGAAAGCGAGAGTTTTGGGTGTGAGAGAGAGAGAGACGGTAGTCGGGAAGGGGAGTGGAAGCAGGAGTTGTCTGTGTGTGTCTGTGAGAGAGAGAGAGAGAGGAGACGGTAGTCGGGGTTGTCTGATCGGTAAACAAATGAATAATGTCAGTCTGGGATGCAGACAAAAAGGAGACCGCAACAAATGTTGTGTCTACAGGTGAGAGAGAGAGAGTAATTTTAGTGGTATGAGTCATACGTAGAGACATATAGGGTGTGTGAGAGAATCCCATAGAGAGAAAGACAAAGTGAAAGACGAGTGGAGACTGTGTGTGTGGCGGTGAAAAGGAAACACTACAGGAATCAGCTATTTTGCCGTCTGCCACGGCGGACGGCAAAGGCATGAACGGCGGACGGCAAAGGCCTTTGCCGTCAGCCGCGGACAGCAAAAGGCTCCGGCAAAGTAGGCTACGGTAAAGAGCTACTTTGCCGTCTGCTTTCGGCGGCTGACGGCAAAGGGACCTTTGCCATCAGCAGCAGACGGCAAAGCAATTGGACAGGGTTAGCTCCGTTAGCCGCTAACGGGAGGCTTTGCCGTTAGCCTCCTACAATCATAGACGGCAAAGAAGTTTGTCTGTTTATTAAAATAAATAAACAGTCCAAGTGCAGAGGCTATAAATAAACACAACATTATCCATCCGCACTTCGTTCCAAGAATCAAAGACAAACGGACAAATTTCACAATACAATATTACAATATTTACAAAGAATACATCATCCACACTTTGTTCCAAGAATACATCATCCACGAACGGACAAATTTCACAAATTTCACAATACGAACACGACATTATCCATCCACACTTTGTTCCAAGAACGAACGGACTCCTCTGTGCCAGTGGTCGCCGGAGAAAATAGCAGCCGTGCCCTCTCACTTCTCCTCGAGGCCGGGGCTGAGGTTCGAGGCCGGCGGAGGCCGGCGGGGCTAACGGAGCCAGGGCCGATGGAGCCGGGGCCAATGGAGGCCGGCAGGGGAGACGAGGCGCGGAGGCCGCCGCGGTCGACGAGCGACGAGACGCGGAGGCACGCGGGGGCGACGGGCGACGGGGCCGGGGCCGGCGGACGAGAAGGCGGCCAGTGAGGTCGGGGCCGGCAGGCGAGATGGCGGCCAACGAGGTGGTGGAGGGCGCCGGCGGGCCGATGGAGGCCGGCGGGGGCGACGGGTGAAGTGGCCGGGGCCGGCGGTGAAGGGGGAAGTGGACGCGGCCGGCGGAAGAAGTGGTGGCCAGCGAGGCTGGATCCGGCGGGCGAGGTGTTGGCTGGCAAGGCCGGGGGTCAAGGCGGTGGCGGGCGCCGGCCGGCCGGTGTGCCGATTTGGATCGAGAGGGAGAGAAAGGAGAGAGAGATGTGGTGGGGTGAGGTGGGGATAAGGGACAAAGGGAGAGAGAGACGTGGTGGGGTGAGGTGGGAAGTGGTGGGTGCGTGCGTGGGTGTGCGTCATGGGTGCGTTCGTGGGTGTGCGTCCGATGGGGTGTGGGTGGGGATGCCATGTCATCGATCCGCATGATCGATCCAGGTGTTGTGCTTCTTCTTTGCCGTCCGCCCCGGCTTTGCCGTCTGCTATTTGATCTTTGCCGTCCGCTAGCAGACGGCAATGGTTAGACATTGCCGTCCGCTAGCAAACGGCAAAAAAGTTAACCTCTTTGCCGTCTGCTGGCAGACGGCAAAGAAGTTGACCTAGCCACGCCGTGCCCCATGGGGCCCACTAGGCTCTTTGCTGTCTGCCTTTTCCCTCTTTGTCGTCAGCCAGCAGACGACAAAGAGCCAGCTGATGGCAAACAGTCTCTTTGCCATCTGCCAGCTCTTTGCTGTCCGCTATCCCAAGGCAGACGGCAAAGAGCCTCTTTGCCATCAGCTAGCAGACGGCAAAGAGCTGGCAGATGGCAAAGTACCAGATTCCAGTAGTGAAAGCTTAGGTACCGAGTGATACCAGAGAACAGTAGAGACGTGAGAGATAATGAAAACCGTGTAATGTATAATGATAGGGAGAGTTCGACACTTCTCAAGGGAGACGTCGAGAGACCATGTTTGCGAGGATAGGAGAAACATGAAGTGAGCGTGCGGGCGAGCTGGAGAAAAGAGAGTGATAGCTACCTAAAGGAGCATGCATGCGAGAGAGATGGGCGTGAAAGGAGTGAACAAAAAAGGGATTCAAATATTTGAATTCGAGATGATGATACATGTAATCCATACTCGAACCAAAATTGATCTATCAAACATGCATACTCATATGAATTCACGCACATCTATGTTATTTAATATGTAGATATTATTGATCCATACATTTTAGTAGAACATAATTTGGTTAAAAAAATCAAATTCAACCTTAAGATTTTGAGATCGTTGTATTTGTAAATCATATTATACATATAAAGGAGCACAATTCTTTGTTGTGCTTTTGAAAGTATATATAAAAAATGATGTATATAGAATGTAATTCCAATTGAAAATGGATCCCGCCCGAAAAAAAAGAATACAAACGGGATTCGAATTGAGTTGGCACGGTAAACGTGCACTCTGCAAAATTTTAACGAAGCGGGGAAAGTCGCAGTAACCGCCCGAAACCAAAATCTGCGAGATGGAAATCACTACTGCCTATCCCTGCCACGCAAAGCCTATCTGCTGGATTTCTATAGGTTTCGATAGGGGTAGGTTTGTAATTTCACCCAAACATGACATAACCGCCTCTCACCCGGATTGATACACGGTGGGCGCCAAAACACAGTGTGTCCTCGGCCGAAATCGACTCCCTCCCCGATTCATATTCATACACGGTGGGCGCCAAAAACAAACTCTCGTCGGCAAATATTCGGTGTATGCGAGATTACCGTCCTATCCCCAACCGACTAATGTTGCTGTGATGTAGTAGAAATTTGAAACGGGGGCTAAGTTTGTAAATTTCCTCGCATTTGAGACAAGCGCGCCCTGAATACATGGTTCCCCCCTTCCTCTCTACCTCCCTTTTCCCCATTCGTACTCCGTGGGCGCCAAAACACCCTCTCCACCCCACCCTCCTCCTCCGTCCGCCGCCGTCCGCCACCCCATCCACTGTCGTCCTCCTCCACCATGCCGGAGCTGATACCCCGACGCCGCCGTCCATTACAAGAGATCGACCTCTTTCATCCACGGCTTCGGACCGGGATCCTTGCATCCTGTCCTCTCGCTTCATCCCCGCTGTCGTCCACCTTGCCGGCGCCGCTCCTACGACCGTCTCGTCCACCGCGCCTCGCCGCCACCGTCTACCCTCCTAGATCTGGTTCCACGCTGCTGACAGCCATCGCTACCGCAGCACCATCAAATTCTTAGCAGACGCGTACACGGCGCCGCACCAGAGGCGGTACTCTTTCGTATCTGCTCAACTTATTTATCGCAGCAAGAAAATAGATCGCCACTGCTTTACTATGATTTCTTGTCTTGGTTGCGAAGTTGCCTTTGTCCGTTTTGCACCTTTAGATCCGCCATGGCACGCTCAACACTATACTCCCAATTCTTATGGTTTTCCCCTTTCATATTCCACACTAGTTAAATCACAGTAGACTAAATTTGAAAATTGGGTCAGTCGATTTTTCAGAGCTCTCCGGAGTTCGCCGGTGCGATCAAAGGGGCTCGGGTGGTTGTGGGGCCTCGCTGAACGAAGAAAACTCGATGCGGGTGGGGGTTGGGGCGGGGGTGGGGGTGGGGGTGGCGGAGGAACACAGGCGGTGGGGGCCGGTGGTCCGGCCAGCGGCTCATGCGGTGTTCTGTATGGGAAGAATCAGAGATGGGGAAGAAGAAGGGTTAGGAGATGTAGGATCTTCATCCAACCGCCTGAAATGGTAGATAGACAGCTGGGAGTTGCATTCTTAATGCGCTCTGGTTCATCATGTGTGGGCACTGCGCAACCAACATTTTATTATCCAAAATCTGCTTGCTCTTCTTTACCATGTTCCTCTTCCGTTCTTCTTTAATATGTACTCTCTCCATTCCTAAATACAAGTCTTCGTATAGATTTCACCATGGACTACATATGGAGCAAAATGAGTGAATCTACACTCTAAAATGTATCTGGATACATCTATATGTGATCCATAGTGGAAATCTCTACCAAGACTTATATTTTGGAACGGAGGGAGTATGATAGTAGTACATTATGTTCCTTGTACTGAAGATGAGCAGGGACATTTGCAGTGTAGAGGTCTATATGGTCGTTTGTGATGGACACTTTGAGCCTCTTTGATTCGTAGGATCTTGTAAACATAGGAATAGGATTTGTAGTGGCCTGCCCACTTGAATCATATAAGAATAGCAAGAAAATGCAGGGAGCTGTGTCGCCTTTGAGAGTTACACTGATATTAACAGTAGCGCACCTTCACTTGAAGAGAGCTGGTATCCGAAGCCTTTCTAGCTGTACCGGCAATACTAGCACATATATTCCAGCAAGTTCCACTTTGCTGATTTTACTCTGATGCTTAAGGTTTTCCCATTATATCTACACTATGATCTGTGTAGCTGCTTTGTGTCACACTAGCAGCAGTCCACTCTTGAAGCTAAACACTGCAATGACTTACAAAATTGGCACCAAGGCATTGAGTGCCATTCTGGATGCAATGAAACTCATACGCTCCCCACCTGTTGATTCTTGTTCAGAAATGATCCTAATGACTATTCTAACCTCGAGGAGTCAAAGGCGGATGGCCTGTCCTGTTCACCCATCAAGGTGCCTGTTCTAATTTGGTAATGTTTAATTGATTGCGGGTATCTTTCATATGTTGTCTTGCATTTCTTCTACTTTGTTGCACCGCCATCTGCTTAGTTTACTCATCATATATGTCGAGATGCCATGCCCATCCATTATCAATACATATTCCATTTGTCATCATACCATGTTTTTCCACTCAAATGCTGTTCATGTGCATCAGACATCAAAAAGGAAGAGGGTGATTGCCGAACTTGAAGGAGCACCAGCAAAGTCCGTGAAAAACGTGGTGGTGCCGGAGAAATCAGACAGCACCCCACTTATATTGGTTGTACAACCAGTGACACAAAACGTAGGACCGACTCCAGTAGACTGTACCCATACTTTACTGGCCACACCACTAGCCCACCACATAGGACCTGCCCTCCAGCAAAAGGTATAACAATTTCATTTGCCATAGCACCAGCTGTACCACAGAAAAATCCCACTCCAGCAAAAAGTACAGCAAGTCCACCGGCCGAAGACCTATCCCAACTGCAGAGACGGCCAATTCCTGCAGATTGGAACCCCATTCCATTTATTCCCAGTTTAAAAGACAATGCTTTCAATGTTGTTAGGGACTACCTGCATATATTCCCATCATGGGAAGATTATTGTGAAGACAAACACCATTTTCACATCTTCCTGTCCAACTTACGTGTAAGTGCTATTATTCATGGTTATTATTTTCCAGTTTTTTGCTGATTGAACACATCAATGATTTACATTACATTGTTGTAACTAGGCGAGGGTCAATCTGGATAGTCATGACGAGCAAAGCTTGCTTGTGCTTTTCAAGGAAGCATTGCAGCAGTATCGGTGTTACCTGAGGAAATCACACTTTGATGGCAAGTCTATAAACGAATTTCCGGTGAAGTCTCCTGTGCTAAATTTAGAAGACATTGAATGGAAAAACCTTCTTATGCACTGGTCTCGTTCCCAGATGAGGTACTGTCTATGAAATCACATGACAATTTGAACTTCTACTTTTCCGCATGTGCCTTACGGATCTTTTTTGCAGGAAATTTGCTCGAAGAAGAATTCCGGTTTGACAAGAACGACAGGATATCGCAAATATGCTGCCCGCTGCTTTGCTCTTGTTAGTACCTGTTGTCCTGTATCACTGTACTTGCATACATACCTGGTTCATTATGTGACATCAGTATGCATGATAGCTTGCTTATCAATTGTTCGCTCCAAATTATCTGATATGTATGAATGGTTACATTAGTGTAGAATATATCCAATGCCAATGTTTTTTTAGCTCTGCATTGTTCTTGTAAGTACATCCTGTCCTCTATCAGTGTACTTATAATGACAGGTAGTTGTTCATGTACCATCACTCTGCACCTTATTTTCCTTTGCCCTCCATTTTCTACACATCAGATCTATATTTACTCTTACCATAAGGTTGGTACTGAAGAAGTTTAGCTGTGCATTGCTCTTGGCTGTACCTTTTGCCTGTATCGCTGCACTTACATTTATAGCTACTTGGTTATGTAGCATCACTCTTCATCTTATCTTAAATAGTCTCCATTTTTCGTATATTATCACATCTATATTTACTCTTAACAAAATGTAGAATAAAGGCAATGCTTTTGAAGAAGATTATGTGGTAAACTTCTTGAATTGCCCCCCCCCCATCAGCATGGACAAGGCCTTTATAGAGCCTGTCTTCACCAAGAATGTAAGTTTGTCCATCTCAAGCCTTCAAACCTTGTTGTATATATTTGGTTAGGCATGACTGCAACAACTGTTTATTTTTGGTGTTTGCATCAAATTGCTTGTTTAAAGTTTATTATGTAGTTCATAAACAAAAGTTTGTCCTTTCTCAATTTAAGTTTTCAGTTGTACAACCAAGTTCCTTCTTCATACCATGTAAATTAAACTATACAGAGCAAGTGATCTTCTTTTGCACTGCATATATGCTTTTGTTCTTCATCCGTAATCCAGTGGTGTGGTGAACCTACCCACTACAGCACAATGTCATATTCTGCAATGTCTTAACTATGAACAATGTCATATCATTCTACTATTATTTAAACCGTCTCTTTATTTGCCAATCTGAAATGGCATAAATTGACAGCACACTAACCATTGATACTTATGAGTTCTTCATCTGTAATCGAGTGGTGTCGTGAAGCTGCGAACTCCTTCACAATGTCATTTCCTGCCATGTCTTGACCTAAACAATACCATATTGTGTTAATGCAATTTTAAACTGTGTCACTTTATTCGTCAGTAAGAAATGTGATGAATTGTCAGCACTGATACTTTTATGTGCAAAACCTATCATCTGTCTGCTTGTTTATCTTTCAGAGTGAGGAAGATATAAGTGTTGAACAAGCGCAGTCTCATCATCTTGCTCAGCTGCTTGCGCTGCAGCTCCCCAGCATGGCTAACCTTTCTTGTACTCTATTGAAGTGCTGTCGGTTTTGTATATTATTTCGTCGGCGTGTTTATTTGCACTGGTGGCGATCTTTGATGCCCAGTGTATGTAATCTGCTGTCTGCTTGTGCTTTATTATCATAGTGGCGAACTTTGATGCCCAGTGGATGTAATATGCCGTAATTTCTTTATTGTATAGTCTAGGTTTTTTCTTATTCACGATGTTGCAGTTATTTTACTGTATATATATCCTGTCTTCCCAGTAAACTGGCCAAACCGTAAAACTACGGTACATAATCGGGCCGTCATGCAATCACGATGTAGGTTGGGCCTGAAACATGCCGAACAGCTCACGGGCCGGCAGCAGCCCGAAATGAACCCCGGCCCATGATTGTGCGAATCAAATCACGGGCTTTTAACAGGCCAAAATTGTCTCGGTCCTTGTTTGGCCCAATCAGATATCGGCTGCGAGCAGGCCGGATACAAACCGGGCCGTAGTTAGGCCCAACTATATGCCGGGCTTTTAACAGGCCGAAATTAATATAGGGCCGAAATGTTAAACGGGCCCTTAACAGGCCAAAACTAATATCAGGCCGAATTACTAAGTGGGCCTTGAGCAAGTGGGCCCAAAAGCACAGTGTCCAGTTGACGGGCCGAATCTGATATGGGCCATAATTGAGCCCAAAGCCTCTTAAAGGGCCGGACCTGATCTGGGCCGTAATTTGGCCCAGAACATGGTAGGCTTTTAACGGGCCGGATCTCATATGGGCCACTATTAGGCCCGGAGCGTGGCAGGCCATTAATGGACCGGATCAAATATGGGCCGGCATTTGGCCCAAAACATGGCAGCCAGTTAATGGGCCGGCCTACTAGGGTCCTCAAAATCTTTTGGGCCTACAGCTGGGCCGGCCCATTAATGTCGGCGAAATCTCATGGGCCTTTAGCTGGGCCGGCCCATTATGATCCGCAAGAATCTTGTGGGCCTTTACCTGGGCCGGCCCATTATGGCACACAAAAATCTTGTGGGCCTTTACCTGGGCCGGCCCATTATGGCCCGCCAAATCTTGTGGGCCTTTAGCTGGGCCAACCCATTATGGTCCGCAAAATCTCATGGGCCTTTAGCTGGACTGGCCCATTATGGTCCGCAAAATCTTGTGGGCCTTCAGTTGGGCCGGCCCATTTAAACTTGATGGGCCGGTCCACATGTCAACATATCATGGGCGCGTCTCGCCCATTGGATGAGTGACACCTGTGCTAACACGGACCTGACACGTGTCTCCTCCAGCCAATGATGATTTTACACGTGGAAAATCCCCATTGGTCGGGGCTGTTAACGGGTTATCGGATCCAAAACCCGACCCGGTAGCTTAACAGCGCTTCGTTACGGTGGATGCCACGTGTCGGTCACCCTTGACGAAAGCACTTCTGTGACGCGCGATTTATCGTCATGGAAGTGGACACTTCCATGATGATAATTTTGGTAATGTCATGGAACACTTCTACGACAGCACATGTATGACTATCTTGATTCTGTCATAAATTTGTCATGGATGTACATGCATGACAACAAATACGACCTACTGTGACAAACACGTATCATCACGGAAGTGTATTTTTTTGTAGTGAAGCCCGGAGTCAAACTTGGTTCCCCCTATCATTGGAAAGCTGGACTCACCCCCGGATGCTAGCTCCGAACTCTCGAGGTCCACGCCAAGTGAGCATGGCCAGGAGGCTTTTGCCCTGCCTACCTCCGCAGACTCTCGCTTCCCCGTCCAAACCTCGCTCTTAAACGAGGCTCTGGACTTAATGCGATCCCTCGCTATTACGAAGGAATCACCTCCGAACTACGCCCAACCCGGATTAGGGGCTGAAAGCGGCGAATTTTACGTCCCACCCACCACCCACTTCATAGCCACTAACGAAGACTTAACCGACATGCTGGATTACGCTTCCGAAGACATCGACGGCATGAACGACGATGCCGGAGACAAACAAGTCCAAGACCCGCCGTTTACCGGACATTGGACGGCCACCTCCACATACGACGTGTATATGGTGGATACACCCAAAGAGGATGAAGGTGAAGGCAGGAAGGATCCGATTGAGGACAAGCCTGCTGAGGCACCACCAATGAGCGATGTCAGTGACGCCGCTCAAAATTGCGTCGCGAAAAAGACAGCAATACCGGCACCGGAGACAATAACACTCCGGAGAACGCCGAAGACACTCAAGCCCCCATCGAGCCCACATCCGCACAGGATGATTGGGAGGAGGGGCAAGTTAACCCCGATGATCCGGTCGGAAACAAGGACTCGGAGGATAGTAACTATCTACCGATCTTTGAGGATGATGTGAGCCTCGGCGACGAAGACTTCATCGTGCCAGAGGAACCCCTCGAGAAAGAGCACTTTAAGCGCCAGCTAATCGCAACAGCGAGAAGCCTAAAAAAGAAGTAGCAGCAGCTTCATGCCGAACAGGATACACTCAATGGCAGATGGGCTAAAGTCCTGGCAGCTGAAGAATACGGCCTCGAACGCCCAACAAAGAGCAACTCGAAGCGCAAGCTACTACCACAATTTGACTACGAGGCCCTTGAGCCAATACCACCAAAGTATAAACCTACTCACGAACCTGACCGACCACCATGTGGACGGGATAGAGCGGCTACTTACGCCGAACACCAGCCTACACCACCCCGCCGTCGAGGCAAGGAGGTAGCGGCTCCGGGCCACACCTACGACTTACGAAGGACCTGGACAATAGAGCCGTTTAGACTAGATCAATCTATGGATCAAGGGGGCGTGCTCCAATGCGAGAGGACGACCATCAGGCCCGCCGCAACAAGCATAATCTCACCCGGGCTGAAAAGTGAACACGGATGCCGTCTGAACTCCATCGTCACGTCGCCCGATACAGAGGCGCCGCACACCCCTTATGCTTCACCGAGGAGGTAATGGAGCACCAGTTCCCAAAAGGGTTTAAGCCCGTGAACATTGAATCATACAATGGGACGACAGATCCCAGAGTATGGATTGAAGATTTTCTTCTCCATATCCACATGGCTCGCGGTGACAATCTCCACACCATCAAGTACCTCCCACTAAAACTAAAGGGACCAGCGCGGCACTGGCTAAACAGCCTCCCAAAGAACTCCATTGGTAGCTGGGAAGATTTGGAGGACGCCTTTCAAGACAACTTCTAAGGTACCTATGTCCGGCCTCCGGACGCCGATGACCGAAGTCATATAGTCCAGCAACCCGGAGAGTCAGCCCGCAAACTCTGGACTAGGTTCTTAATTAAAAAGAACCAAATCGTTGATTGTCCGAACGCTGAAGCCCTCGCGGCCTTTAAACATAGCATCCGCGACGAATGGCTAGCCCGACACCTTGGCCAAGAAAAGCCGAAGTCCATGGCAGCCCTTACCGCACTCATGACTAGCTTTTGCGCGGGGAATACAACTGGTTAGCTCGTAGAAGCAACAGTACTAGCGACCCTGGCACCTTCGAAGCCAGATATGGCAACGGCAGGCCACGACATAACAAACACAAGCATCGAAGCAACAATGAAGATACAGAAGACACGGCGGTCAACGCCGGATTCAGTGGCTCTAAATCCAGTCTGCGGAAGAAGCCATTCAAAGGAAACAAGGATGGCCATCCAGTTTGGACAGAATACTCGATCGGCCTTGCCAGATTCATGGCACCCCTGACAAGCCTGCTAATCATTCCAATAGAAATTGTTGGGTCTTCAAACAGGCCGGTAAGTTAAATACCGAACATAAGGGGAAACGGCCGCCAAGCGAGGACGATGAAGAGCCTCGCCCACCGAATACAAGAGGAAAAAAGAAATTTCCCCCTGAGGTGAAAACAGTAAACATGATATATGCCACACATATCCCCAAGAGGGAATGCAAGCGCGCACGAAGGGACGTCTATGCCATAGAGCCAGTCGCCCCAAAATTCAACCCGTGGTCAGCTTGTCCGATCACCTTTGATCGCATGGACCACCTGACCAGTATCCATCATGGAGGTTCGATAGCTTTGGTCCTTGATCCAATCATCGACGGGTTCCATCTCACCCAAGTCCTCATTGACGGCGGCAGCAGTCTTAACCTGCTTTATCAGGACACTCTCCGTAAAATGGGTATCGATCCGTCAAGGATCAAGCCTACTAAAACTACCTTTAAAGGAGTAATACCCGGCGTGGAGGCCTACTGCACAGGCTCAATAACGCTGGAAGTAGTCTTCGGTTCACCGGAAAACTTCCAAAGCGAAGACTTGATCTTTGACATCGTCCCCTTCCGCAGTGGTTATCACACACTGCTCGGACGAACCGCGTTCGCTCGCTTCAATGCGGTCCCGCATTATGCTGACTTAAAGCTCAAAATGCGTTGACCCCACGGCGTCATCACAGTTAATGGAAACATGGAGCGCTCCCTCCGTACCGAGGAGCACACCGCGGCCCTCGCAGCCGAGGTACAAAGCGGCCTTATCAAGCCGCACACTTCATCGGCCCTTAAGCCCTCGGACAATGTTAAACGAGTCCGGTCCACACTGCAGAACATAAACTCAGTTTATCCAGAGCTGGACTAAAAATTGAGCCTCCGTAAAAACCCCCATTTAATAGTGGCATACGTACCGCGCGTACATAACTATGCACTAAAAATACCTTGGGCAAGGACGGATGCACACTAAGGACAAAGTCCACAATACGGCTCGGCCCTATGCGGACCTTGATCTTCTTCCTTCTTCTTTTCTCTCTTATTTCAGGTTCTTTAAAACCTAAATCACTTTTCGGTGGTACAAGGACCCTTTCCTAGGCCCCTTTTATATAAACCATCGTTGATCCTCTCAAACGACCCTACACCAAGGTGAACAGCGGTGCAGACGTGCGGCAGGGTGTCCAAAGGATCTTCAAGAACACCTTTTCTTCTTTTTTTAGGACCTGTATACATGTTTCCCTTGTTCATAAATTCTTGGCATGTAAAATAGCCTTGATGCTTATGGCATTCTCTGTAAGAGCATGTTTTGATGTATCAACAAATGATAATGGAAACAGTTTCGTCCAACCCTATTCGGTATTGGCTTATTTCATAATCTGTATTCCCTCTTCACATCAGGTTGGCATATACACCTCGGCATGATTTAAATTGCCAGGGGCTCCATTCGGCCACATATTTTTTTTCAAAAAAAGTCCAAACACTTTTACCGTATACTTTGGCATCCCGAATACTGTATTATATGCATCGGCTCCGAATCATATCTTTGGTCAATAGTTGGGTTGCCCGGCTCCTGTGGTTTCCACCTTACGTTCCGCTTGTTTGGCTAAGGTAGTAAAGGGAGAACTACTACGATTGTGTTCTGGTTCGTCCGGTCAAACACCTCAGTAGAGAAAGCCGAAAACTGACTATCATGATACAACGAGAGTTGGTTAGTGGATCGGCGACTTACTAAATCTTTTGCGATTTTTTCTGTATTGTACGAAGGACTGGTCTCCACCCAGTAATGTGCCTCAGGCATCCAAGTTCGGATAGCCGCACACGCACCAGGGGCTAGCTCATAGTCCTATTGTTAAACTCCTATGGCTAAGTGAGAGTGATAATGCCGCATAGTCTGATTGCCTGGTTCGCTGCAAAGACACCTCATTTACATACCAAGATGATTGGGTCAAGTGTGGTCATGTGCTTTTCCGAACACCCACGTAGTATCTACGTGGGGGCTGAAGCCGACGACTGGTAAACTTTCAGATATAAAAACGGCCGCATAGGAGGAAAATAATTTTAGATAAAGGCACAAATATATTACAAAGCCTTAGTTCATAAATGAATGTCTGGACAGCTTGGATACATTTACTCAAACATGATATCCTTCGAGCATTGGCCCTCTACTATCCGGGCACCCTCCAAGACATCGTCAAAATACCGCTCCGGCTTGTGGTGGTCCTTGCCTTCGGGCGGGCCCTCGGTCGCCACGACGGTGGCCTTCATCTTTGCCCATTGCATCTTGACGCGGGCGAAGGCCATCCGTGCACTTTCGATGCACGCCGAGCGCTTGACCGCTTCAATTCGGGGCATCGCGTCAACGAGTCGCTTCACCAGGCGGAAGTAACTACTAGGAAAGGGTTCAGTTGCCCAGGACGTCCTTCATGGACAAACCAAACATCCTATGCAGCTCCGCTAGCTGCATCATCTGGTTTTTCCATAGCGCTGGACGCTCCGGCGCCAGGTACTGTGACTAGAAGAGCTTCTCCGTCGTGTTCCCCTCTTGGGCCCGGAAATACTGTGCGGCGTTGGCAGCACTCTTCAGAAGATCCGCAAAGGCATCTGGAGAACTCCATAGTCGAGTGAGCAAGGCATACTTCTGACCGCCGAATTTATTCTGCAAAAGAAAGGGCTTAGCAGCCGCTATCTGTTCGGCCTGCTATATCCTCGTGAGCCGGTCGGGACTCGGTCCGCGCCACCTTGGCCCCCTAGAAAACCTTGGTAAGGTCGGCCGCCTGGGCCTTATTCTTCCCTTCGAAGGCCTCGCACTTGCCGGCGGCATCCTTGAGCTCTTGCTCCACTTCGGTCACCCGCTCCTTGTATCACGGCGGGCAACCTGCTCGGCCATTAAATCTGCGGCCGCTTGGCTCACCGGTGCCTGCTCCTTGGCTTGGGCAAGGGTGTCCTTCAGGGTCTCGACCTCGGCCGCACTACCTGCAAAATGATCAGGGCAACACAGGAGATTAGACTCCGCATTGGCATATTTACTTCAGGTGTGTAAACAATTTTTCAAAACATACCCTGCGCCTCATCAAACCGTTTGTTGATGCGGACGAGATCCTCATCGGCCAGCTCCAGCTTCCGCTTGAGTTCGGATACTTCGGTCGCTGCTAACAGTGAAGCATGTTTATCAAAATAGACAAGTATGTTATCTCCTGCGAATATTACTTGATCCTCTGTTCGGCCTTTTTTTCAAAAGTCGAAGAGAGTCTCAGGGGCTATATCTCTACACAGGCATATTTTTTGCATATGCAAAGCGGCTAAGAGTATTTCATTGCATACCTCAAAGCCTGTTAATAGGCCGGTGAAGGCTTCGTTCAGCCCGCTTTTGGCAGACTGAACCTTCTCAACCACCGTACCCATCAGGGTACGGTGGTTCTCCATGACGGAAGCACGTCGAAGTGCTTCCACCAGAGTGTCTGGCGCCTCCGGATTGATGGAGGTCACCGGTGGAGTCGATGCTCCCCCCTCCTTCAAAGGGGGTTGATCGCTTGATTCCGGGGCCTTGTGGGTCTCCAGAATGGTGTTCGGCTGGGGGCCGGATTGGTCTTGGCCCACGTCGTCAGTCTCCACGGGGGTTGATTTCCCCATGTTCTCGGCAGCCGAGGCGCTACCCTCTGGCGCTGTCTTGGCGGCCTCTCGCGCCTCTTCGGGGCCCGGAGAGGCCCTTTGGGACAACACTTCGGTGTCGTCCGTGGCGGTTGGCGGAGAGGCTCGCGGAGGCATCTTGCTCTCCACCATCCCCGGCTCTGGCGAGTTCCCCGAAGATGATGATAGTTGGGGGAGATCGCGGGCCGGACTGAAAGCACACAATACAATGTGTTAGACTACAATCATAAAGACATGATACATGTGATGGATCCTCGGATACTTACGTTGCGGCCAGGGGCTTCGACCTGGGGCACCACTCGGGGATGGCTTCGGCATCCGAATCCGAGCCGTCCGAGAGGGATATCTTCTCCCTCTTGGACGCCTCCGCCTCTGCGTCTACGGAGGCCGCCCATTTTCTTCTTCCTCCTCTTAAGGGGAGAATTGCTCTCTTCCTCCTCCTCCTCTTCGTCTTCATCTCCCTCATGGGAGGAGGGAGCTTCGGTATCTCAGGACACAGCGTCCGAAGTACCTTTACGACGGAGGCCACCTTTGGCCTCCTTGCCCTTCTTCTTGGCCTTCTTCTCTGGCGTCTGGTACGGCGCCGGGACCAGCATCCTCGTTAGCACAGGATCAGCTGGGTTTTCGGGCAGCGGAGCTGGGCACTTAATCCGCTCTACCTTCTTTGTCCATCCCTGATTAAAGGATGGGAGTCTCAGCATACCCCTTTGATTTGTGAACTAATTTATGTTCGAAAACTAAAACCGTCGGCGTCCTCGGAACGGGGATCCCCAGACTTGCCTGCCTGCGGCCCATGTCGTGGCTCCACCAGCGGCCCTGTACGACCCATCTTCATCAGCCAACACTCAAGACCCTTGCATGGGCCAAGCCTCGCGAGGCGGACGATGCAAGACCTCCTCGGGGGTGGCTTCACCAGGCTGGCTCGCGAGGGGCGGAGAGATCAAGGCGAGGGGCACCTCGTGAGGTTTCTGTGACGCAAGCCATGACGACCGAGGCCACGCGGGCGCCAACGCGCACAGTGTCCTCATTTCCTCTTTGGTGCTAAAGAGGCAGGCGCAAGCGAGGATTCCAGAGGCATCAGGCAAAGTTTTCCATATCGGTGCAACAAGACCAAGACCAGCAGGAGGGCAGGACGGAGGTCACCATGGAGCCCAGGACGGCGTCACCACCAGAGCATTTGGCAGGTGTCGGGGATATACCCCGCGGTATAACCTGCCAGATGATAACCGGGCATATGTTAAGCCAGATGTTAACCCGGCAGATGTTAAGTCAGATCATAACCCGACAGATGATAACCCGGCAGATGTTAACCCAGCAGATGTTAAGTCAGATCATAACCCGGCAGATGATAAGTTACCAGATGATGTTTCCCGGGGCCCAAAGCTGTCTAAATCCTTGTCTTGTGTTGCCTCTCTCAATTCTGCTTAACCCCTCTCAAGCTACCACATAGATGTGTTGGCCTCACGACTAAGTCCTCACACTAGGACATCTGCCGTGACAATTCCACGACAGTTGGCTTAAAAAGAAGGATTCCGGTTTAAAATCTGGCTCAAGGGAAAGCTGTCTTCCACAAACCTTTGAAGCTCTCAATATCCGGTTTAAGAATTTCTGGTTCAAAAGAATAATCTCTCGCACGTTCGAGTTCTCTGGAAAAATTAAGGGGACCAAAGAGAGTCTGTTGCAAAAGCACAGCTCAAACATAGGTGCCCCTTGAGCACAGCTCACAGTATCACTTGGGTTCTTGGTCGTATTCGAGCCATGGCTACAATGATCGGCATAAGGCCACCAGGGGATCACTTGGGGCTTGGTCGTATTCGAACCATGGCTACACCTCTTGATCGGCATAAGGCCACCAGGGAAATCACATGGGGGCTTGGTCGTATTCGAACCATGGCTACACCTCTTGATCGGCATAAGGCCAGCAGGGAAATCACTTGGGGGCTTGGTCATATTCGAACCATAGCAACACCTCTTGATCGGCATAAGGCCACCAGGGGAATCACTTGGGGGCTTGGTCGTATTCCAACCATGGCTACACCTCTTGATCGGCATAAGGCCACCAGGGAAATCACTTGGGGGCTTGGTCGTATTCGAACCATGGCTACACCTCTTGATTGGCATAAGGCCACCCGGGATATCACTTGGGGGCTTTGGTCGTATCCGAACCATAGCTTAAACCCTCTTGATCGGTGCAACACCACAATTATGAATACTTAAATCCTCTTGATTTTTTAAGTTTATTTAATGCGGCTTATCATGCTTTATGCTTATAATGCACCGGTGTTTATTAAACCAGCCTGGCTTTTGACTATAAGTCGCCAATATGAGATAAGATAATATCCGGTGTTTATTAACCCGGCCTGGCTTTCGACTATAAGTCGCCAGTATATATTTGGATTGCGCCATTGGAATCATGTGCTTATAAATCATTGGGTAGATCATTCAAATCTTTAAATAGCCAAACATGGCTAGATTTTTATTAGGATTATCAATAACCAATATTATGATTAAGGTTTTCAAAGTCGCTTCAGCGCAATGGCTATTATTTTATCAAAGAATATGATTTATTCTACAATGGAGGGAATAGTCCCGAGTCATTGCAGGCTTACGACACAGCACTTGGGGGCTACATTATTCAAATTGAGATTACATCAAATGTGCAAGTCCCATCTCACTGCCAGCATGCACCATGGCACTTGGGGGCTAATGCAAAGTCATTTTTACTGGCCTTATTGAAGACCCGACTCATCACATCATAATGAGTCGGCCCTTGGGGGCTACAAATTGCTCCTGTCAACAATTCAAGGTACTCAAGTCTTAATCCATTATGTTGAAGGATCCACTGCTCAGTTGGTAAAGCACAAAGCTCTCAACCTTGTGGACGTGGGTTCAAGCCCCATGATGGGGGTTACATCATATGATGTTTTTCTCAATAAAGCATATATAAAGTCCCAGCTCAATATTATCTTACTGAGCCGACCCTTGGGAGCTACATGTTGCTGTTCAAAGTCTACATGATCATATCTATAAAGTCCCTGCTCATTATTGCATAATGACCCGGCCCTTGGGGGCTATACTGGTTGAAGTTTTTATGAGCATAAGGCAATTACAAGTCCCAGGTTGCTGCAAGCATGACAACCCGGCACTTGGGGGCTACATATGTGGAATATTCAGTTTTGACGGATGACTGAGATGAACAACCTGGATTTCTTCAAGATTGCAACATTTATATTGAAGCAAGGCTTAAGCTGTTACTAGGCTCCCTTCTTAAGACTTGGGGGCTACAAGTGATATACATATAAGGGAGGTACGCTTTCAAAGCTGATGTTAACAAATAATTATACTCCGGTGCCATCAATATTTATAAACCGGCAAGTTTTACATCTTTAAGCCGGCTGAAAATCAGATGAGTATTTCAAGACTAAAATTTTTCGTTAAGCATTGGGAGCTGAATCAAATGAATTATCCTTCATAGTATTTCTCTATGAGAAACCAATGTCAGGAAACTGACTATGAAGCTGGCCTATTGACCCGGATTTTCTAGAAGAAGGAAATGACAAGGAGTTAAGGATGATCAGCTATCAGCTTACAAAAGTTCTTAAACCGGAGCATAATCTGTCAAAGTTATTCTTGTGTTGTCTACATGATCAGTTTAACATGGACAAATCCAAATTAAATTGGGGGCTAATGTCAGGGATATACCCCGCGGTATAACTCGACAGATGATAACCCGGCAGATGTTAAGTCAGATGTTAACCCGGCAGATGTTATGTCAGATCATAACCAGGCAGATGATAACCCGGCAGATGTTAACCCGGCAGATGATAACCCGGCAGATGTTAAGTCTGATGATAACCCGACAGATATTAAGTCAGATCATAACCCGGCAGACAGAGTCGCCTGGGGTTAACAAGCCCGAGACGTTAAGAAGCCCAAGATGTTAAGAAGCCCATGAAGAGAAGTCAAAATAGTTTAAGTCTTAATCAAGTTGGACTCTACATGTAACCCGCCCCTTCAACTTATATAAGGAGGGGCAGGGAACCTCAAGAGGGGAGAGAGATGATCTTAGGGCTAGACATAACTAGGAGAGCCGGTTTACGGCGACTCCCTCGTGATGATAATGAGACCTAGCCCAAACAGCATGTAGGGTTGTTACCGAATGATGTTTCCCGGGGCCCGAAGCTGTCTAAATCCTTGTCTTGTTTTGCGTCTCTCGATTCCGCTCAACCCCTCTCAAGCTACCACATAGATGCGTTGGCCTCACGACTAAGTCCTCACACTAGGACATCTGCCGTGACAATTTCACGACAGCAGGCGAAGACTACCTTTAGTCAGGATAACTTGTACTGGTTGTCCCACTTCGAATCTGGCCGTTGTTGGATCCCTTCCCACATAAACATTTGGGGAGAGGACTAGGGCCTTTATAAATAGGACTAGCCACCACAGTAGGAAGGGGACGGATCAAGGGCCATTGAGATCATCCTCATCCACACAGGCACACCAAGCACAAGAGCACCTCTCCTCAGGATGTTGTTCTTCCCTTGTAACTGTTCATCCTCAGCCCAAGAGGCAATCCACCAAACCACACTAGAGTAGGGTATTACACCACATTGGTGGCCTGAACCAGTATAAATTTTGTGTCTCTTGTTCTATGAGTTCGACGCGCTGAGCTTTGAGATCGCGGTGAGGGCGTGAGCTAGGGGGAGGAGAGATCTTCATGCGCACCCCAGAGTTTGAACCTCAACGGTTTTGCCGGAACCCGAAATCAGACATTTGGTATGCTAGGTAGGGGTGCACTGAAGCTTTCCTTTCGTCGATCCATGCTCCGCCGCCTCCGCGCCTTGTCTCCATGGCCGGCGTTGCTCCCCAGGCTGGGATGGCGGGCGCCCACGACAGCGCCAGGGGGCTCAGGGCCATTACTCCCACCTTGCGACAGGTACGATGGCCGCCCAAGTTCAAGCCAGAGATGCCGCCGCGTTATGATGACGCGGCGGACCTGTCAGCCTTCCTGCTAGCGTATGAAGAGGCCGTCCTGAAGGCTGGGGGCGACGACAAGGCCATGGCCAACTGGCTTCCCATGGCCCTCGCTGGTGCTCCGCGCAACTGGCTGCTCGCCCTCTCAGGATCCTCGGTGGCATCTTGGGAGGAGTTGCGCGGCCTCTTCGCCGCGCGCTTCGCAGCACCGGCGCCCCTCGCCGTCGCTGCCCACCTCGACGGCTCGCAAGCGCCGCCCTCGGACCGTCACACCAAGTCGTTCTTTCGCCAGATTGGCGCCGTTTCCGTGCGGCAGGGAGCTTCCCCGGGTTGGGCGGCGCCCAATTCCGACCTGACCTTCGACTCGGGGGATCACCCTGTTACCACCGTCGGCTCGGGCGTGCTCCCAATGCTTTGCACGCCCACCATCTGCAGCGTAGCTGTCACCAAGACCCTCATCAACGGCGGCGCCGGCCTCAACGTGCTCTATGTGGAAGCTTTTAGCCTTCTTCATGTACCGCTCAAGCGGCTCCGCCCCAGCAAGCTCTTCTCCGGGGTCGGCAGCGGCTCCACCAGCCCCCTCGGGCAGATCCGTCTTCCCGTGACCTTCGGCACCCGCGACAACTATCGAACCGAGCTGATCGACTTCGACGTCGCCCGCATTGGCCTCCCACACAACGCCATCCTCAGGTACCCAGCTCTGGCTCAGTTTATGGTGGCTACCCATCCGGCCTATAACCTCATGAAGATGCCCGGGAGCAAAGACGTCCTCACCGTAGTTGGAGATACCAAGGAGGCTCTTGTGGCGCTGAAGCATGCCCTCAAAACCGCCGCGGCAGCACGACCAGCCAACGAGGCCACTCCTGGAGTTAAGGAGGCCACACCAGCAAGGAAGAAGCAGTTGTTCACTCAAAATCGGGCAGAAACCAAGCAGGTGTCGGTCAAGGAAGATGGTTCCTCTGGAGCCACCTTCACCATAGGTGCCAACCTCAACCCGGATCAAGAGGAGGCGTTGGTGAGGTTCCTTCGTGCAAACAAGGATATATTCGCCTGGGAACCCAAGCAGCTAGTGGGGGTCCCAAGAGGGCTGATCGAGCATCACTTGAGGGTGTGCCCCAATGTGCGCCCTGTGAAGCAGAAGGCACGGCGACAGTCCACAGAAAAGCAATCCTTCATCGTCCAGGAAACCTGCAAGCTGGAGGCAGCAGGTGTCATCCGCGAGGTTCGCTACCCTGAGTGGCTGGCTAACCCCGTCGTTGTACCAAAGAAAGGCGGGAAGGAGCGCAGGTGTGTCGACTTCGCCAACCTCAACAAGGCCTGCCCCCAAGACCTGTTTCCGCTTCCGCGCATCGTTGTTGACTCCACCGCTGAGTGCGACCTGCTATGCTTCCTGGATGCGTTTTTAGGCTATCACCAGATCAACATGGCAGTAGAGGATGTGGAGAAGACGGCCTTCCTGACCCCATGTGGGGTGTACTGCTACACTTGCATGCCGTTCAGGCCGCGCAACGCCGGCGCGACCTTCCAACGACTGATGCACATTGCCATGGGTCAGCAGCTCGGGAGGAACACAGAAGCTTACGTCGACGAGATTGTGGTAAAGTCTCGGGACGCAAGAACTTTGATTCAGGACCTGGACGAAACCTTTGCAAGCCTGCGCTAGGTGGACTTGTGGCTCAACCCATAGAAGTGCCTGTTTGGTGTCCCCTCCGGCAAGCTGCTGGGCTTCCTCGTGTCCCACAGGGGGATTGAGGCTAACCCGGAGAAGGTCAAGGCGATAGAAGACATCAGCCCGCCACAAACTCTCAAGGAGATGCAGAAGCTTGCCGGCTGCGTGACCTCGCTAGGGCGCTTCATCTCCAAGCTGGAAGAGCGCGTCCTACCATTCTTCAAGCTGGTGAAGAAGAAGGGCGCGTTCGAGTGGACCCCGGAGGCTGACCAAGTGTTTCAAGACCTCAATAGATACCTGACCAGCCCTCCGGTGATGGTGGCGCCCTGCCCTCTCGAGCCCCTGGTGCTTTACCTCGCCGCCACTCCATACTCCGCCAGCGCAGCTCTAGTGGCGGTTCGGGAAGAGCGCCAGGCCAAGGATACGCCGCGCCGTGCCGGGGTGATACAAGACCCGGAGGGCACCGCAAGGGCTACATCAACGCCAATGGATGACCAGGCCCAGCAAGACGGCGTCCTTGGGCCTGCAAAGGCCCCAATGAGAGACCAGGCTCTGGGGGCTCCATCACATCAGGAGGCGTCTCAACCTCCGACAGACATAGGCCCCATGGACGCGCCCGCCCTCGTCAAGCACCCAGTGTATTTCGTCAGCACGGTACTGCGGGATGCAAGGGCACGGTACCCCATGCCTCAGAAGCTCTTGCTCGTGCTCTTGTGGCCTCACGTAAACTTCGGCACTACTTCCAAGGTCACCCAATCAAGGTCGTCTCGGCCTACCCGCTGGAGAGGGTACTCAGGAGCCCCAACGCTACCGAAAGAGTCGCCGAATGGAACATCGAGTTGCAGGCATTCCAGCTGGAGTTCAGCACAACCAGGGTCATCAAGGGAGCCGCACTGGCCGACTTCGTGGCAGAATGGGCGGACGCCCCGGGGCTTGAAGCAGGCGAGGATCGATCCCTTTCGCCGAGAAGTGAAGCGCCAGATGGCTGGGTTATGTATTTTGATGGTGCGTTCGCACGCCAGGGCACGGGGGCTCGAGCAGTGCTCATCTCGCCCACTCAGGACAAGCTCTACTATGCCGTGCAGCTCTGCTTCCAGCAGGGCGAGAAGGTCTCCAACAACATCACGGAGTACGAAGGCCTCATAGCTGGCCTTAAGGCGGCGGCTGCCCTGGGGGTGAAGCGCCTCACCATCAGGGGCGACTCGCAGCTTCTCGTCAACTTCTCCAACAAGGTATACGAGCCAAGGGACGAGCACATGGAGGCATACCTCGCGGAGGTACGCAAAATGGAAAAGCAGTTCCTGGGTCTAGAATTGCAGCACGTGCGCGGTGGCACCAACAAGGAGGCCGACGACATCGCCAAAAGAGCATCCAAGCAACAATCCCAAGAGCCAGGCGTCTTTCAGGAGCGGCTCTTAAGCCGTCGGCAGCACCTCCACCTTCGATACCAGCGCCGCCTCGGGAGGAGCTCCCACAACCACCTGCCTCGGGAGCCCTGGCCTGCGGCCCGACCTCGGGAGCGCGCCTACTCCTGGCGCTCGAGCCTCAGGAGGGGTGCTGGACCAAGGAGTTCAAGGAATACCTGACGCAAGGGACGCTGATGGAGAAGGAGGAGGACGTGGAGCGCGTGGCGCGACATGCCATGGCGTACTGCAACCAAGACGGTGAGTTGTACAGGAAGCGGCCAAATGACGTTTCCTTGCGTTGTATCTCCAGGGAACAGGGGAACGAGTTGCTAGCTGACATACACGGAGAAGACTGCAGGCACCACTCGTCGTCACGAACCCTCGTCGGCAAGGCGTTCTGCAGCGGGTTCTATTGGCCTAGGGCACTCAACGACGCGGCTGAGTTGGTGAAGTCCTGCGAAGCCTGTCAATTCCACGCCAAGCAGATCCATTAGCCAGCTCAGGGCCTCCAGACCATCCCGCTCTCGTGGCCGTTCGTTGTCTGGGGGCTGGATATCTTATGCCCGTTCCCTCGAGCGCCTGGGGGCTATCGCTACCTCTACGTCGCCATCGACAAGTTCACCAAATGGGCGAAGGTAGAGGCTGTCCGCACCATCCCGGCCGGATCTGCGGTCAAGTTCATCAAGGGTCTCGTGAGCCAGTTCGGTGTCCCTAATCGCATCATCACCGACAACGGCTCGCAGTTCACTAGCAATCTCTTCAAGACATATTGTGCTAACTTTGGAACGCAGATCTGCTATGCTTCGGTGGCGCACCCTAGGAGCAATGGTCAAGCCGAACACGCCAACGCGGAGGTCCTGAGGGGCCTCAAGACCAGGACCTTCAAGACGAAGGTCGAGGCCTGCGGCAGGGGCTGGCACGATGAGCTCCAGTCTGTGTTGTGGTCCATCCGCACCACCGCCACCAAGCCAACAGGCGAGACCCCGTTCTTCCTCGTCTATGGAGCAGAAGCGGTCCTCCCTCATGAGGTCAAGCATCGCTCCGCGCGGGTCCAGGCGTTTGATGAGGCGCAGCAGGATGCCATGCGGGGGATGGACCTCGTGTTGGGGGAGGAACATCGCCGCGAAGCCACGCAACGAGCGGCAAGATACCAGCAGGCGCTGCGGCGGAATCACTACCGCAGCGTCCGCTCCAGGACACTCGAGGTGGGTGACCTCGTCCTAAGGCGGGTGCTCTCCAGGGAAGGGCTGCATAAGCTCTCACCCATGTGGGAGGGCCTGTTTAGGGTCGCCCACGTCTCCAGGCCTGGCGCCGTGCGCCTAGAAACGCAGGATGGGGTCCCCATCCAGAACGCCTGGAACATCCAGCACCTCCGGAAGTTCTACCCATGAAGCAAGGCCCGGCGCCTGTGAAGCATGGCCCAGTGCCTGTGAAGGTCTTCGCTTGTGACACTCTCATGTAATAATGGGTGGGGCTGTACACGCCCCGGAGTCTTAGGAGTGCCGCCCTCGGGCCTCTGGGGCTCCCTCCCACATCCTAGTGGCAGCACTTAGCTCCGCGCTGGTGAGAAGACTGGACTGGGTGCCGGACGCGGCTTTTCATTTGCTTTCCGTAGTTGGCTTGCCCCTCTTCAATGGAAATTTGCTTTCTGGTGTTTCTTGTCGGCTTGGTTCCATCGCCTTTTGCCTCCGTTTCTTCCCTCGGTTCCTTGTTTTGACCCGTACTCTCCCTCACATGCCTCACGAGGGGGTTGGACAGGTGAGCTCGTGAGCATTTTTCCTGTTATTCGTGAGGCACCCTCGCTCGAGCTCGCAAGCTGCTGCACCTCTCTCAATCCATGCCCCTCGGGTACCGTGATGTGAAGCGCTGGGTCATGGCCAGCCGCGCCCGCGACCAGGGCTCGGAAGAATTAGAGTTTCCTAACAAATTTTCTGTAGTTTCTAGACGCCTCCCAAGCCAATGAGGTCCCGCCAGGTACTGGGAAAAGCGTGCCCCGCGAGGCGGGAACTACTTTAGACACGTCAAGCTAAGTTACCTCCACACGCTTACACAAAACACGAATACTCCAACATGACACAGGAATGACAAACATAACATAGCCACTTGGAAATCATGGTTCGTTGCACGCCCTCGCAGGGCCCCATACTCGTTTCTTTTTCTTAATGCAAGAAGAAAGGAAAAGATAAAACAAAAGCGGCACGCGTCCCCGTGGTGGCCCGCGAGGATAGGCAATTGGCGCCATCCTGGATTCAGTCAGACCCCTACTCGTGCTTCACTGGGGCGCGGCGACGAGACGACCCGCTGCCGCCCTTGATGCGGGTACGGCGGTGTGGCGGCTGGTCATAGTCACCGTTGCTGGAGCTGTCGCCGGAAGAAGAGTCGCCGTAGCTGGACGAGCCGTGGCCGGCACCGAGGACAAGCCCGCCTTCACCCTCGTCGCGACCGTCGCCAATGCTGAGCACCTCGCCGCCATCGTTGTCCTCAGGGCAGCACCCGACGCGGCGACCATCTTACCCGAACACCCTCACGTAGAGGGTCGCGTTGCCGTCGTACTTGAAGTGGAGGGTGCACCGCCTGCCCGGGCCGCGCGCGCGGGTAATTGTCTGCCAGCCGCGGGCCAGGGCTGCGTTGCCCGCGACGGAGACCTCCACCGCGACCCATGAAGCCTTGCTGTAGCAGACGTCAGCCTGCAGCCAGGGACCGCCTGGACCCGTGGCCGGCAGCTCGCCGGTCAAGAAGCGAGGGAGCTGAAGCCAAGTGTCGGCCGGGTTCTCCGACCACACAACGAACTCCGGCAGCACCTTCGCCGAGTGGAAGCACGGCCGGGGAGAGGCCACGCGACCATGGCGCGCCTTCCTTCATCGACGGGGCTGCCATGACCTGGGCGACTCCCACCATGCGAAGAGGCGCCGCCGCGGCCACGAGGGGCCACAGTGGGGGTCGCGGTGTGCTTGCGGGGGCGGCCGCGCCACCTCTTGAGCGGCGGTGAGTCGGGCCCCTCCTGGCAGGCTTTCCCCTTCTCTGCGGTCGAGAACCTCTTTGCGGGCGCCATGGGTGTCGTTGCTAGCAATGAAGCAAGGGAGAAGAAGCGAGCGGAGCAGGAAGAGAAGAGCGACGGGGGCTCTGCCCCCTCCCAATTTATAGCGAGAGAAGGCCAACCGGTGATCCCCACGATCACAGGTAATGATGATTTTTCTCTGCGTACAACAGGGACTCGTCAAGTCGGGCAGTTGCCGAGGTAGCACGGGGAAGCGGAGATGCCCACGTCCCATCAATCGCCATGCATCAACCGAGGCCGCAGGCTATCGGGGCCTGTGGTGCTCCACCTTTTCCCCTTGGCTTCGCCTTGAAACTAAGCCCGAGCACGCCTTGGGCCCGGGGGCTACTGTCGGCGTCCTGGGAACGGGGGTCCCCAGACTCGCCTGCCTCCGGCCCACGGCGTGGCTCCACCAGTGGCCCTGTATGGCCCATCTTCATCAGCCAACACTCAAGGCCCTCGCGAGGGGTCAAGCCTCGTGAGGTGGACGACGCAAGACCACCTCGGGGGTGGCTTCACCAGGATGGCTCGCGAGGGGCGGAGAGATCAAGGCGAGGGGCACCTCATGAGGTTTCTGTGACGCAAGCCATGACGACCGAGGCCTGGCGGGCGCCAGCACGCACAGTGTCCTTGTTTCCTCTTTGGTGCTAAAGAGGCAAGCGCATGCGAGGAGTCCCGAGGCATCATGCAAAGGTTTCCATATCGGTTCAACAAGACCAATACCAGCAGGACGGTAGGACGAAGGTCACCATGGAGCCCAGGACGGCGTCACCACCAGAGCCTTTGGCAGGCGAAGACCACCTTTAGTCAGGATAACTTCTACTGGCTGTCCCCCTTCGAATCTAGCCATTGTTGGATCCCTTCCCTCCTAAACATTTGGGGAGAGGACCAGGGCCTCTATAAATAGGACAATACACCACAGTAGGAAGGGGACGGATCAGGGACCATTGAGATCATCCTCATCCACATAGGCACACCAAGCACAAGAGCACCTCTCCTCATGAGGTTGTTCTTCCCTTGTAACTGTTCATCCTCAGCCCAACAGGCAATCCACCACACCACACTGGAGTAGGTTATTACACCACATCGGTGGCCTGAACCAGTATAAACCTTATGTCTCTTGTTTTGTGAGTTCGACGCGATGAGCTTTGAGATCGCGGTGAGGGCGTGAGCTAGGGGGAGGAGAGATCTTCGTGCGCACCCCAGAGTTCGAACCTCAAGGGTTTTACGGGAACCCGAAATCCGACAAAAACACTTACCGGGGTAGCTGGATGAGCGCAGTCAAGGCCAATGTCGTCGGTCGTCTCCGGCCACGGCTTCTGGACCTTGAAGAATAGCTTCCAGATCTCTTGTGCGTCATGCCGAAGAATCACTGCAGGGTCCGCGGCCCTTCCGGATTGAACTCCCACATATGGAGAGACCGGCGCTGGCAGGGAAGGGTCTGGCGGAATAGCATCACCTGGATCACGTCAGTGAGGCTGCTGTTCTTTTCTATCATATTTTTGATGTGCTTCTGCAGCATCAACACATCGTCGGTCGACCCCCAGTCCAAACCCTTGTTGGTCCATGACGCGAGCCGCATTGGGGGTCCGGTTACGGACTCAAGAGTGACCACCCAGGTGGTGCTGCGAGGTTCGGTTATGTAAAACCACTCATGTTCCCATATCTTGACAGTCTCCACGAAGGCCCCTTTGGGCCAGGTGACGTTGGGGAGCTTGCTCACCATCGCGCCGCCGCAATCCACGTGTTGCCCGTCGACCACCTTCGGCTTCACATTGAACACCTTGAGCCATAGGCCGAAGTGGGGGAATGCGGAGGAGCGCCTCGCACACGATGATAAACGCCGAGATGTGGAGGAAGGAATTTCGGGCTAGATCATGGAAATCTAGCCCATCGTAAAACATGAGGCCGCGGACAAAGGGGTGGAGTGGAAACCCTAGTCCGTGGAGGAGGTGGGGGATACATACCACCCTTTCGCCGGGCTCCGGGGTGGGGATGACCTGCTTCTTGGCAGGGATCCTGTGCGTGCCCCCCTCAAGCCTTAAAACTCACATGTTCCCAAGGGGTCGTGTGAATGGCATGGTTTGATTACCCAAACCCGTATTGATGAGAATCCCGCAATAAGGGGACACGATCTCTGCTTTGACAAGACGTGACAATGGAGGCTGCTCCTCGAAATGCTAATCGGAAGGCCAAAAAAGGGTTCAAAATAATAAAGAGGCCAGACGTAACGTTTCGCCAAAAAAGTTGTCACTGGACAGACCTTATTTTGGTGAAGTATTGTGCCCTTGTGGTTGAAGGTTGTAACTGTTATACAGAGACGGGTACAGTTCTTTTACTCGGAAGAATGCTTTGAAGTATTCGGAGGAGGAACCCGCCTTGCAAAAGCCGAAGATAATATGCTTGCCGAATACATCGCCATTGAAGACTGGTTTAGGGGCTACTGAGGGAGTCCTGGATTAAGGGGTCCTCGAGTGTCCGGGCTATGTGCCATGGGCCGGACTGGTGGGCCGTGAAGATACAAGGCAGGGGGGCCTTCCCCCGTGTCCGGATGGGACTCTCCTTTGCGTGGATGGCAAGTTTGGCGTCTGGATGTGCAGTTTCCTTTCTCTTTAAACCGACTCTTGTAAGTGCATCTAGTGCCCCTTAGTGATTTTGGTGTATTGAAGACTTATAGGTTAAGGGACTAGTGTGTTTATGAGTGTACACAGGTCTATAAGTCTATGAGGAGTTTGATATTTACAGAGAAAGTCGACCCCTAAAAATGAAGTTCTTCAACTGAAGACTTTGGATTTCTGAAGACTTTCTGAAGACTTTGAAAGTGAAGAAATTGGTGTGACCTTGAAGACTTGGTATTCATTCGAGGAACATGAAGCGTGAAGACTTTTGTTTTCGTAGTTTCATTTTCTCTTTCTTGAGTCATAGGAAACACCGTACTATTAAAGGGCGTCGAGGAAATACTAAGGAGAAATTTCCATGTGATGCTCAACTCAAAATCCTACACCTACCAATCCCTTCGAGTGAAGCCATTGGAAATCTCATACAGTTCTGTCATATTCTTCAGTGACGGAGACGAAGTTCTTCTGGTCTCTGAGGAATTTGTTCTGACTGAGGAGTTAGGAATTCGCCAGTGCGGATTGCCTACACAGTGAGGAACATGATAGCCCTGAGGAATTTGAACCTCAAATTTCCGACCATTGCTGTGCCTTGTGCCAGCTGTCCCAAAATATCTACCCACCTATCGGTCATATTATTGAAGGGCATTTATGTCTTATTATGTCGGGCTGCTCCCTAGGCTATAAATAGCCACCCCCTACAACTTATGTCTTATCATGAAGAATCTGCTTTTCAATATCATGCATGGCGTTCCCGTCAACTTCCATGACTTCTTCATGAGGACTCTAGCCACTGTCGCAATGTCACCGTTTGAGTTGAAGCCTTATGCTCCGTGGATTATGAGAATCATCAGAACAAGGTCTTCACTCAACTACAAAGCTGATACACTGAACCATTGCAGCTACTTGCCCCCGATTGAAGTCCTTCAACGGACATTTTCCTCAGCTGATGACAAGGGCAAGGCTTCTGCTGTTGTTGATGGAGGCATTCGTCCATTGGATGGTAAATTTCGCAAAGCTGCATCTTATTCCACCAATGATGACTCTGCCACTCATGACTCTGCCGCCAACGCAACCAAGCCAAATCCTCAAGGAACAGCTCCCAGGGTGATGACTGATCATGAGCTTCTCAGTCTTCACCAGAAGGTTGATCGCAATCACAAATGGGTTAAGCGTCAGTTTGGTTTAATTCTTCACAACATGACTGCTACCCATAATGAAGTGAAGAAAAACCATTACTACCTCCATGAAAGCTTCAACCTTACCTGGGCTGTTCTGTCTCACATTTATAGCGCAGAAGATCTGAAGACAATGGGTCTCAAGGAAGATTTTGAATGGTCTGCTCCTCCATCGAAGAAGTACAAGAAGGTCACGGTTCCTTCCTTGGTGGCCAGCTCCTATTCTTCATCGCGCGACACCGATGAGCATGAAGACTTGGACGACACTACGGCAGGCCCTACATCAACACACGACCCCAACGACGCTGGCGCTCCTTCATCAACTTGATATTCTTCAGGGGCGTTAGTCCTCAATTTCGATCCTTTTATTCATTCGATGACAAAGGGGGAGAAATTTGAGTTAGTCTTCAAGCGGGTCTATCTTATATGGGCATTTTTTTGTTAAGTTACAACTCTCGTTCTTCTGATGACTTTGCTGGATCGAGTTGTAAACTTAAACTCTATGGTGGCCTGATACTTTTGCTGGGTTTTTTTTTCTGAATGCTTATTCCTCATTAATGTTTATGCACGCATGCTGAATTACATCAGTCACCATATTTCATCATGCATTTCAAATTCTTCATATTATATGTCAAATGCATGTATGAATTACAAGATATAGGGGGAGATCTCCATGATTTTACTCTTCAAGTGTGCATTGCTTCAAAAGCAAATTCCTCACTATGCACATCTTCAGGGGGAGTTCTTCTATATCTTGCAATCAAATTCCTCAATATCAGTATTTACACTTCATATGTTTATCCCCGTTGAAAACTTAACCTATATTGTCATCAATCACCAAAAAGGGGGAGATTATAAGTGCAGCTAGTGCCCCTTAGTGATTTTGGTGTATTGTAAGGGACTAATGTGTTTATGAGTGTACACAGGTCTATAAGACTATGAGGAGTTTTATATTTACAGGGAAAGTCGACCCTACAAATGAAGTTCTTCAACTGAAGACTATGGATTTCTGAAGAATTTCTGAAGACTTTGAAAGTGAAGAAATTGGTGTGACCTTGAAGACTTGGTATTCATTCGAGGAACATGAAGTGTGAAGACTTTTGTTTTCGTAGTTTCATTTTCTCTTTCTTGAGTCATAGGAAACACCATACTGTTAAAGGGGGTCGAGGAAATACTAAGGAAAATTTTCCACGTGATGCTCAACTCAAAATCCTACACCTACCAATCCCTGCGAGTGAAGCCATTGGAAATCTCATACAGTTCAGTCATATTCTTCAGTGACAGAGACGAAGTTCTTCTGGTCTCTGAGGAATTTGTTCTGACTGAGGAGTTACGAATTCGCCAGTGCGGATTGCCTACACAGTGAGGAACATGATAGCCCTGAGGAATTTGAACCTCAAATTTCCGACCATTGTTGTGCCTTGTGCCAGCTGTCCCAAAATATCTACCCACCTACCGGTCATATTATTGAAGAGCATTTATGTCTTATCATGTCGGGCTGCTCCCTAGACTATAAATAGCCACCCCCTACAACCACTAGCTGGTTGGCTGCTCCGAGGGAAACTGACACTTGTCATTTGCGAGCATCCCATCCTCCGAGGACTTTGAGCCAAAATCATCAAGTGAGGAGAACCCAAACCCAAACACCTACAATCCCAAAGTGATTGAGCATCACTTAAGAGATTGATCCTGCGTGGATCCGACGCTTGTTATCTTTGAAGATTGTGCTTCTTCCAGACGGTTAGGCGTCATGGTCTAGAGCATCCAAGAGGAATTGTGGATCGCCGAGTGACCAAGTTTGTGAAGGTTTGGAAGTCACTTGAAGCCTTACCACGAGTGATTGGGTGAGGTCTGTGTGACCTTAGCTCAAGGAGAATACGGTGAGGACTGTGTGTCCCAAGGTTTAAATACCTAGCCGCTCCAACCAGATGTACAACTGAGACAGCAGTTAGAACTAGTCTACCAAATCATTGTCTTCACCAAGTCTACTGGTTCTATTTCCTCAACTCTTTCATTTCCTCATAACTGTGTTGTGCGCTAGTTCATATCTGTGTTTGCAGACTTTGACTGAAGACTTTCTCAATTTCCTCAGTTCAATTTCTTCAGTCTGTTTGTCTTCATCCTGTGTTATCCTGTGATTACACTTTTTGTACTCTGTGCTTGTCTTCATTTCATCATGATGACCATGCTTGTGTTCTGCTATGTTTACTTTTGAGTACTTATTCCGCTGCAAGTAGTTCTTCGCTAAGGAATTTCCTCACCTGCAAATTTCTCAGTGAAGAATTCATAAAAATCGCCTATTCACCCCCCCTCTAGTCGATATAACGCACTTTCAATTGGTATCAGAGCAAGGTACTCCCTTGTTCTGTGTGATTTTGGTTTAACCGCCTGGAGTTTTAGTTATGTCGACCACAGGAATGAAGACAGTGTCATGCCCCATCTTTGACGGTCACGAGTATCCCAAGTGGAAGGCCATGATGAAGAAGCGCCTCATGGCGATGAACAGCGAGCTGTGGACCGTCACCGAGATTGGTCTTACCGATCTGTGCAAGATGGCGGAAGCTGATGACATTCGCAAGTACGCTCTTCTTAACCTCACGGCTTAGGACATCATCTTCTCCTGTCTGTCTCAAAATCAGTTCAGGAATATCATTCATCTCGATCATGCGAAGCTTATCCGGGACCGTCTCTCTGAGGTCTATGAAGGTCATCAAACCCGTCATGATCCTTGGTTTGCGAACTTCAAGGAATCTCTCAAAGAGATGACATTCGAACCAGAATCATCATCTTCTGCACCATGCCTTATGGAAAAAGATGCAAAGGTAACTGAATGCTATCTATCTGAATCCAGTGATGATGAATCTGGTAATGAATTTGGACCCAACTATGTCAAACTTGCTTCCCTTGCCACTAAACAACAAAGAGCTTTGGAAAAAGTTCAATACATGCTAAACAAGAGTGATGATATGTTGGGTGAAGAAATGGATCAGTCGAAAGCTTTGGCTGAGAGTCTTAAGAGACTTCAGTCTAAGTTTGACACCCTTCAAAGTCATCATGAATTTCTTTGGCTGAGAAGCTTTCTTATGAATTTCTTCAAAGAAAGCAAGATCTTGAAAAGCTAAGAGTGAGTTATGACGATCTTTAGAAGGAGCGCGATTCATTACTTTCTCAACAAATCAGCGCTTCTCAGGAAGAATTTGTTCCTCCATGTTTGAAATGCATTGAACGTGAATCTGCTAATTCTTCACCTGAATGTTCAAATGCTTATAATGCTACAAATTCTTCAACTATCCATGCTATCACTAATTCCTCATTTGAGGACATTGCTAGTATCACTGATGATGCAAGGCTGAAGGAATTGTACATGACAGGCATGTACAAAAGCCTCAAAGGGCATCAGACTCTTTGCGATGTGCTTAAAAAGCAGATCCTCAACAGGAACCCTAGGAAAGAGGGTATTGCCTTTGAGAGGAAACTCAATGCTGATGGTGCATATTGGAAGCCTGAGCAGTACCCCAAAACCTCATGGGTTGCTGCAAAGGGACCTCCAGTTGATCCATCTAATCTATCTGGCTTTACATGTGAATCTTCTCATTCTTCTGATGAGTCATTTGACTCCAACTATAAACTGTTCAAAAATGAGAATGGTGAAGTATTTGCTAGATATGTTGGCACTAACTGCAGGAACGGTTCCCCTATGAAGAAAATCTGGGTTCCCAAAAGATGCCTTGAAAGTCTTCAGGTGAATGTCCTCATGACACCACCTGTGAAGAATAGGAACCCCAGATCAAATTCTTCATACGGACCAAATTCTTCATATGGATCCAAGTCCTCATACGGACCAAATTCTTCATGTGGATGAAATTCCTCAAAAGGATCAAAGTCCTCATATGAATATCATTGTGGTAACAACTCTGTTTCGCAAGGAAGAGCTAAGGGCTATGAATATGAGCATTATTCTTCTAACCATTATGTTCATAAGTCCTCGAAGAATTTCTCTGCATATTCATATGCTTATCCTAACTCCTCTTATGTGAAATGAAATGGGATGGCTTCTATGCCACCTTTCTTGTATGCAGCTCGCAGAGTGATGAACTCTTTGCCACCCCTTCAGATGTGGGTGGTGAAGAAAAAGAACTAATATCTTATGCAGTGTCAGGTCTCCAGATGTGCGTAAACGTCTGAGGAATTTGCTGGAGACCTGAAAATTGCCTGATAGGACGCAGCTAATCATGAAGAAATGAACTTTCATTTCTCACGTCCTCATATTGCTTTATCTGTGCTATACCTGATGAAATTGATCTGATGAATTGTGATGTCATATTCTTCACCGATGAAGTATAAGAGTTCGTAAGCTGCACTAATTCATCTGCAGGATGATCAACCCAAAGCCACTGAGTGGGTCCTCGATAGTGGATGTACGAATCACATGACTGGTGACAAGAATCTATTGATCGATGCTCCCTTATCTCCATCGCATCTGAAGCATATCATCTTCGCTGACAAAGGCAAAAGTCAGGTATTGGGTCTAGGTAAGGTTGCAATCACAAAGGATCGACACATGGACAAAGTCATGCTTGTCGAGTCCTTAGGATACAACCTCATGTCTGTCTCAATGATTTGTGATCTTGATATGGTTGTTGTCTTTGGCAAGTATCGTTGTGTTGTGGTCATGGAAGCTGACAATTCCAAAGTCTTCGAAGGCTTTAGGAGAGGAGACTTGTATATCGTTGATTTCTCTATAGGACCACAACCAGCCGTGTGCCTACTTGCAAAAGCTTCAGAAGGCTGGCCATGGCATCGATGACTTGGTCATGCAGGCATGAGGAATTTGCACACGCTTGCGAAGAAGAAGCATGTCATTGGCATTGAGAATGTGAAATTCCTCAAGGATCATTTATGCGGAGCCTGTGAAGCTGGAAAGATGACCAAGGCTAAGCATCCAGCGAAGACTATCATGACTACTACTCGTCCATTTGAATTGCTTCATATGGATCTCTTCGGTCCTAACCATTATTCCGCAGTTTCAAATGATGCATCTCAATATGGCTTTGTTATTGTCGATGATTACTCTCGATACACATGGACACACATTGTTACTTACAAACATGAAGTGCAGGAAGTCTTCAAATGATTTTCCTCGAGGGCTTCAACCAACTTTGGTGTGAAGATCAAGCACATCAGAAGCGACAATGGAACTGAGTTCAAGAATTCTGGTCTTGATGACTATCTTGATGAACTTGGTATTACTCATGAGTTATCTGCTCCTTATACTCCTCAGCAGAATGGCGTCGTGGAGCGTAAGAACAGGACTCTTGCTGAGATGGCTCGCACTATGCTTGATGAATACAAAACGCCTCGTCGTTTCTGGATTGATGCAATTGATACTGCATGCCATATCATCAACAGAGTATATCTTCACAAATTCTTCAAGAAGACTGCCTATGAACTCCTCACTGACAAGAAACCCAATGTGAGTTATTTCAAAGTCTTCGGTGCTAAATGTTGGATTAGAGATCCTCATCACAACTCGGAATTTGCATCGAAAGCACATGAAGGTTTTATGCTTGGTTACGGAAAGGACTCGCACACCTACACAGTCTTCAACAACGTTCTTCACAAGGTTGTCGAAACTGTAGATGTGCGGTTCGATGAAACTAATGGCTCGCAAAGAGAGCACCTACCTTCTGGGATAGATGAACCAGCACCTGAGGAATATATCAAGTTCAAGGCTACTGAGGATGTCATTCCGACCGAAGAATCTGCTGAAGAATTCATTCCAGAACGTGAAGAACGTCGAGCTAATGCACTTGAAGAAAATGCTGAAGAAAATGCTGATCACATTCCTCGACGACAATCCGCTCATCCTCGCGTTGCCAACGAAGTGCAGATTGAGAAAATCATCAGCGACATCAACATTCCAGGTCCTCTCACACTCTCAAGAGCTTCACATTTGTCTAACTTTTGTGGGCACTTTGCTTTTGTCTCTATCACAGAGCCCACTTAGGTAGATGAAGCATTTATGGAGCCTGAGTGGATTCAAGCTATGCAAGAAGAATTACATCAATTCGAGCTCAACAACGTCATGGAACTGGTCAAACGTCCAGATCCTCGCAAGCACAATATCATTGGCACAAAGTGGATCTACTGCAACAAGCAAGATGAAAATGGCCTTGTGGTGAGGAATAAGGCACGGCTTGTAGCTCAAGGTTACACACAGGTTGAAGGAATTGATTTCGATGAAACTTTTGCACCTGTTGCTAGACTTGAGGCTATTCGCATATTACTTGCTTATGCTAACCATCATGATATCACTTTATATCAAATGGATGTGAAAAGTGCATTCCTCAATGGTAAGCTTGAGGAAGAAGTATATGTTGCTCAACCCCCAGGTTTTGAAGATCCAAAGAATCCTGACAAAGTCTTCAGACTCAATAAGGCCCTCTATGGCCTCAAGGAGGCCCCTCGGGCGTGGTATGATACTTTGAAGGAGTTCCTCATGAAGAAAGGCTTCAAACCCGGTTCACTCGACCCTACTCTTTTCACTAAATCTTATGATGGTGAACTGTTTGTTTGCCAAATATATGTTGATGATATTATCTTTGGATGTACTGACCAATGTTATAGTGATGAATTTGCCTATATGATGAATGAAGAATATCAAATGTCTATGATGGGAGAATTGAAATTCTTCTTAGGTCTTCAAATTCGTCAACAGCGCAATGGCACATTCATATCTCAGGAGAAATACCTCAAGGATGTACTGAGGAAATTCGGCATGCAAGATTGCAAAGGCGTCAAAATTCCTATGCCCACAAATGGCCATCTGTGCACTGATGAAAATGGTATTGACTTCGATCATAAGGTATACCGTTCCATGATTGGTTCTTTATTGTACTTATGTGCATCTAGGCCAGATATAATGCTTAGTGTTTGCATGTGTGCCCGATTTCAAGCTACACCGAAGGAATCACACCATAAGGCTGTGAAGCATATTCTTCGATATCTAGCTCACACACCAACACTTGGATTATGGTACCCCAAGGGCTCGGCTTTTGATCTCATTGGATATTCTAACTCTGACTATGCTGGTGATCGTGTGGACCGCAAGGCAACATCTGGTACATGCCATTTCCTCGGACGATCTTTGGTCTGTTGGTCCTCGAAGAAATAGAACTGCGTATCACCATCTACTGCTGAAGCTGAGTACATTACTGCTGGTTCTTGGTGTGCTCAATTGCTGTGGATGAAGCAAACTCTCAAGGACTATGGCATCAACGTGAAGAATGTGCCTCTCTTCTGTGACAATGAGAGTGCCATCAAGATTGCTCACAACCCAGTTCAGCACTCGAAGACAAAGCACATTCAGATTCGTCATCATTTTCTTCGTGATCATGTGTTGAAGGGCGACATTTCTATTGAGCATGTGAAGACTGAAGAACAGCTAGCCGATATCTTCACAAAGCCCTTGGATGAGAAGAGATTTAGCAATTGTGGTGTGAGCTAAATATCTTAGAATCTTCGAATGTTCTTTGAAAAGGACACTCATCCTAACACTTATGCAAAATTGATGACTTAGATGTGCAACACATGAAGAAACGTTTTTCTTCAATCAATGAATAATAACACTCTAAGTGTGAAGAAATTAACGAATAATTTGATTCTCAGAACCCTACGACAATTGTACGCGGTGTCTGAAATCATCATTCTTATACGGTGGGTCAGGCCACCACCAAAGTTGAAAATCTTCAATTTGAGTTTTTCCTCAGTTTTGAAATTCCTCGGTTGTTCATTTTCTTCAACTTTGCATAGTCTTCACCTTCTCCGTCGTTTTTCTTCATTGGCTTATATATATATCTGAGTTTATGTCCTCTACAGCATTCACTTATTGGTATTTCTTCAAGTTGTTTTTTCTGCTAAGTGAATGTGATTGGACCCTTCCCCTCTATGCTAAACTCAACCCAATCTATTCAAATTCTTCCTGTGCGTTCTATTTGAAACTCGTTCAAAATCTTCACCGTGTCCTTGTCAGCTGAGAATTTGCGAACGAAACTTTTAACTTATCTTATCCAAATTTTCGGCTTTGCTGCTCAAACCGCACCGCATCCCACGAAAACACTTATCTATTCACCCACGATCTCACACGATCTCCACTTCTCAGTACGTGGGTGACACTTGTCAAGCGAATGAGAAGGGTCAGGGGCACGTTCGTCCAATTTCTTCGGGCGAACAGTTTTTCACCGTGGCTATAAATACCCCCTTCCCTTCCTCACTTCTCCTTTACTCCGCTCGACCTCTCTCTAGCTTGAGCTTCTCAAACCCTAGCGCCACCGCTACTTCATCGTCGCAGGTGAGGAAGAGCTTCACTGCCTGGACCTCGTCGCCGTCGTACTCGCACTGGTCGCGGACTTCTTCACTCCGCCGCCGCCGTAGCTGTCTTCCTCTGCCGAGTTAGGGCGTGGAAGATCTGCACTGACGAACTTCACATCTCCACTTCCCAGTTCGTCGTGTTTTTCGTCCAGGGTAATTAAAAGTTACTTTTACTGCCCTCTTTGATTCAAATGTTTTCTACAAAATCTTCAAAGGTGTTTATTCTTCAGATTCTCACATACTAAAACACCTCACATGTCACATGCTTTTTTTTCATTTCTCTAAGCTATATTTTTCTTCAAGTTTCCTCAATTGTGTGGATTTCTGATCTGTACAACTCTGGAACCTAAGACAAAGAACGCTTAGTGAAATTCTTCAAGACTCATCTGGTCAAATTCCTCAAACTTGTTCTTTTTCAAAACCTTCTCAGAACGCATATGACCTCTCCAAATTCCTCGCAACTATACTCTGTTCACAGGTACTCATGTCCGCTACTGAATTACTAGGTTCTCATCAACTTAACTCTTTTGCAGCGTTCCTCGAAGAAAAGTTGCATACTTCTTCAGAGAATTCCATTGTTCAAATTAATCATCTGAAGAAAATGGCTGATGGAAAGAAGCCACAAAAGGGAGGAAAGAGGCCTCAGGTCAATACTGCTTTTGAAATCCCTGATGACATATATGCTGACTACTGCACTCCTGATCAAGCCAAGTTTGGAAAAGAGGACAAAAATCAGCGCAAGTTGCGCATACAGAGGATAGAAAGGAGATGGGCAAGAGAGTGGAGGGAGTAAAGATATGTTACTTCAAAGTACATGAAGGAATTCGCACTCAATCCTCCATGCCCAAGACCTCCATTGGCACCTGGCCAAGAAGCAGATCCCACTAGCCTCAAGCGCGGTGAGGATTATCCTGATGAATGGGCCAAGCGCCAGGCCAAGTTGGCCAAACAAGCTAGAGAAGGAGTGAGGAAATTCAACGAAGACTCTGCTGCTGCTGCCACTTCTGAGGCCTCTGCTAGCAAGCCGAAGAAGGCCATGGCAAAGAAGCCTGCGCATAAGCCAAGTGCTTCACCTTCAATAACCTCAAGGCCAAGTTCCTCATCAATGCCCTCACGACCAGATTCCTCAAAGCCCTCACGGCCAACTCCTCAAACTGCTCCTGCTCCTCCAAAGTCCTCAGCTCCTCCGCCAAAGTCTTTGGCTGCTCCGACCAAATCCTCAGCACCTGTGCATCTCGCCACGTGCCAAAGGACTGCAGGCATATCTATTGCCTCAGGAGCCTCTGCAAGTTCCTCAGCTGCTCCAAGTTCCTCAGCTGGCCCCTCTCTGCTGAAGAAGAAGACCACTACTGTACGAGGTCCTCGACCATGTCCTCACAAGAAGCAGGTTGCCTTCCAAGTGCCCTCTGATGATGATGAGGCTGATGATGCAGAACTAGCCGAAATCATCAGAGACAGACAAGTCAAGGCCGCTAAAGCCAAAGGAAGCAATGTGCCACTGCTTTTGGATCCAAAGCTGATTCTAGACTTCATCGATCTCTGGCACAAGGATCCCAACACACCTTTGCCTGAGATGAACCTCTCACCTGGTCAAAGTCATTTTTGACTGCCTTCATTGATGAAGAGAAATGGAAATTTGAGAAGGCAAGGCAGCTGAAGAAAGCTCAGTAAAGGAAGGAGCGCTTCCTGCAGAAAAACTTTGTTTCTATAACAACTGAAGAACTAGTGAAGATCCGGGCTGAAATCAAAGGCCTCAACGATGACTTCAATGCTTTCTATGCTGATTGGCAAGGAGCCAAGGTCAGGTTTGTTAAACTGACTGAGAGATTCACTTGAAAGGTTGCAGCTCCATCGCAACCAGAAATTCCTCTAGCTGAAGCATCTGCTCAACCAACAGAAGAGCACGCCAGCACCGCTGATGAAAATCAGGCTGCGGAAGAAAATGTGAGTTCCAGGGCTGATGACTGCATTCCAGCCGCTGAAGAAATTGCCAAGGCATCCACTAGTGGTGCGCCTGAAGAAAATGAAGAAGTCAGGGCAACTGCATCAGTTGTGCCTGAAGAAACTCAACCAAATTCCTCTGCTCCTCCTGCGCCTACTCCAACTCCAATCCTTCCATCTGCATCAGATGTGAAGAAGACCAAGGCTGCAGAGCGTGCAGCTGTGAAGAAAAGGAAGGCATCAACTTCATCAGACTCTTCAGCTCCGAAGAAGATGAAGAAATTGACAAGCTCATTTGCAAATCCAACTGATGTTGTTCCTGTTTCCAGCATGCCATCAAAGGAAATCGTCCCTTTCGATGAAGAATATGTGATCCCCAGCGGATCTGATGAAGACATTTCCTCTGCTGCTTCCTCAGAGTAGATGGATGAAGAAATTGAAGCAGACGCAATCCCTTCAACTCCAATTGTCTCCTCGCCCATGCCTCGGTTCACTACTAAAGAGACCGGCGTTGAGGAATTGGATGAACAAAATTCTGACGTGGACATTGGGAGTACCACTCCATTGATGAATGATGATTTTTGGGATAGTCAGCATCCCAACTCTCCTCTGTTCACGCCATTGCAGCAAATCCCTCAGTCCCCAGCACATACTGTTCCATTGGGCTCTTAAGAAACTCACCCCACTTTGTCTGTTCATGAAGAAATTCCAGCCACTAGTGCTGAAGAAACTGCTGCTGCTGATTCTTTGAAGAAACGGACTGCCACTAAAGAGGAACCAGAAATTCCTCAGCCTGAAGAACCTGAGATTGCGATTCCTGAGGTTGTCATGCAACTAACTGACACTCCTCAACCCAAGCCAAAGGATCCATTCTCAAAGAAGCAAAATTTCAAAACTGATGATTTCTTCATCAGGACTCTGGCCAATGTCGCAATGTCACCGTTTGAGTTGAAGCCTTATGCTCCGTGGATTATGAGTTCATCAGAACAAGCTCTTCACTCAACTACAAAGCTGATACACTGAACCATTGTAGCTACTTGCCCCCGATTGAAGTCCTCAAACGGACATTTCCCTCAGCTGATGACAAGGGCAAGGCTTCTGTTGTTGTTGATGAAGGAATTCGTCCATTGCATGGTCAATTTCGCAAAGCTGCATCTTAGTGCACCAATGATGACTCTGCCACTCATGACTCTACCGCCAACGCAACCAAGACAACTCCTCAAGGCACAACTCCCAGGGTGATGACTGATCGTGTGCTTCTCCTCAGTCTTCACCAGAAGGTTGATCGCAATCACAAATGGGTTAAGCGTCAGTTTGGTTCAATTCTTCACAACATGACTGCTAGCCATAATGCAGTGAAGAAAAACCATTACTACCTCCATGAAACCTTCAACTGTACCTGGGTTGTTCTGTCTCACATTTATAGCGCAGAAGATCTGAAGACAATGGGTCTCAAGGAAGATTTTGACTGGTCTGCTCCTCCACCGAAGAAGTACAAGAAGGTCAGGTTCCTTCCTTGGTGGCCAGCTCCTATTCTTCATCGCGCGACACCGATGAGCATGAAGACTTGGACGACATTGTGGCAGGCCCTACATCAACACACGACCCCAACAACGCTGGTGCTCCTTCATCAACTTGATATTCTTTAGGGGCGTTAGTCCTCAATTTTGATCCTTTTGGTCATTCGATGACAAAGGGGGAGAAATTTGAGTTAGTCTTCAAGGGGGTCTATCTTATATGGGCGTTTTTTTGCTAAGTTACAACTCTCGTTCTTCTGATGACTTTGCTGGATCGAGTTGTAAACTTAAACTCTATGGTGGCCTGATACTTTTGCTGTGTTTTTTTTGCATGCTTATTCCTCATTAATGTTTATGCACGCATGCTGAATTACATCAGTCACCATATTTCATCGTGCATTTCAAATTCTTCATATTATATGTCAAATGCGTGTATGAATTACAAGATATAGGGGGAGAACTCCATGATTTTACTCTTCAAGTGTGCATTGCTTCAAAAGCAAATTCCTCACTATGCACATCTTCAGGGGAGTTCTTCTATATCTTGCAATCAAATTCCTCAATATCAGTATTTACACTTCATATGTTTATCCCCGTTGAAAACTTAACCTATATTGTCATCAATCACCAAAAAGGGGGAGATTGTAAGTGCATCTAGTGCCCCTTAGTGATTTTGATGTATTGAAGACTTATAGGTTAAGGGACTAATGTGTTTATAAGTGTACACAGGTCTATAAGTCTATGAGGAGTTTGACATTTACAAAGAAAGTCGACCCCTAAAAATGAAGTTCTTCAAATGAAGACTTTGGATTTCTGAAGACTTTCTAAAGACTTTGAAAGTGAAGAAATTGGTATGACCTTGAAGACTTGGTATTCATTCGAGGAACATGAACCGTGAAGACTTTTATTTTCGTAGTTTCATTTTCTCTTTCTCGAGTCATAGGAAACACCGTACTGTTAAAGGGGGTCGAGGAAATACTAAGGAAAAATTTCCATGTGATGCTCAACTCAAAATCCTACACCTACCAATCCCTTCGAGTGAAGCCATTGGAAATCTCATACAGTTCAGTCATATTCTTCAGTGACAGAGAAGAAGTTCTTCTGGTCTCTGAGGAATTTGTTCTGACTGAGGAATTAGGAATTCGCCAGTGCGGATTGCCTACACAGTGAGGAACATGATAGCCCTGAGGAATTTGAACCTCAAATTTCCGACCATTGCTGTGCCTTGTGCCAGCTGTCCCAAAATATCTACCCACCTAACGGTCATATTATTGAAGGGCATTTATGTCTTATCATGTCTCGCTGCTCCCTAGGATATAAATAGCCACCCCCTACAACCACTAGCTGGTTGGCTACTCCGAGAGAAACTGACACTTGTCATTTGAGAGCATCCCATCCTCTGAGGACTTTGAGCCAAAATCATCAAGTGAGGAAAACCCAAACTCAAACACCTACAAACCCAAAGTGATTGAGCATCACCGAAGAGATTGATCCTGCGTGGATCCGACGCTTGTTACCTTTGTAGACTGTGCTTCTTCCAGACGGTTAGGCGTCATGGTCTAGAGCATCCAAGAGGAGTTGTGGATCGCCGAGTGACCAAGTTTGTGAAGGTTCGGAAGTCACCTGAAGACTTACCATGAGTGATTGGGCGAGGTCTGTGTGACCTTAGCTCAAGGAGAATACGGTGCGGACTGTGTGTCCGGGACTATGTGTCCTCAGGTTTAAATACCTAGCCGCTCCAACAAGATGTACAACTGAGACAAAAGTTGGAACTGGTCTACCAAATCATTGTCTTCACCAAACCTACTGGTTCTATTTCCTCAACTCTTTCATTTCCTCATAACTATGTTGTGCGCTAGTTCATATCTGCGTTTGAAGACTTTGACTGAAGACTTTCTCAATTTCCTCAGTTTAATTTCTTCAGTCTGTTTGTCTTCATCCTGTGTTATCTTGTGATTACGCTTTCTGTACTCTGTGCTTGTCTTCATTTCATCATGATGACCATTTTTGTGTTCTACTATGTTTACTTTTGAGTAATTATTCCGCTGCAAGTAGTTCTTCGCTAAGGAATTTCCTCACCTGCAATTGCTCACTGAAGAATTCTTAAAAATCGCCTATTCACCCCCCCTCTAGTCGATATAGTGCACTTTCAACTCTGTACAACCCTAGGCCCCTCTGGTGTCTATATAAACCGAAGGGTATAGCCTGTAGAGGCTATCATAATTTACATAGGCTAGACATCTGGGATTTAGCCATTACGATCTCGAGGTAGATCAACTCTCGTAACCCCTATACTCATCAAAGTCAATCAAGCAGGAAGTAGGGTATTACCTCCATGAAGAGGGCCTGAACCTGGGTAAACATCGTGTCCCCTTTGTCTCCTGTTACCTTCGATCCTCAGACGCACAGTTTGGGACCCCCTACCCGAGATCGGCCTTTTTGACACCGACATAGACCTTACCACATTCTTGGTTCGGGACTAGTATAGAACAAGGCGTTCCTAGTCATCGTCCCATAAAATGTGTCTCAGGAGAACGCAAGGGAATTTGATGAGTTTCTTTGCCAGTGAAGAACGTTTTCTTTAGGTAATTCTGATACTGCCACCAAGCATTCTTGAAGATAGCAGAGGTATTAGCACAGGTTAATTACCTCATCCTGAGTTTCCAAATCGGTCTTTCTTTTTAGAATTTTTTTGGAACATTTGCTGTATTATAACCATGATGGAGCTAGAATGTATGGGAAAAGCAAAGTAATTGCCATGAATAACATTACTTACACATAATTCCTGGACGAACACCTGCAACTGGCATTTTCCTTCATCTTCAGTATAATATTTCCGTGATGGGAAGATACACACATAGGATTTAACAACATCAAATGCGATAGATGCTAAACTATGTATGGCTGGTTGTGCTTCCTCCATAGGAATAGGTGTACTAACTGGTGGAGTTGGGGTTCGTTGTGGTAGTGCTGGCGCTTTGGGCACTGGAGCTGCCTTAATAACTGCTCTTGTTTGGGAGCTCTGTGGTGGAGATGGTGTTGTCTCAACAGGAACTGGGTTACTATCTATTGGGGTTGGGGTTAGATTGGGTGAAGCTGGTTCTCTGTCCATCGCAGTAGGGGTGCAATTTGTGAGAGTCTGGGTTATTTGTGGTAGGGCTGGTTCTCGTGCATGTACAACCGGGGGTGCTATCTCCACCAAGAGGTAGCACTGTTTTATTTGAAGACTGTGTTTTTACTCCGCTAGATACTGCCATCACCCGTTCTAATTCAAATGGCTGATAAACAGGAAACATAGTTGAATGTACAGACCTTGTATGAGAGACAGATTCAATAGATAGTGTGGAAAAAAGGGGGCATGAAATAGTTCACATGTATATTGTTTAACTAAAAAGGATAGCATGACATAATTTCACATATATGATGTCTATCTAAATTGGATAGCATAGCATGACATAATTCAAAGATATGATGACTAACTAAACAAGATGGCATGAGATAATTATATGATGTCTTCAGTAAACAGGTTCCCATGACATAATTCACATAAATGTATCTAAGTAATCAGGATCGCATGATTTAATTCACATATGTGATTTATATACTAAGCAGATGGCATTCACATATATGATGTCTGAACTAAGAACATGGTGTGGAATATTGTGTATATGATGTCTAAACTATACAATCCAAGAACCATATGCATGATATGAGCAGTATAACCATGCCAAGTTAGAGCATACACCATGGTGGGTGAATAGGACTAGTCATCTGTCTTTGAATCCATCTATGAGGAGCTATCGGGACCCAGCAAGAGATCTGCTTCGACGGGTAGATCTGTCTGCTCTGAAGACCTTGTTTTCAATCCAGATTTTTCCATCATCCACTCAAATGGCTGATTCACAGGAAGAGTAGTTGAATGTACAAACATTGTCGACAAATGAAAATGTAATGAAGAAAATGATTGACAAGATATCTTTCAAATATATGATGTCTAGTTAAACAGGATGGCATTGCATATTTCATATATATTAAGGCTGGCCAAAAGAGATGAGATTGCATAATTCTCATATATGATATAGAAACTAAACAGGTGGCATTACAGAACATGTCTCAACTAATTGGATGACATATATGATGTCGAAAGTAGGCACTGCAAGGCAACATAGGCATGATATGACCAACATCATCATGCCAAGTTAGAGCAAACAACTTGGGGGGGGGTAAATAGGAGTGGTCAGCTGCGTCTGAATCCGCCTCAGAACAGATATCTTCCTCTGGATTACAATCTGGCGGGGAGCGGGGAGGGTTTGCCATTTAACCCACAATGGAGCGAAGTCTGCATGACATTGTATTGACGCACAAAACTCTTCACTTTTTCTCTACATGTTTAGCATGACTGTGTACAATATCTAACATGCATACGGAAAAATATAGTGAGATAATGTAAGGAGAACATGCAGAAATCTAGAGTGATGGTAAACCAGTGGATGGATCCACAAATAATGATAGCAGGCTGATGATAGCTTTAATTTAATAAAAAGACAGATGATGATTGCTTTACTATTTGTTTCCCACCCAAGATGAATAACATAGGCATACCCTAGGTGAACCAGATAATATACATAGATACTATTCATTGATGCCTCGATATGTGCCCCACAAGTAATTTGAAAACTCAAGTTTGAACATTAATTTGGACCTGACTTGGAGTCTCAGAGGTGAACATGACGATAAAGTAGCAGGTAATATTAAGAAATCCATTACATGGGCAAAAACGAAAGAGTGCGACCTCTCTTGTGGACCCATGTACTCCTTAGGTTCATCTGCTGAGTCGATGATGGTGCTGTAGTTGCGGTGGGTGCCGGCGGCAGGGAAGGAGATCTAAGGCGGCAAAAGACAGTCAGGATTCGTGATGTCTGGTATGGTGGATGCTTCTATCGATGAAGCAGCTCAGGTGAGGTGGACGACGTCACAGCAGGAGCAGGACAAACCACACAAAGTTTTCTTTGACACCTATGTGTAACTGAAGTAATTCTATAAGGGCTCCTTTGGCTTGCAGGATTCTAAAAACGCAGGGATAGGAAAAACACCGGAATAGGATAAGAATGCACGTGGGAAAGAGAGCATTTCTAAACATTGGATTTCTGTCAACTTGGGTGTTTGGTTCACAAGAATTGGGAGAGAAGAGGAATGCAAAGAAACTTGGCCAAATTAAAGTGAAACCATATGAAAGTGTGTACAGTTAGAATGTTATTCTGCCACTAATCCACTTAGTGTAGTTTTCATGCATAGGATTTTGAAAAGATAGGTCCAGGTGGATCTGTTGCTCCATTCCTTTCAACGAAATGCATGAACAGTAGAGTGCCATAGGAACATTTCCTATTGCTATGTTTTTCCTTCACTTTTTCCTTCGAACCAAAATAGCCCTAATGGATCGACATGAATGTAGAGTAATAAGTGATACGACAAGTGTAGAACCTCTTTGGCGTAGCCATGTCGACCTCAAAATCATTGGGTTGGTCGCCGAAGAAGCTGAGGTGGCTGTCAGAGATGTGGAGGAAGATCTAAGGCGTCTGTAGACGGCATCCAGGGCACTTCTCTGTTCAGATGGATGGTTCCGTCGTTGGAGCAGCTCCGGCGAGCCGTAAGACGTCGAGGCTGAAGCAGTACAAGACAGACATCGTTAATCTCAAGTGTGATTCTAATAGCATCTCCAATAGATGATATAAAATACATTACCAAAAAGTGATAGATGTAAACTTTACATCACCAAAAAACACCTGACTACAACAGATGAGGTAAAAACTGTTGACTCTGAACTTAACTATCGAAACTGATATTTACTGTGTAATCTGAATGTTACTATCAAAACTGAACGCACTGGTAGCAGAGAGGCACTTCACATGTAGTTTAGGCCGCTCGAGCACTACTAGTAGAGAAACAGTGATCTAAATCAGCAGGCGATCGACCGGGAACACAGTAGTAGATAGCAACCGGAGCAGCAGCGCTTGGAGGAGCAGCGGGAACTAGAGCCAGAGCAGCAACTCGTGTAGCTGCAGCAGCCCTTGTACCAGCATCAGCAGCACGAGCGAGAGAAAGAGCAGAGCAGCAGCACGAGGGAGGGGGAGAGCAGAGCAGCAACACGACCGAGCGAGAGCCGGAGCAGCAGTAGCAGTGCGAGCGAGAGTCAGAGCAGCAGCAGCAGCAGATCCGGCTGGTATGGACGCCACCGCCGAAGTAGCCTCGCACTGGGCGGGCCGCCATGGAGATGTTGCCCACGATGCCGGCTTCGAGGTAGCCGCACCATGGGGGTGCGGGATCGAGGACCATCGAAGCTGGGAGCTCGAGTTAAGAAGGTGTGATGCGATGAGTGTACAACCACTTTGGTGGCGCCGAGTAGGCCTCGGCTTCGTCCGAGGAGTCGGTGAGGATGTTGCGGTTCTCGTGGAGCAGTTTAAGGCGGCGCTGTGGGGATGGATCATCTGCGATAGACGAGGCGATCATCGGAGCAGCTCCTTGGAGGTGGAGGACGGGGCGGCTGAACCGGCGGGATGACGAGATCGATGATGGATCCTCATCCGGGGAGGTGGATGAGGGACGTTGAGCTGTTGCGGTGGACGACGTCGTTGGGGAAGAGGCTCCGACTGGGCAGCGGTGGGGTGGCGGATGGAGGAGGGTGGGGTTTCGCGGCTGGAGCATAGAGGTTATGGCAGCCTGGGATTTCGAATGGCGAAAAGGAGGTGATGGGAGGGGGGGCGTGACTTAGGGACGCGTTTGTCCAAAATGTAGGGTGTGTTACAAAATTACCCACACCGATTTGAACTAGCGGCCCTTTCAGCTCAGGGTTATAAGGGGGATTTCGCGTATCGGGATTTGGCAGCTGGAGGGAGTTTTCACGCGCGTTGTAATTTCGGGATAGCAAGGCGCGGGTTGTGAAGACGCGAGTTTTGGGAGCATGATATCTGAATTTTTGGGATAACAACGCGTGGGTTGAATTTTAGGGACAAGCCTAACGTGTAATTATGTACATACCAAATCAATTCGCACTTCCCTCACCAAAAAAATAAAAAAATTAAACTATTCGCACCACACAAAGAGAGAGTCTTGTGCCGTTTTAATATACAAATGCTATTCAAAGCTATGAATCTATGTTATGTCCAATTAATTTTTTTCGCTCACTATATAATGCATGTAACCTACTCATACGAATATTTTAGTGCATTCCAAATGTCTATACTACCGCTGCAATTCGAACTAAATTTGAATTCGTTTCTCTATTTGAATAAGAATCTACAATCATGATTGTTGCCAACTTAAACCATCACTCATATATTATCTTAACAACACACCACATGATTAATATAGGGATAGATATGAACTATGTGTACTACATGAACTCGAATTTAAAACTTTGAATACACTTGATGTTGATTCAAAATAATAGTACCTTTGATGTACTAACCAGATCTTCATAATCTAAACCATGTTTCGTACGTACACTGTGTTTATCACACAAAGTATAGTGCCCCGGCCCCTACATTATGACAAGTATTTATCCCTTAGCTGCAAAAGCCACACAGTATCACAAATTCAAATAAATGTTCTATATATTATATGTAGTATAACATGTTCATAACCACACCATGAGTATCACCATTATATATATTCATGCATGTGTCGGTTCAAAACACTATGATATCTTCTTCAAAATATTCGAATCCACTTTTTTATAATGAATTATGATCTCTGTTCGTCTTTTACACCCACACAATCCTCTTCTCCTGTAGCTAGCGCCAACTTTCTCTCGTGCATGCACACGCCCGCCCCCTCTCACCCTCCCTCAGCGTCCCCTCCATCGCGCACATTCGTTATTTCTCTTTAGGTAGTTCACCCACGGTGTGTGTACACCCCCCGACTCCTTCTTTCCGGCACACAACGGTCGATATACCTCTCTAGCCAGGTGTGCCTACCACAAACACACACTATGTCCAATACGGTTCCACACAGGTGCACACTCCCGCCCCTCTTTTCATCGATCTCATACTCGCACACTCCTCTCCCCTCAATATAGTAGGCCTCTCGCACCACCTCCTAGCCGCATCCCTCTCCCCCTGTCTGTCTCTTCGGATTTTATTTGCTTCTAATACATCCATGCATGTATACCTACCGATCTCCCTACATATAGCTAGGTCAACTATAAGTCTGTTTCCCCATGCACCGATCGATGTACCTCACTAGTTATGTCTCTCCCTTTCTCTGACAAACGACTATTGATCTTCTTATGTAGTTACGTCTGCTTACCACAACCATATATTCCCCCCTCATCATCCTTGCATACCTCCCGACCCATCTCTCACACGCACGTGCATAGACAGGCAGACATCCCCTCTCTTATTGTTATTGCACTCGTACCCTCCGTTTCTCTAGCAAGCCTCTCCCACCATTTGGGAGAAGAAACTCCACCACCAACCCTCCGACACTCTACCTTTGTCTCTCTCCCAACCTTATTCCTCTTCTACACATATGCATGGATGCCGATCGATCTCCCTCAATACATAGCTAGGTCTCTCTCCTTCTTCACACATATACACGCCGATCTACCTCTCTATAGTTAGGTCTCTGCCCCCTCACCCCCCCACACACACACCATAGTCGAACGTTGTAGGTAGCTATCCAAGCCACAGAGACAAACTGCTCCTCTGCCCTCTCACATTCCAGTAGGATAGCCCCCTATATCTTTGACGTGGGAAAACACAAATTCGATGGCACTCCTTATCGATCGCGCACCCACACAGTTCATCCCTGTTTTCGATTCTATCGATATCTCACGCCGATGATCCCTCCACTCTCTTCTCGTGGATCGCTCCCTCTATATATGATATATCCATGGCTCTGTTTCACACACATTGCGTATGTTACATTTTTTGTTTGAGATATCATCAAAACATTGCCTCTGTTTCGCACAAACCATCTATCTTACACCCACCCACGTACATACCTGCACATAAAGAACAGGTGCACGCACGACGCATGCACTCACGTCTCGTTCCTGGCCACACCCACCGGGGTACACGGTGGAGTTCATTTCTGTATGAAAAGGCAACCCACGTGATAATTCGATGCGTGTAGCGGTTGTTTAGTCGAAGGAGAGTCGTGTACCACACATACACGGAACAAAGTTTGACTTGATGCGTTAGTATTAAATAAGGTTATATTCCACAATGGCACGTGCAGAATATAAAACGATTGTCATCCGGAAAAAATAAATTCGCTCCACTATATACATTGGAGCCTGCCTGCCGTGCTTTGTCTCTCGTCACACTATGTCACACAAGGCGGCGGTGGCCTCTCTCTCTCACCGTTGGTCACTGATCCGGCCGCATCCTGTCCGCCGACGGAAAGGGAGGATGTGCATCATTCCTCCGTTCGACGGCGTCGAGGCAACACGTCCCAATCTGCGGTACCCACCATTCTCTCTGGACAAGCTCCAGCGCGGTAGGACCTTCGCCGCTTGCTCGGTGCCGCAGAATGGGCAGATCCCGGCCGCCGACGCCCTCCTAGTTACATCCCGACGACCCTCATGTACAGCTTCCTCCAGCCTTGCTCCACTGCCCTCTTCCCAAGTTGGTGCATGTCAAAAATCCTGCATGTGGATCTTCTTTAGTTCTTTGCTTAAAACGTATCTCGGCCGGCATACCTTCCATCTTGCAATCTTGTCTTCAAACCATTTTTGATAAACCACCATGCTGCTATCTTTCCCTTATGACATGGAATATGCTTCTTTTTGTCGGCGTATGCATCTTCAACTCCTGTTATTGGGCAGTAATTGTTTCCTTTGTACCACTTTTTGCAAACTGGGCTATCCATTTCACCTCGTTACTATTGCGAGCTTTTGGTGAACTGCACAAATCACTTTTTTCTTAAGAATGTTTTGTGCAGTTCCACCAAAATGTCACACGGGCAACGTTTTTACATTTCTGTGGGACTGCAGAAAGGGAGATTGGTTTTTCTATCCTCCACATCCAACTCCGTGCCTAATCTTCTCCAACAAGTTGTTAGTCCTAAAGAGAGATCGCAGAGGTGATCGGCTTCTATTTGTGTGTGTTATGTTTCATCATCTAGTTCCACTATTATTGTAATCACACTGACCGAATATCTTTGCAAACAGGGATGATAGCTCGATTTTAGTGGAACTGCACAAAATGATCGGATTGTGATGTCCTCCATACACCTCTTTGTTGGCTACGGAGCTATGTGAAACTTGCTACCAACCAATGAACACTGTGCCCAGGAAATGGAACCATGCCTACGAACATCATCGATCAATTATATATTTTTCTTTATTTGTACACCTTCTCACAACTCTATCTTCAGTTGTGATGTGAATATTGGCGCTGATCTGCGAACCATTGAGATGCATTAGTAGCCATGGTAGTTTCATTTGCATTTGATGGAATGTTGTAACTAGACAATCTTGAGGCAAGAGGACACATGAATCGTAAGTTGAAACCTTTTTTTCTGCGGGAACCAAAGTTGAAACCTTCATAGCATTATCGTACAATTTCATTATGCTGGAAAATTATGAGTACATATAAACAAATCCTGAAAGATCGATAGCAATGCCACAAACAATTCAACTTCGTTTCCCCGACATGTGGGACATCCTTCATCCGGCTCCACCTGCCATGCAGCAATATTGAGTGCACAACTGTAGGGGAGATTCACCTCGGTCGTTGCGTCGCAGTAATGATGACTAGTGAGAAGTCAAATCACAAAGCCCCGCCTTCGCCACAGTAAGTTGCTCGGACGAAGCAACCATCATTTCTCTCTTAGTTCAATCCGCTGGTACTCCAATATTCCCAGAGTAATGTAAGTTTCTCGGGCGAAGCAACCATCACTTCAGCTTTCCAACAGTAAGTACTACCTCCTTTTTTTATTCTAGAAACCACCACACACGAATATTGGACGGTAGCAGCACAACAAAGTGTACTAGTACTACTCAATTCAAAAATCAAAACCAACCAATGAACTACTACTAATGGTGAGCGTTTGCTAGTATCATGTACTCCATCTGTCCATGTATATAGGGCTTAATGCGTTTTCCGAGACTAACTTTGGCCTTTTTTGGATCAACGGGTTAGAGTTAGTTTGAGATAGTTGGGGCTCAAATATCCCTAAAGTATCCAAACATGAGCAAAGCACCTTTTTAGCAGGGATTTTCATCATTCGTGAAGGTGCAAAACCAAGTGTTACTACTACACCAAACAAGTTCAAAATGAGAAACTGGACCCTCTCACAGCACATCATGCCTGTCTCGTTTGGTCTGTCGATCAAAGCTCTTCCTCTTCTTGGCATAACAATAAAGTACAGTATTTTTCTAGAATGCTCTGGGCATGTCGCTAACATGTGGGAGCGAGTGACGAGTTAACCAACCTCAATAGACGGCAAAATCGCCAGCCCGCTGCACTTTGAGAGAGACAAGGAGCAAGAAGTGATACAGGCTGTTCAGCCCTTTTTGGAGTCCAATACACTACTTTTGATGTTTTCCGTCAACTCGCAAACGAGGAGAAGCTTTTCTTACTACCTCTCCCTCTATCACGCGCGCTCGCGGTGGCTCGTAGGACGAGGAGAAGCTTTTGCTTTGCAATAGTGCGCTTAATACAGGCGGTGGACGTGCAGCAGTTCATTCAATGTCAGATTACCGGAAGGATATATACTGTAGCACCATCATCATTGTTCGACTTCCGGAAGCGGCCAAGCGCCAGAGGCGAAGAGCCAAGCACACGGTCACCTACTCACAGTATAACCGTCCGTGTTTGCATGAACTTTTTACGTACAATCTGAGTGGATTGCTCCAGTAGTCATCACACATGAGCCAATCGATTCGCACCCTTCCGCGATCCATTTTGTCTGGCGTTCCTTCCTTTGTCCAGCATGCTGACAAGTGGGCCCCATGCTCATGTATGCCAACGTGGTAGTCAATTATTTTGTCAGAGTCATCTATAACACCCTTTCGATGCCACGTCAACGAACCCACTATAAAAAAGTTAGACTTGTTCGATTAACCGCCTCCCTAGGTGTTTGGAGAGGAATTAGCCGACGCGAGGTGGTTCTATAGGTGGGCGGGCAGAAAAAAAAGGGGAAAACGTGCGAACCAGCTAGACGAGGGAGGGAAGCTTCTACATTCGCGGGGGACGTGGCATTGGCCATTGGGAGGCAACACGCGGTCATCCGGGTACGCAATAAAGGATGCGAAGAGGCTTCCTATATCGGCACGGACCGGCTTCCCTATCGATTGCTCATCCAATAGAACTCCCAAGTTAACTGTGCTGAGGCTGGAGTAGTCATCAGATGGGTGAGCGAATGGGAAGTGGACTCGATGTTAAAACTAATGGGATGGGTCATTATAGATGTTTAATTGGGTTAAATGTATATAGTGCTCTGTCCTATTAGTTGAACCTCGAGGTCTTTGTGTTGTTATTTTTAACATTTTTTATTTTTTGAACACATGTTAATCGAAGGTCTATCACGTTATTTTTTGATAATTTTTGGTTTTTGAACACATGTTAATTGGCTTGAAAGAAGGTCTATCGTGTTACTTCACAACATCTTTCCAATAAAAGTGATATGACTTTTGTCAACCTATAAGGGATGTCTGTCAAATTAACCTATACTTGATTTCTGAACACATGTTAATCGAAGGTCTATCACATTACTTTTTGATAATATTTGTTTTTTGAACACATGTTAATTGGCTTGAAAGAAGGTCTATCGTGTTACTTCATGACATCTTTCCAAAAAAGTGATATGACTTCTGTCAACCTATAAGGCATGTCTATCAAATTAACCTCGAGGTACTTGTTCTCAAATTAACCTCTGGGCCTTGCAGGAGTGCTGCAATGTGTCAGCGTGAATTGCAAGATGAGCCAGCAAGCTAGCAGTGGAGTTTCCAACATACTCAAAGTGCACGCAACATTGAGTAGAAAGAAGCATGCCTAGGAAATCAATGTGTGCTTAGGGAGGCCTTTGCTCAAAGAGCAAGTGTATATAAGGTACAGTCGGCAGGCTATAAGGACGAGGAGCGAGAAGCGATACGAGCTGCTGGATATACTATAACTAGGTGTCCCACGGAGGTAACATTACAACCAATTTACGAAAATAATGGTAACTGGTTTTACGTGTTTATAATGGTATTATCGTTGGACTGCCATTTAGGATAAATGATGAGGTGGGTGAGAGAGACAATAAGAAAATGCATGTCTTCTCTTGATTAATATATGATCTATTAGGAACAATATGTCTCACCAAATATTTATCATGTTATGAAAGATAAGACAAAAAATAACCCACTGCAACATATTTTGATGTCTCCTGTAGATTACGTGACAGGTTTAAGATAAAACTGTCTTATCAAGCACTGTGCATGCTTTAAATAGTAACAAATTAACATTTGGGTAGTCGACAATAACATCTGAGATTATGAATATATCTTTTTGCAAATATATCAGAACAAAATGTTCTTTTTTTTGCCGGTACAGAAGAATGCTCAATGTGACTGATTACCTCTGTGCTACTTTTGACTACTTTAATTTAAAAATGAACCACGTGTTTTCTTTGGTAACACAAAATTAGTAACTAAATGGTGATTGGACACCATGTCCTGCCACGTACATATGTGCAGCAAGCAAGATTTATTCATGTATACAGGGCAGGCTTGTACTCCCTATAAGAGCGTTTAGATCACTACTACTTTAGTGATCTAAAAACACTTATATTAGTTTACCGAGGGAGTACTTCTTAGAGAAAAGTAAAGAAAAGAAATGGGGAAGCTGACTACGACAGCATATGAAGTTGTGCACCCACATGTGGTATGAGCACGTGCCCTGCAAGTCTCCACGGCTTTGCATGAATGTTCGGGATGGTTCACAGATAGCGTGGTAGTTTCTGCGTTGCAGCAGGATGTGCAAGGCAGCAACAATCTGAGTGCTAAAGAGTTGATCCAATGGCTGGTTTTGTTTGGATTTTCCAACTATTAACCATTGAATAGAGTGAATCAATGGCTTACATTCAAAGTTATTCTCACACTATAGAATGGTATAGGAATGTGGAGAGATTTGTTTGAATTTATATCGTTGAATAATATAAAATATTATGAGTGCTGACGCTCCACCATGAGGTTTCTGGCTCCTTCTCGGTCGTCGGGAATCTATGTTCTTCCACTCTTTTTTTGTTGACGTGAGCTTTGTTCATCCTATTGCCAACACGCGGGACATCAAGCATCAAGGTGGACGTGTCATGCAAGAAAATGGAGATAAGCAGTGCGTAAGTGAGTCTTGCACTTCGATGGAACGTACTACGCAATATTTTTCTCCTCGATGGCACGTGAATAGTGCACGTACTCAATGACGGAGCACGGGATGGTAGCCATGGACATGGTCGGCCCTTTTTGGAGAGAGTACTAAATAACTTTGATGTGTCCCATAAACTCGCAGAATGACGGGAAGCTTGCTTACGACACCTTCTCCCTCGCCCACGCGAGTGCGGTGGCTCATAGCACGAGGAGAAACTTTCGCTTACAAGCGGTGGACGTGCAACAGTTCATTTGGTCTCAGATTGCCAGAAGTACTACTGTAGTACCATCATCATTGTTCGACTTCCGAAAGAGGCGAAGAGCCAAGCGCAAGGTCACCTACTAACCTATACTCACTCGAAAAGCCGGTCCACCTTTTTAGAGCATGGTTAATTAATATAGGCGGCTCTTGCAGCGGCACATCATTTAGAGCAAGTACTCTCTCCGTTTCTTTTCTTTCATTCGTAGGAACTTAAAACACAGGAATAGGAAAAATAAAGGATTGGAGTGGCATGTCCACTTGAATCCCATAGCATTAACATAGTGTTCCCCTAAATAAAACAGAGTGTTTGACACAGGAAAAACAAAGGAAGTGAAAAAAAGTTGGAGTGGATGCTAGATTCCCAATTAACACATGATTTCATAGGGAAAAATCCTATAGCATTCTATCCTATGAATCAAATGACCAATGTAGGAAAATTATGAGGGGTGTCTCTCCAACACTGTTCCTCGGCTCGCACCTAGCATCACGGGAGTCGAACTTGGAGTCATTCATCTGGTACACGTGGCATCTCAGATATGGACACAAGGTGACGTACACCATCAAGGTCCATTAAGGATAATGTTGTCCTCAAAGCCGGACGTACGCGGTCAAGATCCACGGTCAAGGGTGTCAGGGTGGATGCGACCTCTCACTACATCTGCCATTGATGCGGCGCGCCGGCTGAGGGCGCCGCCCACTGCACTCCCAGAGCTGTACCAGCCTCCTCGCTGCATTCAACCACCTACATTTAAACCCACGTGGAATGTGAGAAACCCACTCCGGCCACACACGTCCGTTCAGGAGCGGGATGCCGGCCAAGCTCCTCCTTCCACAAATTTCTCCAGTCTTCCGGCGGCATCTGACAACCAATAAGAGCAGTTCTCCGGCATAAAAGCCATCTGGGTGGCCCGCCGAGCTTGGAAGTTACGAGCGAGGTAGCTCGCTGCTCCACCTACCTCACCTAGCCCGTCGGAGTCAGTTGCCGCACTAAGCCAGCGCGTGGTTCCGCAGCTGGCCACTCCAACACAACTTGAGGAAGAGTGCCGACTTGTTGCACGCCGGCTTGCCGGGGAGCACGACGGCACCGACATCGTCACTGCCCTCGATGCTGCCGCGTTGTACAACACCTCTAGTGCCTGCGAGAGCGCCATCCGCCGTCGATGCGTGTGTAGCTGCGCCATGCAGGCAGAGAAAGAAGCCCCTGCACGTTGCCATCATCGAGGAGAACTAGAACACGGGAGGCTGCCGCCGATTGTATCCCATGAAGGCCACCGCCGAGGCGATGCCGACGAAAACAACCGGTGTCTTGCACAATTCTTCTTCAACCAGATGCTGGAGGAGGACAAAGAGATTGGCCGGCGACAATTTAGATTAGGTTTATCTTTGTCGAAAATAATTTTGATTAGGTATATTAATTCTACCTTTAGCTCCAGACTAGCACATCTTATTTAATGTAAATGTAATGAAATCCGTCATGTTTATATGAAATCCGGCCGTGTTTGCACGAATTTGCGTCCACGTTCACATCTCGGGCGAGCGCTGTCCGTCGCTAGAGTGGGACAAGATGACGAAATCCATCTCTGACAACACCGCAAAGTGCGTCACCACCTTTGTCATGGCCAGGATGAGGCGAAAGAACGACGTCCTTCATACCGCGTGCTCGTCTAGACGGCTCGGTAGCTCATGAAGCATCACCAACAACATGCCTTGTGCGTCTAGTACTCCATTCTAGTCGTTGTTGCTGCATGCACAACTCGGGTTGCAGTTGCAGGTGAGTACGGCGAGGCTGCGTGGCCATCCATCAATAGTGGCCGGTATGAGGATGACATCACCATGTGCATCGTATTTGTACTAAAAATCAAGAATGAAGAGTATAAGCATGACCTAAGTGGATTGCTCAAGTTGTCATCACACGTGTAGTGTCATGCAAAGCTTCATTTATTAGGTTATAGAGTCATTTTGTTTTGGTATGTGTGATGTTACTCATCATAGAAGAATGAGTAACTAGCTATAAGTTGCTCAATTTACCTCTCTCCTCATTAACTAGTTGCCACATAGGCTAATTTGTTGAGTTGGACCCGATGTTACTCTTGAAGTTACTCCCACTTTGGTTACTCTTAGGCCTTGTTCGGTTCAACCTCCTCCCAAGGGGCTTGGAGAGGAATGGAGGGGAATTTGGCTTGTACATGCACTACTACAGGATGGGACAAATGCGACACTACGATCAGAGACCCTTCAACGAAACTATGTGCGATGCCATAATCGCAAACAGTGGTGTAAAAAATCGTCAAAAAAGGTGCAAAACTTTTGCGATGACAGATACATCAAACACGGTTCAGAATTTAGTTGCGTGTGCAATGTAGGGCATACGGTTCAGCTCAATTAACTGTTTGGGATGAGGAGGAACAAAAGAAACGGGCAGCCAGATGAAGGCATGTGCGATATACAGCATACGGTTCACTGGGATGAACTGTGTGTGATTAGGCAACACAATGGAAACGGTTCAACTGAACAAGATGTGTGTGATACGCGGAAAACAGGTCCGTAATCAGAAATGCGTGCGAAGACCAATAATAACACAGACGATTGCTGCTAATAAGCCGTGTGAATTGCTCTGTCTATAGTAGAATAACATGTATATATATAGAACTGAAATAAACATCCAATTACATAAGTGACTATACAGATCATTCGCACACACCTCAATAAACAATTGCATGCATTCTAACGTAGGAGAAACGATCGTCTAGTCATCTACTTCTTGTGACGCTCCCGCGACTGCTATGTGGCTCGATCCCTCGTTTGGGTCAGGAAGAAGACAGTTCCTCATGTCAACGATCCGCCTGTACATCTCGTAGCTTGTGTACGCGAGCATGGCCGCGTACTTGACATGTTGTTCATCCAGTCTCTCATGCCACACACTGTGCCAGGTGTTCTTGTCCTTATTGCTCTCTTCCTTCATCTTCGCGTAGTAGGGGTGGATGATGATCGAGGCGAGGTCAACCAGGGAGTTAAGTTTGTTTTTGTCGCTGCCCCAGACCTTGTAGTGGTGCTGGATGTTGACAATATTCGGGCATTTCAAGTCCGAAACCTTGAGCGCTTTTAGATCGTTGGTGGTGTCCACCGTAGCGAAACTGTAGTCGGAGCAGTTGATAAACCTGGAGAAACGCTCGCAAGGCCTTGTGGCAAGGTGGTAGTGGTAGACGAGGATGTCATGTTGCACGCACAACTGGGCGACGGCAACCTTTTGATCGTGCCCGGCACGACCGATGGTGTACTCGAGGTCGAAGCCGACTACTTGGTACTTGTCCTCGGCAAGGAACTGCTCCATCGTTTGGATGGAGCTCTCCACCGAGACCGGATCGTTCGTGTACACCACCGAGAGGGTCTTCCCCCTCACGTGGGTGTCCACTATGTGATGCATGGTGAACTGCCCGCCGTTGTCGTCGTCGGCCGCTGGGAGCGCCATTGGAGCCACGGGGAGCGCCATTGCAACAAGCTGGATGTCCTCTCTGTATGTGTCCTCGTGGGTGTGCTTATTGTGTCGTGTGAGACGAGAGATGAAGGTAAATGGCCGCAGGAATAAAAGGGGGCCGGGCGGCATGGATTCTTGGCGCGTCCGCATGGCAGTTTTTGCAGCGGGTAACTGCATCGTCGCGCCGCACCCGGCGCAACCGCTTGCACATGAACATGCAAGATCGTGCGCCGACCCCAGACACTGGCAGCGCACATGGAGGGAAGAGGGTAGAGCACCCGAAGGGACGCGAGAGCAGAGCACGCACGGCGAGACGCGAGCAGAGCGCGCCGCGGCCGCCTGAACCGCACGCAACCACACGCATAGAGCAGTTGAACACGCAGGAAATGGTCGCCTACAAGCCGGCCGACAGTTGCGTCGCTGTGTAGAGAGCGGTCGTGTGCTACCACCTCTGTCTAGTCTATAGTCTGCTTTATATTCTGTGCCATACTTTGCCCTCAAATTTAACCAACAAAATGTTAATGCATGTTTTAAAAATTATAATTGGAAACTATGTTCAAATACAAATCCAACTATATAATCTTTGGTGAAATGCATTTGTATTTTATTAGTTAAATCATACTTATAAACCAGGACGGTGGTATAGTAGGTAATTAAATCGCAAACGTTTTTTATTAACCGTATGTGTACGTGGCCTTTCGTCCTCCTCTCGCACGTCTTGTCACCCTGCTGCCGCAGACGGCTTACAGCGCAAGCTTCCGCAGCACACGGGGGCGTTCTTTTGGCCAAACGGTGGCGCCAATGAATCGTCGGTGAGCCCGTTCCCACGCAACCTCGCAGGTTCCCGCGTGACCTTCCCGCCCGACTCGGTGAAATCCCCAAAAATCCCAATGCTTACCGGCCTGCTATAAAAACCCTCACGGGCGACGAGTCCTGCGTCGCATTTTCCCCTCCCTCCCTGTAGCCTATCTCATCTACTTCTCCCACAATCGCCAATGGCACCGGTTCGTCGTCGTCGCTCAGCCACTCCGCCGTCATTAGAGGACAGCTCCAGCTGGGAGGCTACACTGCGGCGGCGGCGCAGTCCCCGGCGTAGTGTAGTGCGTGTGGCGCCCCTGTTGGGTGTGCGCGGAACACCCACAACACACTCCGCCGCCGGTGCCCGTCGGCAGCTGTTGCTAGCCGCCGTTGCTGCCACACCACCGTCGAAAGCCAAGGCCATCGCCCGCTGCGCCGCCGCGGCCCGAAGGTGGGAGGAGGCCGTCGTGGCCGCCACCCCACTGCCGGCCACTGTGGGCATCACCCGCTCCGCCATCGCGGCCCGAAGGCGGGAGGTGGTGGTCGTGGCCACCACCCCGTCGTCGGCCGGCGTGGCCGCCAGCCCACCGTCGACCGCCGGGGTCATCAGCCGCTCCGCCGCCACCGCCAGAAGACGGGAAGCGGAAGTGGATGACCGCACGTGCATCAGCGACCTTGCGCGCACACCGAGTTCCTGCGGGAGGAGGAGGAGTGCCTCGTCGAGCACGCAAAGAGCCTTACCGCAGCCGTGGTCGCGGTACATGCCGCCTCAGAGGCGAGGAATCAGGAGATCTACAAGGAGAACCACCACTTGGAGAGGGGTCGTCTGGAGTGGCAGAGGGCGTTCGAGGTGAGCGTCGCTGAAGCTGCAACAGCAGCAGGCACTGCATTGCGGTTGCCCAGCTCATCAGTAGGCTCCTCCTCCTCCGCCTCTTACTGCGCGCGCTCAGCAGAGGAGAGGCAGCCGGAAGTAGTACAAAGCCCCTCCGCAGTAGTAGTATTTAGGGGCTATTTTTTTCATTCATCTGACTATATATGTGGTGGAACTGTACAACGTACTTAAAATTAGCTAGTATATATAGTTGAACTAGCTATTTCAGTACGTGGTTGGCAACAATTGGGGAAAAGTTTGCTCGGTTCAGCTGTCGAGTTGAACTATTTGTATAAATTAAGAACGATTTCTTAATCTATGAATGAAATCTATGCTTAATTACTGAATTTTTGTTGCAAAAATTAGATACTGCTAGTGATTATTAGCTTCATATTTTGACAAATCACAGTGTTACAAGGATTGACAAATCTTACCAAATTGTTTGTACGTGGTTGCACACGGGTTATCCAAAACAACCGTTTGCGTTGAAGGGATGCACAAATCTTGCGCTGCTCTCACTTTGCATACAGGTGTTCTATCTAAAACGTTTGCGATCAAGAGCTACAGAAATCCTGCTCGGCACATTTTCTCTTGGCTTCCTGGGGAAGCTGTCGGTTTGCATACGGGTGTTCTAACTAAAACGTTTGCGATCAGTGTTTTATATTTAAAAAGCGAATTAAACTGCGGCTTGGGCTCCATTAATGGAGAGGATGCGAGCAAGGTGGGCGGCCATGGAAGTCAAAGTGCTCGCTTCCCAGTGACCATGCGCAGTGTACAGCTGACACGCTTCTCGGTGAGCCTGCGCATTCGAGGACAGCTTGCACGCCTCTCGGTCAACCTGCGCACCGGACGGCGCTCGCACACCTCCCGTTCAGTCAAGGTCAATCAGCTGTCCGCACGGCACCTCCTAAAACCATTAAAACCAAGACACGTGGCATCACGTGAATGGTTAACAGAACGCACACGGTTTGAATTATACAAACATTTGAGATATTAAAGTGACAACTATTTTTTTTCAAAATGCCTTTGTTGGCTGTCATTATTCGAGTGCGCCTTCTCTCAAAATGGACATGAAAAATACCACAGCATGTCGGGTGCAATTCCATGAAAGAATGCCAAGTTTCATGAATTTCATACGACTTTTGGATTTACTAGAATTTAAAAATAAAGTACTCAACGTTTTGGCGGCAATCAACGGTGCCCTGGTGTTCGAAATTCATTCCCATTTCTTGCATGTGACCTAAGCATGCACCCAAGGACACAGATATGATTTTTCAACCAATTTATATGCACTAGAGCATGTGCATGTAGTTCAAATTTGAATAATGCACATAAATGCATTGAAAACTCAGTTAATGCATAAAAATGTCCAAACGAACCCCGAAAAATCACAAAAATTCACACAACACTCCTGTTGTTCTATGTTGACACGAGCAAAGTTTTGAAAGCAATAAGAGGCAATGGATATCGTTTCGTCCCCAAAGGTGGGACGTTCCCAACCGAAAACCATCATGCTTGTTGTGAGAAACTCCGGTTTTTGAGAAGCATATACCCAAACCTGCCCCAAATGGGACAAAAATTTTACCATGGCATGTTGATGCTGCTCCATGATAGCATGCCAAGTTTCATGAATTTCAGACGAGTTTTGGATTTACTAGAATTTAAAAACCAAGCATGCACCCAAGGACACAGATTTGATTTTCAACCAATTTATATGCACTAGAGCATGTGCATGTAGTTCAAATTTGAATTATGCACATAAATGCATTAAAAACTCAGTTAATGCATAAAAGGGTCCAAACGAACCCCAAAAAATCACAAAAATTCACACAACACTCCTGTTGTTCTATGTTGACACGAGAAATTTTTTGAAAGCAATAAGAGGCAATGGATATCGTTTCGTCCCCAAAGGAGGTATGTTCCCTACCGAAAACCATCATGCTTGTTGTGAGAAGCTCCATTTTGTGAGAAGCATATACCCAAACCTGCCCCAAATGGGACCAAATTTGTACCACGGCATGTTGATGCGGCTCCATGATAGCATGCCAAGTTTCATGAATTTCAGACGAGTTTTGGATTTAGTAGAATTTCAAAACCAGGCATCTCAATGTTTTGCCGGCAATCAACGCTGCTCTAGTGTTTGAAATTCATTCCCATTTCTTGCATGGGACCTAAGCATGCACCCAAGGACACATATTTTATTTTCAACCAATTTATATGCACTGGAGCATGTGCATGTAGTTCAAATTTGAATTGTGCACATAAATGCATTGAAAACTCAGTTAATGCATAAAAATGCCCAAACGAACCCCGAAAAATCACAAAAATTCACACAACACTCATGTTGTTCTATGTTGACACGAGAAAAAATTTGAAAGCAATAAGAGGCAATGGATATCGTTTCGTCCCCAAAGGAGGTACGTTCCCTACCGAAAACCATCATGCTTGTTGTGAGAAGCTCCGGTTTGTGAGAAACATATACCCAAACCTGCCCCAAATGGGACCAAATATGTACCACGGCATGTTGATGCCGCTCCGTGATAGCATGCCAAGTTTCATGAATTTCATACGAGTTTTGGATTTACTAGAATTTAAAAACCAGGCATCTCAATGTTTTGCCGGCAATCAACGGTGCCCTGGTGTTTGTAATTCATTCCCATTTCTTGCATGGGACCTAAGCATGTAGCCAAGGACATAGATTTGATTTTTCAACCAATTTGTATGCACTGGAGCATGTGCATGTAGTTCAAATTTGAATAATGCACATAAATGCATTGAAAACTCAGTTAATGCATAAAAATGTCCAAACGAACCCCGAAAAATCACAAAAATTCACACAACACTCCTGTTGTTCTATGTTGACACGAGCAAAGTTTTGAAAGCAATAAGAGGCAATGGATATCGTTTCGTCCCCAAAGGTGGGACGTTCCCAACCGAAAACCATCATGCTTGTTGTGAGAAGCTCCGGTTTGTGAGAAGCATATACCCAAACCTGCCCCAAATGGGACAGAAAATTTACCATGGCATGTTGATGCTGCTCCATGATAGCATGCCAAGTTTCATGAATTTCATACGAGTTTAGGATTTACTAGAATTTTAAAACCAGGCATCTCAATGTTTTGCCGGCAATCAATGGTGCCTGGTGTTTGAAATTTATTCCCATTTCTCGTATGGGACCTAAGCATGCACCCAAGGACACAGATTTGATTTTCAACCAATTTATATGCACTGGAGCATGTGCATGTAGCTCAAATTTGAATTATGCACATAAATGCATTGAAAACTCAGTTAATGCATAAAAATGTCCAAACGAACCCCGAAAAATCACAAAAATTCACACAACACACCCGTTGTTCTATGTTGACACGAGAAATTTTTTGAAAGCAATAAGAGGCAATGGATATCGTTTCGTCCCCAAAGGAGGTATGTTCCCTACCGAAAACCATCATGCTTGTTGTGAGAAGCTCCATTTTGTGAGAAGCATATACCCAAACCTGCCCCAAATGGGACCAAATTTGTACCACGGCATGTTGATGCGGCTCCATGATAGCATGCCAAGTTTCATGAATTTCAGACGAGTTTTGGATTTAGTAGAATTTCAAAACCAGGCATCTCAATGTTTTGCCGGCAATCAACGCTGCTCTAGTGTTTGAAATTCATTCCCATTTCTTGCATGGGACCTAAGCATGCACCCAAGGACACATATTTTATTATCAACCAATTTATATGCACTGGAGCATGTGCATGTAGTTCAAATTTGAATTGTGCACATAAATGCATTGAAAACTCAGTTAATGCATAAAAATGCCCAAACGAACCCCGAAAAATCACAAAAATTCACACAACACTCATGTTGTTCTATGTTGACACGAGAAAAAATTTGAAAGCAATAAGAGGCAATGGATATCGTTTCGTCCCCAAAGGAGGTACGTTCCCTACCAAAAACCATCATGCTTGTTGTGAGAAGCTCCGGTTTGTGAGAAACATATACCCAAACCTGCCCCAAATGGGACCAAATATGTACCACGGCATGTTGATGCCGCTCCGTGATAGCATGCCAAGTTTCATGAATTTCAGACGAGTTTTGGATTTACTAGAATTTAAAAACCAGGCATCTCAATGTTTTGCCGGCAATCAACGGTGCCCTGGTGTTTGTAATTCATTCCCATTTCTTGCATGGGACCTAAGCATGTAGCCAAGGACATAGATTTGATTTTTCAACCAATTTGTATGCACTGGAGCATGTGCATGTAGTTCAAATTTGAATAATGCACATAAATGCATTGAAAACTCAGTTAATGCATAAAAATGTCCAAACGAACCCCGAAAAATCACAAAAATTCACACAACACTCCTGTTGTTCTATGTTGACACGAGCAAAGTTTTGAAAGCAATAAGAGGCAATGGATATCGTTTCGTCCCCAAAGGTGGGACGTTCCCAACCGAAAACCATCATGCTTGTTGTGAGAAGCTCCGGTTTGTGAGAAGCATATACCCAAACCTGCCCCAAATGGGACAGAAAATTTACCATGGCATGTTGATGCTGCTCCATGATAGCATGCCAAGTTTCATGAATTTCATACGAGTTTAGGATTTACTAGAATTTTAAAACCAGGCATCTCAATGTTTTGCCGGCAATCAATGGTGCCTGGTGTTTGAAATTTATTCCCATTTCTCGTATGGGACCTAAGCATGCACCCAAGGACACAGATTTGATTTTCAACCAATTTATATGCACTGGAGCATGTGCATGTAGCTCAAATTTGAATTATGCACATAAATGCATTGAAAACTCAGTTAATGCATAAAAATGTCCAAACGAACCCCGAAAAATCACAAAAATTCACACAACACACCCGTTGTTCTATGTTGACACGAGAAAATTTTTGAAAGCAATAAGAGGCAATGGATATTGTTTCGTCCGCAAAGGTGGGACGTTCCCTACCGAAAACAATCATGCTTGTTGTGAGAAGCTCCGGTTTGTGAGAAGCATATACCCAAACTTGCCCCAAATGGGACAAAGTTATTACCATGACATGTTGATGCCGCTCCATGATAGCATGCCTAGTTTCATGAAATTCAAACAAGTTTTGGATTTACTAGAATTTAAAAACCAGGCATCTCAATGTTTTGCCGGCAATCAACGCTGCTCTAGTGTTTGAAATTCATTCCCATTTCTTGCATGGGACCTAAGCATGCACCCAAGGACACATATTTTATTTTCAACCAATTTATATGCACTGGAGCATGTGCATGTAGTTCAAATTTGAATTGTGCACATAAATGCATTGAAAACTCAGTTAATGCATAAAAATGCCCAAACGAACCCCGAAAAATCACAAAAATTCACCCAAGGACACAGATTTGATTTTTCAACCAATTTATATGCCATCCATTGCCGCTGTGACCCCATTATGTAATTCAAATCAAGATGAAAAATCAAGTAGATCACACACAGTTTATTATCAGCAACCGTGTGAGAGGCAGCACCAAATATCCTGGAGCACCGTTCGTGTATAGTAAGCCTATGGCTTACGCGAGAAGGTGCGTCGGCTACAGTCCACAGCCGGCATCTCAAGCACACTAGCTCGCTCCCCAAATATCATTTCACTATTCAATCGTCGCCGGTGAAAGATGGGCACATGGACCCGCGTCGTGAGGGCAACTTCTGTGGCCCACTCCGACGAGAGCGCGGCCGCAGCCGCCATGCACATGCTAACAAGGTGCATGAGCCCGGCCGCAATCTTCGACCGGGCGGAAAAGGCAGCCCAAACGGCCGCTGTTGCTTCTCAGGTGGCGGCAGCAAGATCTGCCTCGGGGATAGCAACTGGCGAGAGCGGCACAGCAGCTGTCCGTGGTGTTTAGCTAACTGCTTGGTTCAATTCTGCAATGCAATGTTTAATTGTTGTGGCTGCATTCTGTTGTTGTATACCATGTGAGGAATAAATCGAATTTGGCTGTACTAAATACATGAGAAACAAATACAATTGCTATATTTCCAAGTTGTTAAGCATGCTTGGTTTGGTTAACTGTCTGATCTTCTATTAGGAGTATGTTATATTGTGCAATGTGGTGCTCAGTTAATGTTTGGTTCATTTTTTGTGGTGTTTAGTTAACTGCTTGGTTCAATTCTGCAATGCGATGTCCAATTGTCGTGGGTAGAATTTTGTTTTGTTGTGCATGTGAGGAATAAATCGAATTTGGCTGCACTTAATACATGAGAAACATATACAAGTGCTATATTTCCTAGTTCTTAATCATGCTAGGTCTGGGTAAATGGGTTTTCCGTGTGGCTTGAATTAATCCGATGAATCTGCAATGTGCTTATTTTTCATCAACATATTTTACTGATAGCATGCGAACCCTTACTTAACCAGATGAATAATTACATTATATGTGTTGCAGGGAAACAATGGGAAGCACTAAGGTTTACAATCGAGGTTACCACGTGCATGGTCCATTATCTAATAGCACATTATTGTGCAATTGCAGGAACCATTCTAATATTTTGGTTTTTAACAATTTGGTCTTGCACATGTAGGTCCTGCTGTCAGAGGTTTTGACCCACTGTTCGACCCTTTTTGCATATGGGGAAATGAGTTGTCCATGAATATCAATCAAATCAAGAAACTCAGAAAGATTGTCAGGATAAAGAAATTAGCGACAAAAATAACAAGATATTTCTCTGCGCAATGAAGAACACATCAGTTCACTAGAAGTTGGTATTAACTATTATACCTTGCCTTTTTTATTCCTTTGCCCCATTTCCAATATAGAGAAGATATTTATGCACATCCTTGTTTTCAAGCCTTTCCAAAGTAGTTCACTGATGATTACTTCTCAAACCACCTCTATGGCAGGAGGCAAGGAAGCTTTTCATACAACACCCATGGTTCAATATTAAAGTGTTCCTGAAGAGGATGAAGGACGGACGGTCAATCATCCACAGGCACTAGCCTAAAGTTGCAAAGACCTTCAACATGAATGAAGGCTCAATATTCGCCTTCTGCTTCAGCAGATTTCCAGATGAGATGCATCTGTCTATATAGCGTCTATGATGCTAATTTCGAAAGGTTCTAGACGTTGCATGTGGAACTTGCTACTGGTGTAGTTGTGTAATGGGGTAGCTGAGTGCTGAAGCTATACCATGTTGTACTCTGATGTATTTCAATTATGAAATTCTGCTTCCTTAATATGGAAATGAAATATATTGTGTGCTTAATATGAAATGTCAATTTGATTAATAAATGGATTATGAATAATCGGATAATTAGCCTGCTAATGGCGAATTAGCCTGCTAATTGGGTTTTGCTATTGCAAATGGTTGTTGAAAAAATACCATGGGCGATGACCTCAGGCAGCGCACACAGTTTCTAGGAATAAACCGTGTTGGATCAATGAACAACCACACATGACTTTCTCTTGAAAACTGTTTGTGTTAGGCCACCTTGCGCAAACGTTTACCACATAAAAACTGTGGGTGATTGACAGCCTTTGCCACACAGTTTCTTCTACGGACCGTGTGTGATACATTCAATAACGCAAATGATTTAACGGGAAAAATTGTGTGTGATGTACCTGTGAACGGAAATGTTTTCCTTGGAGCGACTGTGTGGGATGTACATACGAACGGAAACGTTTAGCGGGGATTGACTGTGCGGGATGTACTTGCGACCAGAAACAATTTCATCGTATAATTGTATTTTTAGCTCTACTATACGTATTTCCGTATTTGAGCACTCGCCGGTCGCACACGACCTCATTTTGCCGAGCGTGTGTGCCAGGAGGGCATATCCCCGATGGTTTCTGGGTCGTGTGGAAAGGACCCCCATCGCCCACAATCACTTGGCAACGGTTCCAAATGACGTAGCGGAAACGGGTTAAAAACCGTTTGTTTAGGACCAACGCGCACCAGTGATGATTTAATCCCGCACAATCCCTGTTAATCCCCGTTAAAACCCCTTGAATCGCACATTCCCTTAAGGTTAAAAATGACTGGGATTACGGAGGACAGGGTACAAACTTCAAGGATTAAAGGTGAGGGTTTGTTTCCGACTAGCTCTACAACCTCAAGGTTTATAAATCGGACTTCACTCTCACTACTAGGAAAAACCCTAGTAGTAGCGCATGAAATACATATAGCAGTAGCGCTGGTTAGTGCAGCGCTGCTACTAAGTATGGTTAGCAGTAGCGCTGCACTAACCAGCGCTACTGCTAATTATCTATAGCATTGCAGGAAGGACAACGCTAGTGCTAAACCAGCGTTGCTGTTAGGTGCCTACCAGCGCTGCTGCTAGTACTCCTTCTTTCACAGATTCATACCACCTCTACGTATTTGTGATGTATTTGTACAGGCTCTATATAGTAGTTTCATCACATTACAATAAACATACACTATTCTCATCATATCATACACATACAGTAGTCTTGTCATACCATCATCATTCAACACAAATATCATCACATCTCAAAAATAGCGGTACATGAGTCAAGTCATGTCTCAAATAAGTGCAACTGCATTGTCATGGCACACACAAAAGTTTCATCATCTCTATCTAAACCATGATGTACAAGAGAAGAGTGATAAACATGAGCAAGACCGCGACTATGTAGTACTTGAGGTACCGGCGGTCCCGCCCCCGCTCTTGCCGGAGCGTCCACCTCAAGTAACTACTTTCTGCTTCGGCTCTGCTGTCGAACCCTCTGTGGCTAGCACTTGGGTACTTGTCCACCTGGGCCTGAGCGTCTGGCCAGTGGACGTTGACCCCTGGAATCCTCCCAACGAACACGGCGTAGGAGTCCCTCGCCAGCTCTGATCTATGTACCTCCATCGTCAGTTGATGAATTGAACGATAATATGAAACATAATGTACTTATGGAAACAAAGAGGCATAATTAGCAAAATACAAGCAACCTATATGTCACGACCGGTTTTTCAATAAAATAATTATTGAGAGACCAATCCCTTTTACGGACCAGCGAGGAAGAATTCCTTCTCACTGGTAGACAATATCTTGGTCACAGAAGAAAAATACCAGGAGTACTAAATATAATACAAGGTTGAGCAGAGACTGCCCAACAATTTATTACATGCACGCCGATAAAACAAGACGGCGGGTAGGGTGGCAAACTACTAACTCACGATAATAACGGTGGTGGAAATATCATCGCGAAGCGAGTGATATGATTCCAGAAGGCTACAACTCTTCGAGCGTCGGAGTGAGGCTCGAGGAGACTTATTGCGGGTGGCGGAAGCGTATACAATACAAGTGACCAATATCCGGGATCGCGCAGGACTGACTGGGACTCCTCTAGGCATCGGACGCGCTATCAAACTCTTCATCCAAGAGATCGCCTTCGTCAACATCTGGCCAAATCAACAAGCCAGGTGAGTACTATGAAAGTACTCGCAAGACAGTTCGGACATAAGGTATAACAAATGTAAACAAGAAGCACATGAACAAGTTAACCAGTGCGATCTGACATAGAGATAATAAATACTAGGTGCCAAGCGAGGGTCTGAATGACGCCTCGAGCGGAAACTGCAGAATAGTAATACTGGTGCCAAACGAGTGTCTGAAAGACTCCTCGAGCGGAAAATGCGGAATAATAATACGGGTGCCAAACGAGTGTCTGAAAGACTCCTCGAGCGGAAAATGCGGAATAATAATGCGGGTGCCAAACGAGTGTCTGAAAGACTCCTCGAGCGGAAAATGCGGAATAATAATGCCACAGTCGGGCGTCGAGGCGACACCACATAAAGGGCTTGCAACAGAAAATAAAGACAGTGCATGCCACAGTCGGACGTCTGTGCGACATCACATAAAGGGCTTATATCACAGCTCAATAATACAATAGTTCGGGAACATAAATTATCACAAGCATGAGACAAATATAAAGCTAGTCCATCCACAGGAATAACCATAAATCTGGATTTACTACTTGAGCTTGTTCACCGGGGTCAAGTTTTCCACACGGATAGATATGGATATAATGTTTACACTACTTGATCATGGATATGATGATTTGGAAAGAATTGACTCTGCAGAGTTTGTACTTAACCACAGCCAACGGATTTCAGTAGTCATGGGGACTAGTTCCGTCTACGGTGTTTTGGAAGAAACACGTCTAACCAGTACACACCCAATTCAACCATCCGAAGCCAGGGATCACCCTCGGCAACATTCAAGAAAAACCTTGAGACGGGGAGGCTACAACCTCGCATAGCATGGGATCAAATTTCTATACGCGCGCTCTAAGGGGGTGCCCCCCTCTCGGTCCCAACCGGAAACACCCATGCCCCCTGACCGGATGACTAGCTTTAATCCTGGGCCAAGGTACCATCATCTCGGCCTCTCTGTTTGGAGTGTACACGGAAAGAGGTTACCAACTTACTAAACCGCATCCTGGCAATGAGACATGTGGTAGCACGGAAATGGGAAAGAACGGTAACGTGGCTCCAACCACGTTAACGTCAGAGAAAGTCGGATGACGCAAGGCTGGTATGCTACAACAGTACCACCTTGCTGCCCTTCATGTCACCACATGATTAGGCCATCTCTCATCAGAGATCATCACAACCTTGGACCATGCGGGAAGAGAACGATAACGTGGCTCCAACCACGTTAACGTCGGAGAAAGTCGGATGACACAAGGCTGGTATGCTACAACAGTACCACCTTGCTGCCCTTCATGTCACCACATGATTAGGCCATCCCTCATCAGAGATCATCGCGACTTTGGAACAACCGGGTCGTTGCCTTACAACCAACGAGGTATTTACCGACACTCATATGCCACGCACAAACTCTCACGTGAACATGTAAAACACCTGTCATATCAAATGTTCAAAACATGCTTGCCTGGTTCGGAGAAGTTAGAGTCTAGCTCGGCGAAGTTCGCGACTCCTTCACCTCTTCCGGAACCTACGGCAATCACGAAACGGGTACTAACGTGAAAACCAACACTTGCACAGAAACTTTTCCAAATAATTTTCAAACAAATCCCATAAAAAACTAGACAAAATTTGAAGATTGTCAGAAAAAGAATCACTCAAAAATTTCTTTTTATTAAAAAGTTATAAAGGTTTCTGTCTAGGGACTTATCTGTAATGAAACAGAAAAGTTCCAGGGTTTTAACTGAGAAAACAGAAAACACTTCGGTTGGGAATGCGTAAGCGCAAAGGAGAAAACGTATTTGCCCGAAGGCGCCAACAGAAAACGGTTCGGAGGAGAATAGAATAGAGGCTGACAGGCGGGGTCCACCTGTCAGGTTTAAAAAGCTCGCCGGCGCCCAAGACTGCGGTGGACGCCGGCGTCGAACCACGGCGAGTTAGGAGAAACGGAGGGTACCAAGAGCTTCAGCGTCTTCTTCCGCATCGGTGGGTGGTGGACTCGTCCAACGGGGAGCACCACGTCGACGGCGACACTATCTCCGGCGGACGGCGGCTCGGGTGAGGATGGGGAACTCCGGTGGAGGGCTGCAAACTACGAATTGAGGCGTGGGTCAGAACGAGGGATTGAAGGTGAGGCTACTGGCAAGAGAATGGAGGCGGAGGAGCGCACACGGGGGCGAATCGGGCTGGATCCCGTGGCGGGTCGCGGCGGCCGGAGTCGAGGAAGGAGACCTCCTCGGGGCTCTACCAGTGGCTAGGCTTGCTCTAGGGGGAGTGCAGGGATGGTGGGTGCTCGAGTTGAAGCTCGGGGCCTCTATTTATAGGCAGATCGGAGGGGTGGCCGTGAACGGAGAATCTCCGGCGAGCGATTACGGCGGAGCAGTGGATTGGCAGGTGGTTTGAGCAGCCAGGTAGCGTCAGTGGAGGTTACTGTAGTCGTTTCACAGCTAAACGGAGTCGGTCTTGGCGTAATGGCGTCGGTCCACGGTGAGGTGACCGCACGGGCTCAACGGCGGCAGAGAGCGCGCTCCGCGCCTTGCGGTTCACGACAAGAGCGGCAACGCGTTCGGGGGAGTGGAAGGCCATGCGGCGAGCTCCGGTGGTTTGGGCGGCGCTGGGTGGCGTCGTCGGCGCCGTGTCTCCCGCTGGCATCCGCAAAGCCGCCGCCGGCGTCGGTCACGGGGCGGCGCACCTTCTGCTGCTCGTCGCCGACGCCCGCAAGGCGCCAGGCATTCGTGCGGTGCAGGAACAAGAGGGCGGGGACGAGGAGCAAGGCGACGCGGTGGTACTGGCGAGATCGACGTCCTTCTCTGAAGAAAACGACAGCAAGCCACTGACTGAATCTCCGAATTTTTCTGAACTTGATACAGACAGTGCATTGCAGGTGTTCGACAGAAAGATTTTGCAATGAGATAAATTTTTCTGGAGCTGTAACTTGGTGAGGTGACCACTCAATGCACCCAGAGGCTGCCTGATTTTACTTGGAATTTTTGGAGAAGGTTTTGAATGAATTTCACCAAATTCGACAAATCTGGTCCAAACTTGCAGCAGGTGTAGTTTGAAAATTTTGAACTGAAGACTAGTGGATCTTCATGGTTCTTGGTTGAGGGTTCAAAGGACTAGGAGGGGAAAAAGGTTTGGGGGCAAAAATCAAGACAGAAAGTGGAGTTCCTTTGCAAATCTCCAAGTGCTAGGAAAGAAGGCAGAAATTTATTTGAATAGAATATAAATGGAAATAATCACATGGGGAGGTTCAACTTGCTGGATTTGATGCAAATCATGATGCAAAGGTGAGGAAAGGGTTAGGAGAGGGGATTTTCACTAAGGCCATGGCAAGAAGGAATTGTTGAAAGTGGCAAAGGATTTTCCAAAAGCCATAGTGCAAATTTCAAGGAGATTTTCAAAAGTCATTTCCCAAGTGAAAATATTTTATCTTGAGTCCAAGTGAAAAGCAAGAACCTCCAAGACCAAAGACAGATCTTGGTTGAATCCAAATAAAACTTTTGCCATAAAGAAAAAATATTTGAGAGTGAGAGTTTTCTTGAAGAAAAATTTAAATCACTCCCCTCAAGTTAAATAAAAATCTTTAAAAAAATCCAAATAAAAAAAACTTGGGTGTCACAACACCTACCCCCTTAGGAAAAATCTCGTCCTCGAGATTTCTGCTGATCCTCAAATAGACATGGATGTTCTGCCCGAAGGAAATCTTCCCTTTCCCATGTAGCTTCATCCTCAGTGTGGTTGCTCCACTGAACCCTGAAAAACTTTGTCATTTTCTGACGGGTCCTCCGTTCAGACTCTTCTAAAATCTTTACTGGCCTTTCTCTGTAGGTGAGATCTGGTTGCATATCAATGTCCTCATGAGGTACATGCTTTTCTGGATTGCTCACACATTTTCTTAACTGTGAGACGTGGAACACGTCATGGACGTCTGACAGCTCCTTGGGTAGGTCTAGTTGGTAGGCTACCGTGCCTCTTCATGCCTTTACACAAAATGGTCCAATAAATCTTGGGGCTAGCTTCCCCTTAATTTTGAACCATTGTAGGCCCCTCATAGGAGATACTCGGAGGTATACGGAATCACCGGGTTCAAAGCTGACCTCACGGTGCTTCTGATCATAGTAGCTCTTTTGGCGGCTCTGTGTTGTCTTGAGTCTGTCCCGGATTTGTTTAACTTTCTCCTCGGCCTCTTTAAGCATGTCTGGGCCGAAGATACGGCTGTCACCTGTTTCCGACCAATTCAGTGGGGTACGAAACCTTCGTCCGTACAACGCTTCAAAGGGTGCCATTTGCAAGCTGGCTTGGTAACTGTTGTTGTAAGCAAATTCGGCATACGGCAAACTCTCTTCCCAACTGGATCCATAGGTGAGCACACAGGCTCTTAGCATATCCTCTAGGATCTGGTTCACACGTTCCGTCTGTCCATCAGTCTGAGGGTGGTATGCTGTACTGAAAGCTAGTTGCGTGCCCAGAGCTTGTTGTAGGTGATCCCAAAATTTGGAGACGAATTGGGTGCCTCGGTCCGTTATTATAGTCTTTGGGACTCCGTGCAAACAAACTATACGGGAGAGGTAAAGTTTTGCCAGTCCTTGTGTGGAGTAGGTAGTCTTCACGGGAATGAAATGAGCAACTTTGGTTAGTCGGTCTGTGATGACCCATATGGCGTCATTCCCACGCTGTGATCGGGGTAGTCCGACGACGAAATCCATTCCTATTTCATCCCATTTCCACTCCGGTATCCTGTTTTGCTGGAGTAGCCCTGCTGGCTTTTGATGCTCGGCCTTGATGCGCTGACATGAATCGCAACAAGCAATGAATGTGGCTATATCTCTTTTCATACCGTGCCACCAAAATCTTTCCTGAATGTCCTTGTACATTTTGGTTCCTCCAGGATGAATCGAGTATGGAGCGGTGTGGCTTTCCGTCAAGATCTGTTGCTTGAGTTCCTCAATGTTAGGCACGCAAAGTCTGTCTCGGTACCATAATGTTCCTTCACTGTCGGTGACGAACTCGGAAGTCTTACGAAGATTCATTTTCTTCTTTATGCCTTCGATGCTGGGATGTCCCTGTTGAGCCTTCTTAATTTGTTCCACCAGGGTGGGTTGTATCTCCAGGTTCGATACGGTGCCCTCAAAGACTAACATCATGTTGAGCCTAGCGAACTCTCGCTGAAACTCAGGCCTCAAGTTTTGCGGACCGTCATTGTCCGTGCTGGGGTTTCGACTAAGGGCATCGGCCACTACATTTGCTTTCCCTGGGTGGTAGTGAATGCCGACGTCATAGTCTTTGACCAGTTCCAACCAGCATCGTTGGCGTAAATTCAGCTCTGGCTGTGTGAAAATATATTTGAGGCTCTTATGGTCCGTATATATTTCACAGCGATTTCCCAACAGAAAGTGCCTCCACTCCTTGAGTGCATGTATGACTGCTGCTAGCTCCAAGTCATGTGTTGGGTAATTTTCCTCATGTTTTCGCAGCTGCCTGGAGGCATATGCGACAACCTTGCCATCCTACATTAGTACGCATCCGAGTCCTTTCCGGGATGCGTCACAATACACCTCAAAGCTCTTGTGTATGTCTGGCACAGTTAAGACCGATGCGGTTGTCAGCTTCTTCTTGAGTTCTTGGAAGCTCTGCTCGCATGCTTCCGTCCATACAAATTGCTAGTCCTTCTTGAGTAACTGTGTTATAGGTTTTGCCACAGTGGAGAAACCTTCAATAAATCTTCTGTAATATCCGGCCATTCCCAGAAAACTCCGCACATCAGTAACATTGGCGGGTGGCTTCCAGTCCAGTATGGCCTTGACTTTTTCTGGGTCTACGGCCACGCCTTCTTGGTTCAGTATATGGCCCAAGAAGCCAACTTGTCTTAAGCCAAAATTCGCACTTGCTAAATTTGGCGTACAACTGATGTTTCCTCAATTCTCCCAAAACAATTCTGAGGTGCTCAGCATGCTCTTCTGGTGTCCTCGAGTAAACCAGAATGTCGTCAATGAATACCACCACAAATTTGTCCATGAATTTCATGAACACTTTGTTCATGAGGTGGACGAAATATGCGGGGGCGTTCGTTAGTCCAAAAGGCATCACTGTGAACTCGTATAACCCATATCTGGAAGTGAAAGCTGTCTTGGGGATATCCTCCGTCCGTACCTTCAATTGGTGATATCCCGATCTCAAATCAATTTTTGAGAATACCTTGGCCTGTGCGAGCTGGTCAAACAAATCATTTATTCGTGGCATCGGATATTTGTTTTTGATGGTGACCATATTGAGGGCTCGATAGTCTATGCACAGCCTCAGTGTCCCATCTTTCTTTTTGGCGAACAACACAGGCGAAACCCAAGGTGAGGAGCTGGCTCGAATAAATCCTTTGTCCAACAATTCCTTTATCTGCTTCTTCAACTCCACCAATTCTGAGGGTGCCATTCTATATGGCTTCTTATAGATGGGAGCGGTGCCAGGTGCTAGTTCAATGCTGAATTCTATCTCTCGGTCTGGTGGCATGCCTGGCAGTTCTTCCGGGAACACATCAGGAAACTCGCATACCACTGGAACTTTTCTCAATTCTGCAATGTCCATTTTGTTCAGTTTTGGTTTCTGTGATCGTGGCCTTTCTTGAGCGGAAAATCTTATAGTCTTGCCGTGACGGTGAATGAGAATCACTGCCCGATTGAAACAGTCGATGAATCCTTTGTTGGTGGTCAACCAGTCCATCCCTAAAATGACATCCAGTCCTTTACTTTCCAACACGATGAGATTCGCGTGGAATTGTAGTCCTTCGAACTCAATGACCACTCCTTGGCAGTAACCCTGAGCGATTTGTTTATTTCCGGGGGACTTGATGATCATAGATTTTTCCAAGGGAAGTATCGGAAAACCGTGTTGCGAAACAAAACTCTTCGAAACGAACGAATGGGAAGCTCCAGAATCAAACAAAACCGTGGCAGGTACTGTGTTGACAGGGAACGTACCGAGCACGATGTCTGGGGCATTCTGCGCTTCTTCCCTGGTCACATGGTTCAGGTGACCCTTCCTGTGGTTGTTGCTGGGGTTGAAGTTGTTGCGCTTGGGGGCTGGATTGTTTCCACCATTGTTCGGCTTGGGTGCCGAGTCTCTTGGCTTCGGGCACTGTTTAGCATAATGCCCTTGTTGACCACAAGCATAGCAGGTGACCCCTGGACGGTATGTGAACTCCTTGTCCCTGGCATGAAACTGTCCGACGGGCCTTGGCTCAGTAGTCGTGGATTTCCTTGCGTCTGTCCTTGGGACCTCAGTCTTGCCTCGGTTGCTGCGGGCAAGAGTCGTCTTGTCCCTCTTCCGCTTACGGATATCTTCCAGACTACGGCGCTCATTATCCAAGGTGATGGCCTTGTCCACCAGCGTCTTAAAATACGGAAAGGTGTGCACAATCAGCTGGCATCTCAGTGCTGGTGCCAGGCCGTCCAGGAATTTTTCCATCTTCTTGCTTTCTGTCATGTGCTCGTCGTAGGCATAACGAGACAGCTGGGTGAACTGACCATTGTACTCTGTCACTGACATGCCACTTTGCTTCAGGTCATCAAACTCTCTCTTCTTGATCTTTAGGATGCTTCTGGGGATGTGTGCCCCACGGAAGCCTTCCTTGAACTCTTCCCAGGTGATGTTGTGTTCCCTGGGATGCATGTGTAGGAAGTTTTTCCACCATGCTGCGGCTGCTCCAATAAGGTAGTGTGGTGCATAAAGCACCTTCTCATGATCTGAGCACTGAGCAATGATCAGTTTCCTTTCAATCTCACGAAGCCAATCATCGGCTTCTAGCGGCCTATCGGTGTGAGCAAAAGTTGAGGGGCGAGTCTTCTGTAACTCGGATAACTTGGAATGTGGTTGATAGGGTTCACGGTGGTTTCCCATATTGATGACATGGTTCATCATCTCTTGGTGCTGTTGCTGGCTTTGCTCGAAGAGACGGCATACTTGAGACAGTGCTGCTTCGCTGTCCTATTGGCTGGACTGACCCTGAGTGAAATTGTTGCTGGTCTGTGTCCCGTAAACCTCTTCTGGCTGATTGCGCATGGAGCGAGTCCACGGGCGAGACATTTTTCCAGTCTGGGGTATTATTTGCAAAACCCATGAGAAAAACTGTGTAGCACAAGAAAAATCTCGCAAAGGCAATAATCAAAAGGCTTCAAGGTTTTCAAAGAAACACAAATGATTTTTTATGGAGAAGAAGTGCTTAACATAAATCTTACATGCGAAAAGCAAACACGTGATACAGCACTCAGGATGCGCGTACACATCCTGGCATGTTATTAAAACTAGCGTACTACTCCGGAAGGCAGCAAACACACCAATACAAACTATCATACAGGAATAAACAGCACATCATACAGGCAGACATAACACGCAGCTACTCGGTGCTCTCGGTCGGAGATGGTGAAGATCTCCTTCCCCTTGCCGATGGCAAGGCTCAGCAGTCCAGGAGAGTCAACCTCCACCTCCTCTCTAGCTGGCTCCTGGCGCGTGACGCTGCGCTGCGGTGATGGTGCGGGGGCGACTGGTGGTAGAGCGTGTGCGGCAGGTGGTGTGGCTCTGACTGGAGTAGGAGCGATGACTCAGTCGAACTCCTCAGTGGTAGGCAGACGGCGAGCAGTGGCCAAAATGGCCGGTGCATAAGAGGCTGAAGACGAGACGAATGTCAGGGGCGGCGTCGTGTTGAGAAGCTCCTTCCTGCTGGCAGGACCGCCCCGGACTAAGTCCATGCGGGCAGCCACAAGATCATCTACGAGGTCGTCGAAAGACTCCTCCAGAGCCTTGAGATACTCCACAACCATCTCGATGGCTTCATCTCGTTCTCCCCGATGGCAGGCAAACACATAGTGGCTGGTGTAAGGCACATGGCATGGGAGGTAGCGGTAGCGACGAGTCTTCATCGTAGGAAGGATGTCCCGAAGGCGAGCTATCGCCTCACGGGCAGCCATCTGCATGGCATGCCTCTCCGTAGGCATGGCCCTTCCCACAAAATGGAAGTGGCGAGCAGCAGAACGTCCTCCCTTGAACTGCACCACAGCTTGGTGCATAGACACGTCGTCACTGAGCTTGTGCTGGTAGAGTGTGAACTCCGGGCGAGCTGCTGGCCCGATCGCGAGCTTGGTGATGGAGACGAGGAGCTTGACAAACCCCTCGGGCACGTTGGTGAACACTCGATTCTCACAGCTGCTGCCAGCCATCTACAAAAGTAGGCAAAAATTCTGAGTAGTCATGTCATAAATTTATGATGACCAACAGAAAATAGCTACAATTGCAAAATGCTGAAAGAGCACAAAAGACGCTAATAACCGATTAGCGATCGCACCTAGTGGCTTCCTACAGTCAGCCTGGCTCTGATACCAAGCTTGTCACGACCGGTTTTTCAATAAAATAATTATTGAGAGACCAATCCATTTTATGGACCAGCGAGGAAGAATTCCTTCTCACTAGTAGACAATATCTTGGTCACAGAAGAAAAATACCAGGAGTACTAAATATAATACAAGGTTGAGCAGAGACTGCCCAACAATTTATTACATGCACGCCGATAAAACAAGACGGCGGGTAGGGTGGCAAACTACTAACTCACGATAATAACGGTGGTGGAAATATCATCGCGAAGCGAGTGATATGATTCCAGAAGACTACAACTCTTCGAGCATCGGAGTGAGGCTCGAGGAGACTTATTGCGGGTGGCGGAAGCGTATACAATACAAGTGACCAATATCCGGGATCGCGCAGGACTGACTGGGACTCCTCTAGGCATCGGACACGCTATCAAACTCTTCATCCAAGAGATCGCCTTCGTCAACATCTGGCCAAATCAACAAGCCAGTTGAGTACTATGAAAGTACTCGCAAGACAGTTCGGACATAAGGTATAACAAATGTAAACATGAAGCACATGAACAAGTTAACCAGTGCGATCAGACATATAGATAATAAATACTGGGTGCCAAGCGAGGGTCTGAATGACGCCTCGAGCGGAAACTGCAGAATAGTAATACTGGTGCCAAACGAGTGTCTGAAAGACTCCTCGAGCGGAAAATGCGGAATAATAATACAGGTGCCAAACGACTGTCTGAAAGACTCCTCGAGCGGAAAATGCGGAATAATAATGCGGGTGCCAAACGAGTGTCTGAAAGACTCCTCGAGCGAAAAATGCGGAATAATAATGCCACAGTTGGGCGTCGAGGCGACACCACATAAAGGGCTTGCAACAGAAAATAAAGACAGTGCATGCCACAGTCGGACGTCTGTGCGACATCACATAAAGGGCTTATATCACAGCTCAATAATACAATAGTTCGGGAACATAAATTATCACAAGCGTCGACGTCTGTCCATCCACAGGAATAACAATAAATCTGGATTTACTACTTGAGCTTGTTCACCAGGGTCAAGTTTTCCACACGGATAGATATGGATATAATGTTTACACTACTTGATCATGGATACGATGATTTGGAAAGAATTGACTCTGCAGAGTTTGTACTTAACCACAGCCAACGGATTTCAGTAGTCACGGGGACTAGTTCCGTCTACGGTGTTTTGGAAGAAACACATCTAACCAGTACACACCCAATTCAACCATCCGAAGCCAGGGATCACCCTCGCAACATTCAAGAAAAACCTTGAGACGGGGGAGGCTACAACCTCGCGTAGCATGGGATCAAATTTCTATACGCGCGCTCTAAGGGGGTGCCCCCCCTCTCGGTCCCAACCGGAAACACCCATGCCCCCTGACCGGATGACTGGCTTTAATCCTGGGCCAAGGTACCATCATCCCGGCCTCTCTGTTTGGTGTGTACACGGAAAGAGGTTACCAACTTACTAAACCGCATCCTGGCAATGTGACATGTGGTAGCACGGAAAGGGGAAAGAACGGTAACGTGGCTCCAACCACGTTAACGTCGGAGAAAGTCGGATGACGCAAGGCTAGTATGCTACAACAGTACCACCTTGCTGCCCTTCATGTCACCACATGATTAGGCCATCTCTCATCAGAGATCATCGCAACCTTGGAACATGCGGGAAGAGAACGATAACGTGGCTCCAACCACGTTAACGTCGGAGAAAGTCGGATGACTTAAGGCTGGTATGCTACAACAGTACCACCTTGCTGCCCTTCATGTCACCACATGATTAGGCCATCTCTCATCAGAGATCATCGCGACTTTGGAACAACCGGTTCCTTCCCTTAAAAGCAACGAGGTATTTACCGACACTCATATGCCACACACAAACTCTCACGTGAACATGTAAAACACCTGTCATATCAAATGTTCAAAACATGCTTTCCTTGTTCGGAGAAGTCGGAGTCTAGCTTGGCGAAGTTCGCGGCTCCTTCACCTCTTCCGGAACCTACGGCAATCACGAAACGGGTACTAACGTGAAAACCAACACTTGCACAGAAACTTTTCCAAATAATTTTCAAATAAATCCCATAAAAAACTAGAAAAAATTTGAAGATTGTCAGAAAAAGAATCACTCAAAAATTCCTTTTTATTAAAAAGTTATAAAGGTTTCTGTCCAGGGACTTATCTGTAATGAAACAGAAAAGTTCCAGGGTTTTAACTGAGAAAACAGAAAACGCTTCGGTTGGGAATGCGTAAGCGCAAAGGAGAAAACGTATTTGCCCGAAGGCGCCAACAGAAAACGGTTCGGAGGAGAATAGAATACAGGCTGACAGGCGGGGTCCACCTGTCAGGTTTAAAAAGCTCGCCGGCGCCCGAAGACTGCGGTGGATGCCGACGTCGAACCACGGCGAGTTAGGAGAAACGGAGGGTACCAAGAGCTTCAGCGTCTTCTTCCACGTCGGTGGGTGGTGGACTCGTCCAACGGGGAGCACCACGTCGACGGCGACACTATCTCCGGCGGACGGCGGCTCGGGTGAGGATGGGCAACTCCGGTGGAGGGCTGAAACTACGAATTGAGGCGCGGGTCAGAACGAGGGATGCAAGGTGAAGCTACTGGCAAGAGAATGGAGGCGGAGGAGCGCACACGGGGGCGAATCGGGCTGGATCCCGTGGCGGGTCGCGGCGGCCGGAGTCGAGGAAGGAGACCTCCTCGGGGCTCTACCAGTGGCTAGGCTTGCTCTAGGGGGAGTGTAGGGATGGTGGGTGCTCGAGTTGAAGCTCGGGGCCTCTATTTATAGGCAGATCGACGGGGTGGCCGTGAACGGAGAATCTCCGGCGAGCGATTATGGCGGAGCAGTGGATTGGCAGGTGGTTTGAGCGGCCAGGTAGCGTCAGTGGAGGTTACTGGAGTCGTTTCACAGCTAAACGGGGTCGGTCTTGGCGTAATGGCGTCGGTCCACGGTGAGGTGACCGCACGGGCTCAACGGCGGCAGAGGGCGCGCTCCGCGCCCTGCGGTTCACGACGAGAGCGGCAGCGCGTTCGGGGGAGTGGAAGGCCACGCGGCGAGCTCCGGTGGTTTGGGCGGCGCTGGGTGGCGTCGTCGGCGCCGTGTCTCCCGCTGGCGTCCGCAAAGCCGCCGGCGGCGTCGGTCACGGGGCGGCGCACCTTCTGCTGCTCGTCGCCGACGCCCGCAAGGCGCCAGGCGTTCGTGCGGTGCAGGAACAAGAGGGCGGGGACGAGGAGCAAGGCGACTCGGTGGTACTGGCGAGATCGACGTCCTTCTCTGCAGAAAACGACAGCAAGCCACTGACTGAATCTCTGAATTTTTCTGAACTTGATACAGACAGTGCATTGCAGGTGTTCGACAGAAAGATTTTGCAATGAGATAAATTTTTCTGGAGCTGTAACTTGGTGAGGTGACCACTCAATGCACCCAGAGGCTGCCTGATTTTACTTGGAATTTTTGGAGAAGGTTTTGAATGAATTTCACCAAATTTGACAAATCTGGTCCAAACTTGCAGCAGGTGTAGTTTGAAAATTTTGAACTGAAGACCAGTGGATCTTCATGGTTCTTGGTTGAGGGTTCAAAGGACTAGGAGGGGAAAAAGGTTTGGGGGCAAAAATCAAGACAGAAAGTGGAGTTCCTTTGCAAATCTCCAAGTGCTAGGAAAGAAGGCAGAAATTTATTTGAATAGAATATAAATGGAAATAATCACATGGGGAGGTTCAACTTGCTGGATTTGATGCAAATCATGATCCAAAGGTGAGGAAAGGGTTAGGACAGGGGATTTGCACTAAGGCCATGGCAAGAAGGAATTGTTGAAAGTGGCAATGGATTTTCCAAAAGCCATAGTGCAAATTTCAAGGAGATTTTCAAAAGTCATTTCCCAAGTGAAAATATTTTGTCTTGAGTCCAAGTGAAAAGCAAGAACCTCCAAGACCAAAGACAGATCTTGGTTGAATCCAAATAAAACTTTTGCCATAAAGAAAAAATATTTGAGAGTGAGAGTTTTCTTGAAGAAAAATTTAAATCACTCCCCTCAAGTCAAATAAAAATCTTTTAAAAAAATCCAAATAAAAAAAAACTTGGGTGTCACACTATAGTAAACATAAATGAAGAAGTTCCTCATACCCAAACTAATTAACTAGAGCGAGCGACGCTAGTTCAGGACCACGGTTTAATTACATCACATAGTTTCGCCATTTATAAATTCAAAGTTTTGCGATAGAAAGACAGTAGTGACACATTGTCATCGACAATAAGTCCTCCATGTCGGTGGTCCAATCTTCATAGTCAGGGAGGAAGCACCCGAGCTTCTTGAAAGGCTTCAAGTCCAGATGCTGAGCGACTAGCGGTGCTCGGACATCATCCCGCGTGATTGGCCCATGGTAGAACATCCCTGTTGGTTCGAGGACCTGCTTCATGATCACTTGGGCAAGTTCACATTGTACATGATAAAACTCGGCTCGGATTCGATGATCCGGTGTCTTTCCTATGTTTGTGGCACAGTTGACAATCTTGGCATCATTGGCAGTAGCTGACATGCGAAGGCGTTGATTATCCCTTCTGTACTCGAGCAGGTGATGCATGAGGTAGAATCCATCAGCCTTACTGGTGTGTGGTTGCTGGATGCAGCAGAAGTCGGTCTTATGGCTAAAAACCAGCCCGTTCTTCCTATGCTTTTTCACCTTGATATATCCACCAGACAGCCTGAAGGTTTACATGGCACTATCGAGAACACGCTTTATGTGCTTGTAATCCTTTTTCTTGATGTTCTTCGATGAGTCCAAGTACATAGCATGGGAGTATTCTGGGTACAAAACGATGAGGACGCCCCCCCCCCGCTGCGCAAATTAAGTACACCTCAAATTAGCCTCCATGCTTGCAAAGGAATGATTAACACTTATGAAAGGATATGCGCGGATGACTTACGTGGGATGATAAGGCAGGAGAATCGCTTCCTTGTCCTTATTAGCAATCACGAAGTCGGTGATGTACCTGCTCGCAGAGTCACGGTGCTCTTTGCAGACTTCCAAGAAGCTCTCATGCATATAGTACGGGTCTGCGACGTAGATATATTTCACGCTCTCGATCCTGATAAAGTAGTTGAGATACAGCGCATACATGCGGATGAACTGGAAATCCAACTTGGTCGTGTGGAACATGTCATAGATGTAGTCAAATCGCAGGATGACTTATCCGCGGGCCATCTCTCGACGTACAACTTCCCACCCAGCACCTGAGCCGCATAAAGCGGGTATCCTAGTTTTTCCGAGATGAGAAGGCTTTTCTCTCTGGCCAGCACATCATTGTTCAGTATGTGCTCTAGCGCTTTCATAGGTAGGATCGGTTCGTCGGCGACATGGAAACGCTTCCTACCTTCGATAGGTATTTTGTCTACCACCAGGAGCTTCAGATGCTGCTGGCTGCTTGAAGCAGCTCTGGCGCCTATAGGGACTTTCCTGTCCGGTCTCCTCCTTTGCTTCTTGGCGGGTGGCGGTAGTGAGCCCACCATACTGTCCCTAACCACCACCCCCAGTGTCGTCGGGCTAATCAGTGGACAGCCCTCGAGTTGTTGCTGGGTAGAGGCGGCATCTGGAGGCGTCTCCTACGAGGATCGCTTGAAGGGAGATTTTTTGCATTCCGCCTTAGGACGTTCCGGCTCCGACAAATCAGGCAACATCAAGTCATCATCTCCACGCTCATAGCCTGAGTCTTCGTGGTCCAGAGCCATCTATCCTCCATCATCATAGGCGGTATTGAAATACTTGTCTGGGTCTTCATCATCATCCTCCATGTCATCATCAACATTTGCTTCTTCGACAACGGGGGCGACATCATCTGGCAGTAATGGAGGCTCTCCCTCGCGTCGTCCGCTATCATCCGCCACGACAGGTGCAGGTAATTGGTAGGTGGGGTGGTGTTCATACCTTCTTGAGAAGGTGGCGTTGGTGTGATATTGGGCGCCTCGAGACGAAGAAGAGACTTCGGCCAAGGCAAGAACCAACTCTTGCATGCGCCAATCCTCTGAGGGGTCTCCTCATCATCGACTGGTACTGGAGGAGGCAAGTCCTCGAAGCCCGTTAAGACATTGGCCATGTTAACCTTGAAGACGCCATCGGGCATCTCTCGGTTGTGGAACATGCGGTCCTTCGGCTTCACGGCCGTTGCCTTTCCCACGACCAAATTCTGGCCCTTGATGTCGTAGAGTAGGGTGCACGGGGTATCGTCTGCCTAAGAAGAAGACATGTCTGCGACGTCAAACATCCGGAAGGCAATTGAAACGGAAGACAATAGACATGTTGGTGAAGAGGGTATGACGCATAATTATCATGAGGGCGTCGAGCTCAGCCAGCGACGAAGGCCCGCCGAGCATGCCAGAGACGGAGGTCGGGCTGCTATGAACAGGAGCGGGACCTTTTGCGGTTGCTTGAGCAGGTGTTGGTGCTGTGATGTTCACCGAATTGCTCCCGACAAAGCTGGGAAGGGAAAGTCCTCCGGCCCTTTATTTGGATTGTTGTTCGACTAACTGAAAATTGCCGGAATCAAGCTGGCCACCGCATCACTGACCGCTGCATCGACTACCCTGAGCAACTCTTCTCTGGTCTTATTCACTTCAATTGTGACCTTCTCAATGATGGTCTGCTGAGTGACGACCAACCGTCTCTTCCTTCTTTCCTCTGGCTCCTCATGGTAGCATGTCTTCCACGAGGTGCCATCTCCGACGCTGGGCATACGTCCATAGGACGGCGGTTTGTCCTCCGGGACCTTTTTCAGTATGTTCAGGGCCCGGTTGCATGGGGTGTCCCACTTGGGCCTCACCGACGTCTATGACGACTTGTCGCTTTCGGCTGCCTTTTGGTGCTGCTCTCTCTACAAAAGGAACATGGATGGTTTACTAATTTGACAAAACTTGTAGTCGAATTGATTGGAAGCTAATATGATAATGTGGTAATATAACAATTACCAGAAGTCTCACGAACTCCATCGTGTTTGGGTCCGTGTAAAAGATCTTTTTGACGCGGTCCCACTTGTACCGGGCCCTGATCCAATCATGTTCCAGTGGGTCGGTAAACTCTGCCAAGTGGTCTGGAATTCCGTGACTTTCATGTTTGGCATCCTCCTTGGCCCATACGTGCCTCTTCCCCTCGTAACCATGGCTTCCGAGGCGGTGGGGAGGCGTGTTCCTGGCCTGGAGCGCCTTCGTTTTCTCTGACCTTGCCTTCACTTCTTTAGCGCAAGTCTCCTTGAATTTTTCAAAGTCCTCTTCCTTTAGTGACGGATTGTCAGCATGAATCTTGGACCAGGGTTCATTCTTCGCAATCGCTTTTTTCACTCGAACTTTCTAGGCGGACAAGTCGTTGGTGAACGTCACCATCGCCTTGTCGTTTATCTTTGTCATGGCGACATCGTCCCACGGCTCTTTAAATTTTCTTTCATCCCGGCCGGGGAACAGGAACCTATTGTGCAACTTCTTGAGGAGTATGTGCTCCTTATGTGGTATCTTCTTCAACTTCTCGTCATTGATGTTGGCACTTTCCCTGAGGATGCATCGTAGTTAACTGCCCCAGCAATTGCGCACTTCCTCCAGCGCCGTTGGCTCTAAATTCTTGGGTGCATCTCTGTGACCACAAATTGTTTGATGCCGAGCTCGTTTGGTCTTCGTGACCTCTTCTGCTTCGGTGCTTTACCAGCTACCACAACATCATTTCCGGTCTCGGGGGTGGTGTCGGTGCCGTTGCCAGCGTCAGTGTTAGGGTTGGTGCCACTGCCGCCACCATGCACCCCCCCTCTGGTGTTCGTCCAGGTAATCGAAATTGTTATTTGCTGCCTCGATGGGGTCTTCATCGAGGCGAGCAGAACCCCCGGCTTCAGCATGGGTAGACATGTTTCCTATTCAGCAATTGTAAATAAAACATATAATGAAGAGAAAAAAGGGGCCTATATTTGGTCAGAATGTTGATTCATTCCCCTTCCGGCAAATCCCGGGCACTCCATGTGTCCTAGTTTCTAGCAAAAGTCATGCCGAAAATCACGGAAATTTTCGGCATGACCTTTGCTAAAAAGTGGACATATGGAGCGCCTGAAATTTGCCGAAACGGAAATGAATCAACATTCCGGCAAAACATAGGCCACTCGGATATTTTTCGACATTCAACCAACATTGCAAAATCATATAACATCAATGACATATATCATTTGCAAAATATATCATTCAAGCAAAATATATCATTCATTCAAGCAACATTGCAAATTTGCCGTAGCTAAATTTTCTAATTTGTTAAAAAAAATTGGCCCTAGCTATATTTGCTACTGCCCTAATTAGCTACTATTTTTTATAGCTAATTTATATACCTACAAAATCTAACTAGCTACTGTTTTTATAAATTTTAGCTACTGTTTTTTATAAATATTTGTTACTGTTTTTTAGTTTAGTGCAATTTGCTACTATTTTTTATTGGTAGTTTATATACCCTAAACTAAATTGCCCTACAAAAACTAATTAGCTACTGTTTTGTATTAATTTTAGCTACTTTTTTTTATAAATATTTGCTATTGTTTATTATTTTAGTGCAATTTGCTACTGTTTTTTATTTATTGGTATTTTATATACCCTAATCTAAATTGCCCTAAAAAATTACCCTAAACTAAATTGCTAAATTGCACTAAACTAAATTTGCTAAATTGCCCTAAACTAAATTGCTCTCTCTCTCTCTGCTGCATCTCCTGGCTAGGGTTCATACATCCAACACTTAGCTAGGCTAGGGTTCAGATTATAGAGAGAGGAGAGAGAAGAGAGAGCGCAGAGAGAGAGAGAGGAGGGCAGGGGAGAGGAGAGGGAGAGGCTTACGGGGCAGGGGAGAGAGGGCGGCGGCGAGGTCGAGGGCGGCGCCGGCGAGGTCGAGGGGCACAGGAGAGGGTGGTGGCGGCGAGGTCGAGGGCGGGCCCGCGTGGTGACGGAGGTCGAGGATGGCTCGGGAGACGGCTGGCATCGAGGTCGACGGCGGGCAGGGGCGTCGACGGCAGGCAGGGCGACGGCCGGCGACAGAGGGGGAGAGGTGGAGATGGGGGAAATGACTTGGTGAAAATTTGAGCCCGCGCGGCGGGGGTTAACTCAAAATAAAAGTAGCGCTGGTTTGGAATCCATCGCTACTGCTAAGTTAGCTATAGCACTGGATCCTAAACAACCGCTACTGCTAACTATTCCAATTTTATTTTTTTAATTCTAAAATACAAATAGCAATAGCGCTGGATTAGGATACAGCGCTATAGCTATGTTAACGATAGCGCTGGTTCCCAAACCAGCGCTACTGCTAGTTTTCTTTTCTTTTTATTATTTTCCTTTTCTATTTTTAGTTTTCTTTTCTTTTTATTATTTTCCTTTTCTTTTCTGTTTACTTTACTTTTTCTTTTGTATTTCTTTCTCCCTTTTGTTTTGCTTTTTTTGTTTTTCTCCCGACGACGGCGTCTCCCTCTCCCACACTGCGCGAATATCACCGGAACCATGAATGTGGTGGTTACATATCAGTTGACCGATTATGGTTACTTAAGTGCGTACAAAAAATAGATATATATATATATAAATGATAGTTTCACAGCTGTGTCGACGACGTTTCACATTGAGCTTCTTCCCTTTCTTGTTCGTTGCCGAATAATTGAGCCCCGCCTTGTAACTTTTTCGAAACCATGGAGTACGATCTTTCTTAGGTAATGTAGTATTGATTCTTCTTTTCACGTATATGCGTCATCGTCATTGTCATCTTCCCTCATCGGGTTCCCGTATTTGTCTTAGTCTTGCTCGTTGGCGACTCCATCCATTCCGACGATGCTCCTTTTGCTTCTCCTCAGAACAACATGATTGGGATTGGCCGCGTCGGTTATGAAGAAGCATTGTTCCACGTGCTTAGCGTGAACCCATGGCTCATTTTGGCAATGATGTTGGCATTCACGGGAGTGCTCTTCACGTCGGGTATAGACGTGGTAGTGAAATACTTATTTTCTCTTACGAAGTCCTTAGCCCATCTGACACGGAACATCGTCGCATTGTGCATTCCAGCATAGTCAAGCTCCCAGATCTCTTCGACCCTTTCGTAGAATCTTTCAGTTTTGCCATTGGCATCGGTCACGCATTCAACTTTCACCACGGAGTTCTGGTAATTGATAACCCACAAGTATAGGGGATCGCCACAGTTTTCGAGGGTAGAGTATTCAGCCCAAATTTATAGATTCGACACAAAGGGAGCCAACGAATAATTGAAGGTATTAGCAGCTGCGTTGTCAATTCAACCACACCTGGAGATTAATTATCTGCAGCAAAGTGATTAGTAGCAAAGTAGTCTGATAGTTTTGATAATAGTAACAGCAGCAACGGTAACGGTAACAATGATAGCAGTAATTTTGTAGCAAGTGCAACAATAACAGCAGCAGTAGTAACTTAGCAAGATCAATATAGAAACATCAATCTTAGAACATAGTGGATACTAGGGATGAAGCCCTAACACAACTAACTCGATTACATGATGAATCTCATCCAACTCCTCACCGACCAGCGAGCCTACGAAGGAATTACTCACTCCCGGTGGGGAGCATCATGGAATTGGCGATGGAGAAGGGTTGGTGATGATGAAGAACGAAGATCCCCCTCTTTGGAGCCCCAAACGGACTCTAGATCTGGCCTCCCGATGAAGGATAGGAGGTGACGGCGGCTCCGTCTCGTGGATCGTGATAATTCTTTCTCCCTGATTTTTTTTCCAGAAAAATAGGATTTTATAGCATCGGTTTCATGGTCTGTGGGGCCACCAGCACTACTGGAATTAGCTTATTTGCCGTCTGCCTGTTCTTTGCCGTCCGCTGGCTGACGGCAAAGAAGGTCTTTGCTGTCCGCTTATGGAAAACGGACGGCAAAGAACTGGCTGATGGCAAAGAAGGTCTTTGCCATCAGCCAGTTCTTTGCCGTCTGCTAGCGGACGG
>NC_057802.1:522585643-522621552 GCF_018294505.1 Triticum aestivum
CCGACACCCTGACACCACACCCCGACCCCGACCCCGACACCCCGACCCTGAAACAGCACCCCGACCCCGACACGACACCCACGACACCAGAGGCCGACGGGGTCATATATTTGTGAATTATGAGTTAAGTCATATATTTTTCGATTTTGTTATGAAAAACATCATATATATGGGTCATATATTGTGTTGATCGGGTAGATTTAAATGTGCAGTTGTTTCGTCGCTGCGAGGTTTGGTGTTCGACGACCTCCCCGTGCGTTTGACGAGCTCTGCCCCTTCGTTCGTGGGTGAGCACAAATGACATGTCCTCCTCCCCCATTAATTATTTGCTCTGTTCCAGTGTTCGTGCCGATGAAACTTGCTAGCTAGCTATATATGTGTCTTGAATCATCAGTATGCGTAACCAATATGTGTCTCCTGTTCGAAAGGGTTATAGTTATAAATATGCATGCATTTGCATATTTGTAACCGTGATTCTTTCGAATTGTCCAACGCTATCCATGGACAGCCCGACTATGTGTAGATTGGGTTCTTTTTCCCATATGCTTTGCTCCGGATCCGATGCATAAATTTTGTCAGTGCCTCCCCAGTTGTTCTCCGGGTAAACATCCTCTCTGTTTATTGCAGATACATGTATCAGGAGAACAGCGGGGAGGTGCTGCCGAAATTTTGCGTCGGATCCGGAGCATAGGATGGGAAAATGAACCTAATCTACACATACTCGGGTGGGATTAGGACCTATCTTTACCTATTAGAGTGTAGGTTGCATGGACGTAATAAAATTGACAAACTAGATCAACTGATGAATATATACATGGTGAATTATATATATATATATATATATATATATATATATATGTTTGTCGTGTGTCCAGTAGCTCTGAAAGTCAAGATACGTGGATGTACACCAGTCACACTGGTCGGAACAAATGGAGCACTGAATGGTTCACAAAAACCAAGGCATTTGTGCAAGCCACATTTGCAAATGGCCAGAGGAAAACCTGGTGCCCCTGTTTCCGGTGCGACAATTGGGAAAAGAGGACAGAGGCTGAAATGGGCAAATACCTGCAGAAGAGTGGTTTTACGCCCAATTATACAGTGTGGACATTTCATGGTGAGTCTGCCCAACGTGACCGAGCTGAGGTGGTTCGTCGTCGCACCGACGAGCATGGTACCGGGATGGAAAACATGGTGCAAGACTTGGATGATGCTCGGGATTCGGACGAGGAGATGGAGGAATCTGCAAAGGCCTTCAATGAAATGTTGGAGTCTTCAAAACGTCCGCTCCACGAGCACACTGAGCTTTGTCAGTTGGATGCCATCTCACAAGTAATGGCTCTGAAGGCACGGTTCAACTTGGGCAGAGAATGCTATGACGCAATGATGACAGTATTTGGACGCTTTCTACCCAAAGGCCATGTAATACCTGCAAACCTGTACCAGTCGGACAAAATCCTCCGTGCACTGAAGATGCCCTATGAGAAGATACATGCCTGTGAGGAAGGATGTGCCTTATTTAGGCTTGAATATGCGGACTTGAACTATTGTCCCATTTGCAAGTCTTCCAGGTATGTTGTGATAGACAACGGTATGGGTGAGAAGACGCAGACCAAAATCCCCGTTAGTGTTCTTCGGTATATGCCAATCATACCAAGACTTCAACGTCTTTTCATGGTCGAAGATACGACCAGACAGATGACATGGCACAAAAAGGGCAAAAGAACCGAACTAGATGCAGATGGGAATCTGATGATGGTACACACATCGGATGGTGTTGCATGGAAGAAGTTTGATGAATTACATGATGACAAAGCGACAGATCCGAGGCATCCTCGAGTCGGCGTCCGAGGAGGCTACACGGACTCCGGTCCACGAGCCTCGGGTCCACGGGCCTTCGGCCCACAAGCCTCGGGTCTACGGGCCTTCGGCCCACGAGAGTTCGGCCCACGAGCCTCGGGTCGACGGGCTTCGGCCCACGAGACCCCGGACGAGCACACGTCTGGATGGGGTACCTGGCCGGATCAGCCTGAGGGGCCGAGTGGCCATGCTGATGATGGCGAGGAGCCGACTGATATTGAGGAGGAGGAGGGGGCACCATCTACCAACGTGGTTGTACAAGGCTCCCGTCCGTGCCGGTGACCCGCGAGCACAGGTGGTTGATTTTCCCTCATGGGGAGAGGTAAGTGCATTTAATATTTTTGTACCTTCTGCATTCACGTTTCTTCAAATATCTAATGCGTTGGCCTTGTCATGCTGCAGGGGTTGGGACCACCATCAGAAAGTACGCCGGCCCAACTCCGTCCTTGGAGTGCTTTGCCGGCAAAACTTCTCGGGGTTTGCCACGTTGCCTGGTGAGGGTCGGCTTCCAGAGCTTGGATTGAGCTGGGAGCACTACTTGGCTGACCCGGCCCCGCCGGGTGAGATTCTCGACTGTGTCTTGTGCGACACGAGGGCAGACGTGGTGATCAGAATGTTCTGGGTAATTTCTCCTTTACACAATTAAAAATCTTCAACTAGCTAGTTATTAATTGTACTAATCAATATTGTCTCATTTGATTGCAGACATTCTACAGGTGTGAGGAGGGATAAGAGGAGGACGCGGCAAATGTTATCGATAACGTATGCAAGCGCCTACTACAGAACTTACGGCACGAGGCTCGGGTGCAGGCTGTTCGAGACTACTACGCCTTGCGTGGTGTCAAGAAGACCAAGCCGGAGTGCCGCGAGAAGTTCCTGAGTAAGGAGCAGTACATGAAGGTAATTCTTAAGGACTTGTACTTACTTCCTTCATTTAGTAATTCATAGCCGTAGCGCTCAAGTTTCTATTTGCTAACTTAGGCCTGCGAGATGGTGTGCGAATCGGATGGATTGTTGGGAGGTGTTGGTCAATGAGTGGTGCTCAAAAGAATGGCTAGCCGTCCACAACGAGGCCAAGGACAAACGTGCCTAAATGGAAGGTCTGCCACACCATCAAGGCAGCTCCAACTTATATCAGTTCGGGCGGAACTGGGTATGTGGTTTGCTTCATGATTCATGCAATTCATTCATCATGCTAGCTTGAGCCCTCTAATTACTAATTTACTTTGTTTCTCTCTTTCAGGCACGCTACAATAAGGCGGATAAGGTGCCAGAGGTGTACGACCTCTATGCCATGGCCCACACTGCCTCTTACAAGAAAGTCAAGGCATTCTCTCCGTCTGACCTCGATGATCCAAACAACTTCATCAACATCTCCTCTCACGACAAGCTCGTGAAATATAGAGATCAGGGGTGGCGAGGAAAGGGGAGGACTTTAACCCGAGCTAGGGTCCCATTGATCCAGAGCTGGTGATGATAGCTGGTGGCGGGAGGTCCCATGGCTCGATAGCCATTGGAGATGGACTTATCCGTTGTCCTAGCACTCTCCCGGAGATCAAGGAACGCTAGTCGAGCTCCGCTCCTGAGATAAGGCCTCATGAACGGCTAGTCCAACTCGCCATCAAGGTTAGTTATACGTACTCAGCTATCTTTCTCCATTGCATTGTGTGCGCTTCCATCAATGATTACAAATGCTAACAAGGAGTGGTGTTGCAGGCTGCTATACAGAGTGAGAGAGATAGAACGGACAAACTTCTGGCGGAGGCGGCGGAGAGGCAGCGGGAGTTGGAGGAGAGGACGACAAAGATGTTGGAGGAGGAGAGGGCACGGAATGACATGCAGGCAAGGGCCATGTACGAGCTCGTTGTGGTAAGTTTCTTTTGCAGATTAGCCAAAATATTCATGTAGTGTTTGTTTCATTACTAACTAGTATGACTGAGTCGTCAAAACCAAATGTGCAGTCTGTGTGCGAGAAGGCCGGTCAGACCACTCCGCCGATGCCAGAGATTGCTCCTGGGACCACGGTGAGTTTAATTTGAATCGACATTACTTTCTAGTCTTAACATTTGAGTGTCATCATGCTAACGAGACATTGGAAATGATCTTTGGTGCAGCGTAACTCCAGACAAGCATCGCACGATCCTTCTCCAGCTACCGGCACGAGCCAGCCGCTCCTACACCTCCATGATCACGGTAAGTTTCTCTAGTGTTTTGCTTAACAAATGCATAAAGACATAGGCTTAGCTTTATTTCCTCCAATATGCTTACCATAATGACCTAGAGTCAGCTTTTTCCCTCCAAAATGACTTAATAAGCTTACTGACCTCCAAATCCATCCATTTTACCTAAGTTAGCTCTAAAACGATCTATACTTAGCTTTGTTTCCTCCAAAATGACCCAAGTTAGCTCTAATATACTTAGTTAACTAGGTTTGCTCAATATTGACATGTACTTAGCATACTTATGTCCAAAATGGCATAATTTGCTTAGTTAGCTCATAAACGATCCATTTTACCTAAGTTAGCTCTAAAATGACCCATTTTACCTTAGTTAGCTCATAAATGATCCATTTTACCCAAGTTAGCTCTAAAATGACCCATTTTACCAAAGGTAGCTCCAAAATGATCCATTTTACCTAGGTTAGCTCTAAAATGACCAATTTTACCTAGGTTAGCTCCAAAATGACCCATCTTACCTAGGTTAGCTCTAAAATGATGCATTTTACCTAAGTTAGCTCATAAATGATCCATTTCACCTAGGTTAGCTCATAAACGATCCATTTCACCTAAGTTAGCTCACAAACAATATATTTCACCTAAATTAGCTCATAAACGATCCATTTCACCTAAGTTAGCTCATAAACGATCCATTTCACCTAAGTTAGCTCATAAATGATCCATTTCACGTTAGTTAGCTCATAAACGACCCATTTCAACTAAGTTAGCTCATAAATGATTCATTTCACCTTTGTTAGCTCATAAACGATCCATTTCAACTAAGTTAGCTCATAAATGATCCATTTCACCTAAGTTATCCATTTCACCTAAGTTAGCTCATAAATGACATATACTTCTTCTTCTAGTCTTCTTCTTCTAGTCACCTTTTTCCAACTTTCTTATTTGCCATTTTGCAGATTTCATCCACTTCACGGAAGCTAGCTTGCTATGATGGAGTGCTTGTTTTTTCTTTCATTCTCTTCTAGTATTCTTCTAGCTTGCTATGATGGAACTTGCTATCTTCATGAAACTTTGCATTGTAATATGTATGGATATTGACGGAACAATGTGTATGTGCAACTTGCTATGTATGAATGGATGGAACTATATATGTATGTACGATGAAACTTATGTGCTGGATATGTCATATGTTTGCTATGAAATAGCCCTGTGAAATATATATATATATATATGCCATATATATTTGCTGTGAAAATTGTTGGATTTAAAAAAACAGGAAAAAAAAGAGGCAATGCAGGCTCTGTGCTGTGTGCCACCGACGGCAACGGGCTCTTTGCCATCTGCCACAGACGGTAAAGAAGCCACATGGTAGCCAACTGTGTTTCCTGGGAGCTGACCCATTTGGTCAGTTTGCCTACAGTGGCGGACGGCAAAGCCTTTGCCTACAGTGGCAGACGGCAAAGGATGACCGCAGTTGCCTACAGTGGCGGACGGCAAATCCTTGGTGGGCAGTGACGTCCAGCTGACATCATTTGGCTGGCGGCAAAGGCCTGATGATCTTTGCCGTCAGCTGGCGGACGACAAAGACTGTCGTTAGCCACCTAATGGACTAACAACGAATTTATTGTCATCGGCTTTCTTTGCCGTCAGCCGCTGATGGTAAATGCCCCATTGCCGTCCGCTTCAGAAAGCACACGGCAAAGAAGGTCTTTACCGATCCTATCTTTGCCGGAGCTCTTTGCCGTCCATGGCAGACGGCAAAGACTTTGCCGCCCGCCATCCATGCCTTTGTCGTCTGCCTTGGCGGATGACAAAGTAGCTAATTCCTGTAGTGCAGGTGGGGACAGTCCACCTGGGTGCGCCAGGAGGGGGGCGCCCTGGTGGGTTGTGCCCACCCATGTGCCCCCGTCCAGTGGGTCTTAGCTCCAGAAATTCTTGTTTATTGTATAAAAAATCCTCGCAAAGTTTCGTTCCGTTCTGAGAACTTTTATTTCTGCACAAAAACAACACCATAGTAGTTCTGCTGAAAACAGCGTCAGTCTGGGTTTAGTTTCATTCAAATCATGCAAATTAGAGTCCAAAACAAGAGGAAAAGCGTTAGGAAAAGTAGAATGTTGGAGACATATCAACTCCCCCAATCTTAAACCTTTGCTTGTCCTCAAGCAATTCAGTTGATAAAGTAAAAGTGAAAAAGGAAAACTTTTACAAACTATTTTGCTCTTGTTTGCATAAATAAGCTTAAACAGCACCCAGGTTTTCAGCCAACATTATAACTAACCATGTCGACAATAACTCTTAAAGATTATATTAATTCATATCAATGACATAATCAGCTAGCGAGCAATAATAAGATATCTCAAACGGTAACACGTTATCAAAACAACCATGATATAATATGACAATAGTGGTATCTCGCTAGCCCTTTCTGAGACCTCAAAACATAAGTGCACAGCACCTCCAAAGTTCAAGCAGCGACTAAACATTGTAATTCATGGTAGAAAAGATCCAGTCATGATGCACCCAACATTAGCTACACACAATGCATAAGCATGACAGCAGTGCTCTCAGGTTCTGGCGCTTGTTTTAGAAGGTGATGACACAACCTAAAAGTAAATAGAAAGTCCCTTCGCAGAGGGAAGTAGTGATTTGCAGAGGTGCCAGAGCTCAAGTTTATAAAATAGAGGTAAATGATATTTTGAGACATGCACCCTTCTCATTTACTTCACGACCATCAGTTATCAATATCTTCCATGCTAAGCACGCTAGTGGCGGTTCCCAAGCGATAAAAGTAATGATTTTGATTGCATTGGGAGTTTTTGCTTGATTATTCATAAGCTTTTTCTGTTTGCAGTTTGGGACTGGGCATCCCTATTACCGCCCTTTTTCTCGTGCGATAGCGAGTGAATAAACACTCGACCTGAGAATAACCTGCTTAGCATGGAAGATACCGACCACCTTCTGTCGTTCCATGAACAATCCAGGCACACAAAAAGGATATTTATTAGAAGTTTTTAGAGGTGGCACATGCAAATTTACTTAGGACGACAGGGTAATACCGTATATAGGTAGGTATGGTGGGCTCATCTGGAATAACTTTGGGTTCAAGGTTTTAGATGTACAAGCAGAATTCCAACTTAGTACAGGCGAAGGCTAGCAATTAGGTTGAGAAGCGGCCAGCTACAGAGCAACAACGGTCATGAACATGCATTATGCATAAGTAACATTGGACACTAGCTTGAGTAGGATATGAACACCATGAACATAAATATCATAGAGGCTATGTTGGTTTTGATTCAACTACATGCATGAACATGTGCCAAGTCAAGCCACTTGAACATTCAGAGGAGGATACCATATCATCATACTACATCCCAATCATTTAACGCAATGTTGATATCCAACATAAATCATTATCCACTCCTAGCTACTTATGCATGGCATGAGAAACTATAATTTCTAATTGTCATTTCAAACATGTTTAATCATAATGGGATGAATCATGGATAGTATGTTAAACATATTTACACAAACAGAACAAGTCGAGTTCATACCCGTTTCTCTCTTCCACGGCCAGTTCATCGAATATCTTCATTATTACCTTTCACTTGCACGACCGAATGATATGAAAATAATAGTAGTGCAAGAGTGCCGTGGACTAAGTTGGAATCTGCAAACATTTTATTCAACAGGAGAACACAAGGTAAAATGGGCTCTTTATTAGACCAACAGTTATTCATATGAGAGCCACTCAACATTTTCACCGTGGTCTTCTCCTTGGTACAACTCGAATAAAAAGAAAAGCAATTCAGAGAAACACACTAACATATTTTTGGAGTTTTTGGTTTTCTTGAGCAAGAAAATAAAAGAGAAAAGCAAAAACAAGAAAAACTATTTACACGGGAAAGCTCCCAACAAGTAAAAGAAGAACAAGGAAATCTTTTTGGGTTAACTTTTTAGTAACGCAACTAAGCATGCAAACAAAGTAAACTAACTACAACTATTTTTTTTGGTTTTCTATGTTTTTTCATACACACAAGAAGAAAGCAAGAAAATAAATTTAACATGGACGATAGAATGAAAAAGTGTGAATAACGACAAATGAAAATAAGTGAGCATGAATGTAATGTCAGTGAGAAACACGTACTCCCCCAAGCATAGGCTTTTGGCCTAACTTGGAAATCGATCAGTAGCGTGGATGGTAGTTGGGGTATTGAGGAGCGGGCATTCACTCATCCGACTACTGAGGCTCCTCCTCTGCTACAGCCTAGTTGTTCCGGTAAGGGATGATGTCCGCAGGCATAATCCTATATCCGCCCCTGGCAACAGGATCAAACAAAGCAGGAGCAGGCAGTGGAATAATATCACGAGTCCTCACACCAAAAACCAGGTTATATGGAACAGGGATGTTAGGAGATTCTATATCAGTAAAATGGTGGTGATCCATGGCTGCGCGATCTAGGTAAACCTTGGTCAGAGGTTAATCATGAAGGCGTATCTCAACATTAAAGTGAGTCGCCAAACGAGTAGCAAAAATCCCACCATTTATTTTACCCTTGGAGTTATTAACGTGGAGGCAGCGTGCCACAATAGCTCCCAAGCTAGAAGTTTTGTCGCCCTCTAGTGCACGGCGTAAAACAACAAAGTCTGGTGCGCTGAGCGCACCTACTTTTTCTCTAGCAAGCAAACACTTAGCAATATATAAAGAAAAATAATGCATGGCAGGAAAATGTATGCTAGTGGGAGTGACGGCCGACACCCCTCTCTCATCTCCCACTGTCAAGGTGCGATAAAAGGCCTCAAACTCTGCCGTCCTAGGCTCGGCTAAGCTCCCATCAGAAGGGATCATGCATATGTTACAAAATTCAGTAAGTGGTATCTGACGGGTTTGAGCATATAAACTAAACTACACCTCAGGGGGATTATTCCTAGGAAAGAAAGTAAAACATTGAACAAAGATGTTTGTGAGGATTTGATGCTGTTCACACTCATCTGCGATGAAGTCGGTGAGGCCGGCATTAGCAGTATATTGCATGAACTCCTGAAGGATTCCAGCCTCTTCCATGAACTGGGTATGCGGCCATTCGCACAATCGTACCTCCGCCAACCTCCGAGGATAGAGATCACTGTCAGACGACTCGCCAACAACACCCTTGGAGTTCTTCTTAGAAGCAAACTTCCTAAATATATTCATCTTTTTCCTATGAACAAAAATTCTGAAATTTTTAGTCCACAAATTTTTCTCAACAAAACTTCACAAAACGATAGCAACTACTCATAAGGATACAAAGAGGCCATAGCAAGCATTCAAACTACTTAAAACTCTAAGAATTCAACATGCAAGCTCATCTACAGCAGCACCAAGAGTAGCTAGTTATTCAAAATATAAACCACTAAAACAAAAACTAATTGGACAAACGATGGAGTCACATACCAAGCAACAATCCCACGAAATAGTTTTGGAAACGGATCTTCGAGCAAAGAGGTCAAAATCCGCGGGTTTGAGAGCAAGAACACGGGAGAGAGAGCAATGGAGAATTTTTTTGGAGGTAAGTGATGATGTGTTGTAAAGAGATAAGTGAGAGGGCCCACGTGGGGACCACAACCCACCAGGGCGCGCTTGGGAGTTCTGGCGCGCACAGGTAGGTTGTGCCCACCTGGTGCACCTCCCTCTAATATTATTTGCACCAGAAATTCTTAAATATTCAGAAAAAATTCGTATTAAATTTTCAGAGCATTTTGAGAACTTTTATTTTTGGGTCATTTTTTATTGCACGGGAAATTCAGAAAACAGACAAAACATGACATTTTATTTTATTTATCTAATAAAACTATAAAACAAAAAGTAGGGACAGAAGGTAGTGTTTACTAAATTCATCAACTTCATACCTCTCAAAAATGATTCATTAATAAGGTTGATCAGGTCTTATTAACAACCACTTTAGATTAGCATGAAACCGAAGAACTTCTGTAAATCACTAAGTTACCTCAACGGGGATGTGAATATCCCCAACAATAAGCATTTCATATTGCTTTTTGACAGTAGGTAGAGGTATTTGAAAACTTCCAATAGTGATTGTCGGAGATTTTTCAACTACATTAATACCATTCACTTGGAATTGTTTCTTCGGAAAGTGCACAATATGCTCATTACCATTGATATGAAAAGTGAACTTGCTTTTATTGCAGTCAATAATAGCCCCTGCAGTATTCAAGAAGGGTCTACCAAGGATAATCGACATGTTGTCATCCTCGGGCATCTCAAGTATAACAAAGTCAGTCAAAATAGTAACATTAGCAACAACAACGGGCACATCCTCACAGATACCGATAGGTATGGCAGTTGATTTGTCAGCCATTTGCAAAGATATCTCAGTAGGTGTGAGTTTATTCATATCAAGTCTTTTACATAAAGAGAAAGGCATAACACTAACACCAGCTCCTAAATCACACAAAGCAGTTTTCACATAATTTCTTTTGATGGAGCAAGGTATAGTTGGTATTCCTGAATCTCCAAGTTTTTTAGGTACTCCATCCTTAAAAGTATAATTAGCAAGCATGGTGGAGATTTTAGCTTCCTGTATTTTTCTCTTATTTGCGATATGTCTTTCATATACTTTACATAAGGAGGCATTTTAAGGATATCAGTTAAGCGAGTACGCAAAAAGACTAGCCTCAGCATTTCAGCAAAGCGTTCAAATTCTTCATCATCTTTCTTTTTAGTTGACTTAGGTGGAAAGGGCATACGTTTTTGAACCCATGGTTCTCTTTCTTTACCGTGTTTTCTAGCAATGAAGTCCCTTTTTTCATACCTTTTATTCTTAGGTTCTGGGTTATCAAGATCAACTGGAGGTTCTATCTCAACATCATTGTCTGGTTCTTTTTCATTAGTTGGTTGGGTGTCTTCATGAACCTCATCATTATCTTTTCATTATCAGAAGGTGAGTGTTCATTACCAGACTGAGTTTCAGCATCAGATATAGAAGTTTCATTATCATCATCAGGAGGTTTTTCTATTTCAGGTTCACTAGAAGCATGCAAAGTCCTATCATTTTTCTTTTTCTTTTTCTTTCTAGAACGACTAGGTGCATCAGTATTAACTCTTTGTGAATCTTGTTCAATTCTTTTTGGGTCTCCCTCAGGATAAAGTGGTTCCTTAGTCATTTTACCTCGTCTAGTTGCTACTCTAACATCAAAGTCATGTTTATTATTATTCATTTCATCAAGCAACTCTCTTTGAGATTTAGCAACTTGTTCTAACTGAGTTTGAACCATAGAAGCATGCTTTCGAACACCTCTAACATCATTTGAGATTCTAAATAACAAGTCACTCAAGCAAGCAATCATATCAGAATTGTATTTCAGTTGTTTCATAACATTTGCCTTGAAGTGATCTTGTTTTCTAATATAGTTTTAAAACTCATAAAGGCATTGGCTAGGATGCATATTGTGGGGATTATCATTATCATTGAACTTCATTAGAGAATTTACCTCTACCACCTTGGGTGGTGGTGGTGTATTAAGCCCATGTATTTCCTCAATAGGAGGTAAATTTTAACATCCTCAGCTTTAATACCTTTTTCCTTCATAGATTTCTTTGCCTCTTGCATATCTTCAGGACAGAGATATAATATACCCCTCTTCTTCGGAGTGGGATTAGGCGGTGGTTCAGGAAGAGTCCAATCATCATAATTTTTCAATATGTTATTCAATAATTCTTCAGCTTGTCCAACAGTTCGTTCCCTGAAAACGCAACCAACACAACTATCTAGGAAGTCCCTAGAAGCATCGGTTAGTCCATTATAGAAGATATCAAGTATTCCATTTTTCTTAAGAGGATGATCAGGTAAAGCATTAAGTAACTGGCAAAGCCTCCCCCAAGCTTGTGGGAGACTCTCTTCTTTAATTTGCACAAAGTTAAATATTTCCTGTAAAGCAGCTTGTTTCTTCTGAGCAGGGAAATATTTTTCAGAGAAGTAATAAATCCATATCCTGGGGACTACGCACACAACGAGGAGCAAGAGTATTTTACCAAGCTTTAGCATCACCCTTTAATGAGAAAGAAAATAATTTGAGAATAAAGTAATAGCGAGTTTTATCATCATGAGTAAAAAGGGTGGCTATGTCATTCAATTTAGTAAGATGTGCCACAACAGTTTCAGTTTCATAACCATGGAAAGGATCAGATTCAACCGAAGTAATCAATTCTGGGTCGACATAGAATTCATAATCCTTATCATCAATAAAGATCGGTGAAGTAGCAAACTTAGGATCATATTTCATTCTAGCATCCAGAGATTTTTCTTTATACTTGCATACTAATTTCTCTAAATCATCTCTATCCTTACAAGAAAGAATATTCTCTAGTTGTCTCCTCATTCATAACATAACCTTCCGGTACCTTAGGCAATTCATATCTAGGAAGTCTAGTTCTAGTAGGTGTTTCAGGAGTTTCAGTTTCAAGCTCATCATCAGATTCAACAACATCATGTTGTATTACTCTAGCAATTTGTGCATCAAGAAAGTCACTGATTGGCACATCATCATTACCAAGCAAAGTACTAGCAACATCATAAGCATTATCCATAGCAGAAGTAGCATCATCTATAACTTGCAACATATCAGAATTGATAGCATGTGGTGGTGTTGCAAGTTTACTTATAATAGAAGGTGAATCTAAAGCAGAACTGGATGGCAGTTCCTTACCTCCCCTCGTCCTAGAGGGAAAAATCTTAGTCTTAGCATCCTTCAGACTCCTCATAGTGATAATATGATAATAATCCCAAGTGACTCAACAATATAGCTATGCTCCCCGGCAACGCGCCAGAAAAAGGTCTTGATAACCCACAAGTATAGGGGATCGCAATAGTTTTCGAGGTTAGAGTATTCAACCCAAATTTATAGATTCGACACAAGGGGAGCCAAAGAATATTTGAAGGTATTAGCAGCTGAGTTGTCAATTCAACCACACCTAGAGATTAATTATCTACAGCAAAGTGATCAGTAGCAAAGTAGTATGATAGTTTTGATAATAGTAGCAGCAGCAACGGTAACGGTAACAGTGATAGCGGTAATTTTGTAGCAAGTGCAACAGTAACAGCAGCAGTAGTAACTTAGCAAGATCAATATAGGATAAATTCGTAGGCATTGGATCGGTGACTTGTTGGATGATATTCACAATGAGACAGTTATAACCTAGGGCGATACAGCACTAGCTCCAGTTCATCAATATAATATAGGCATGTATTCCGTAAATAGTCATACGTGCTTATGGAATGAACGTGCATGACATCTTTTGTCCTACCCTCCCGTGGCAGCGGGGTCCTATTCAAAACTAAGGGATATTAAGGCCTCCTTTTAATAGAGAACCGGAACAAACCATTAACACATAGTGAATACATGAACTCCTCAAACTACGGTCATCACCAGGAGTGGTCCTGACTATTGTCACTCCGGGGTTGCCGGATCATAACACGTATTAGGTGACTATAACTTGCAAGATCGGATCTAGAACATGGATATAATGATGATAACATAAACAGTTCAGATCTGAGTTCATGGCACCTGGGCCCAAAGTGACAAGCATTAAGCATGGCAAAGTCATAGCAACATCAATCTTAGAATATAGTTGATACTAGGGATCAAGCCCTAACAAAACTAACTCGATTACATGATGAATCTCATCCAACTCCTCACCGACCAGCGAGCCTACGAAGGAATTACTCGGTCCTGGTGGGGAGCATCATGGAATTGGCGATGGAGAAGGGTGGTGATGATGAAGAACGAAGATCCCCCTCTCCGGCCAAACGGACTCCATATTTGGCCTTCCGATGAAGAACAGGAGGTGACGGCGGCTCCGTCTCGTGGATCGCGATAATTCCTTCTCCCTGATTTTTTCTGCAAAAATAGGATTTTATACCGTCGGTTTCAGGGTCTGCGGGGCCACCAGGTGGGGACAGCCCACCTGGGCGCGCCAAGAGGGGGCGCGCCCTGGTGGGTTGTGCCCACCCGGGTGCCCCCCTCCGGTGGGTCTTGGCTGTAGAAATTCTTGTTTAGTGTATAAAAAATCCTCGCAAAGTTTCGATCCATTCCGAGAAGTTTTATTTCTGCACAAAAACAACATCATGGTAGTTCTACTGAAAACAGCGTCAGTCCGGGGTTAGTTTCATTCAAATCATGCAAATTAGAGTCCAAAACAAGAGGAAAAGCGTTAGGAAAAGTAGATACGTTGGAGACGTATCAGTAATCATTGTCCATGTCTTTGGCCTCCGTGTAGAATAGGTACCCGTTGATATTGTATGACTGATAGGTCACGAGTTTGGGCGCGGGGCCATGTGCTAAGGCGTGTATGAGCGATCTGTCCGAATGCCCTCTTCCGGGGGATTAGCAAGAAGTTGCTCTTTGAACCAACGTAAGAGAGTGGCATTGTGCTCTATAGTAACTTCGTTGTCCATCTTGAGCATCCCCTTAATTATCATGGTACTTCTTTGCAATGCTTTCTTTGTGTCGTGCGACATAATCATCTACCACATCTAGGTGTTGTAGCACTACTAAGTTAGCCCTGTCAAAGTCGTTCCATCGATCCGAGTAGTCCACGCGTAATTCCCTCCGGCCATTGTTGTGACCTTCTCCTTCGAGCCTCCCATCGTGCTTCTTGACGGGCAAACCAACAATAGGGTCTTCGACACCTATATAATTCTCACAAAAGGAGATGCACTCATGCGTCAGATACCCCTGGATGATGCTCCCATCGGGACAGGACATGTTACGAACGAATCCTTTGATGACCCCATTCATCCTCTTGAACGGCATCATGCTGTGAAGGAATGTCGGCCCGAGGTCGATGATGTCGTCCATGATGTGGACACACAGATGAACCACGACATCAAGGAACGCGGGCGGGAAGTACATCTCATGCTCACATAGTATGACAACGATCTCTTCCTGTAGCCTTCGGAGCTGCTTCACACTTATGGACTTTCGAGAGATAACGTCGAAGAAGTTGCAGAGACCAGTAAGCGTGTCATGGACGTGCTTCTCCATTATCCCTCTAATGGCAACCGGGAGTATCTACGTCATCATCACATGACAGTCATGAGACTCCATCCCGCTGAACCTTTTCTTCTTGGGGTCTAGAAATCTGCTTATCTTCCCACAGTAACCGGAACTGACTTTGACTCCCAGAAGGCACTTGATGAATTGATCGATCTCCTTCGCACTTAATGTGAAGCAATAAGGGGGGCAATAATTCTCCTCCTTCTTGTTGACTTTTCTGCCCCTTTCCCCCTCCTCCGTCGACTTTTTACGGTGGAGATCTTTCCTGATTTTCAAATCTTCCAAGTCTTTCCTTGCCTTCGGCCCATCCTTGGTCTTCTCCGGCATGTTCATCAGTGTGCCAAGCAAACTCTCGAGGACATTCTTCGTGATATGCATTTGATAAAGGCAGTGAGGCATGTCGTGATTGGGCCAGTACTCCAAGTCCCAGAAAACAGACATCGTTTTCCATACCTTTAGCAGCGGCTCCGGCGCCTTTTTCATCTTTCTCAGGGCGGGGCACCGTTCCCAGTTTGTCAACAGCTCGTTGATTTCGGCGCCGCTCCTCTTACATGGAGGTCCTTTATGCTTAGCCAACCCATTGAATAGGTCTCCATGCTTTCTCCACGGGTCATCCTTCTCGAGCCATCTACGATGCCCCATGTACACGATTTTCCCGGACCTGCCATCTTTCGTTGACGTAAGCTGCTGAGACGTTGTATCATCCATGCACCCCGTGCATCCGCAGTATCTGTGGCACACCTGGCGTGAGGTGTACCCGTAACCGAGATAGTCGTGCACCATTGTCATCAGCACGGCTCTCATATGGAAATACTCTCCTTTGCTGGCATCCCATGTCCTTGTCGGTGTTTTCCATAACGTGTCTAGCTCCTCTTTTAGAAGCCCCTTATACAGGTTAATATTATTTCCCGGTTGTTTCGGCCCTTGAATCAGCATGCTCATGTGTATGTACTTTGTCTTCATGCACTTCCATGGGGGGGAGGTTGTACATCCATACAAAGATGGGCCATGTGTTGTGGTTGGTTTTCTGGTTTCCAAACGGATTCATGCCATCGGTACTTCACCAAAGCACGATGTTCCTTGGTTCTTCTGCACCAAATCCATATACGGCGTGGAATGCTTTCCACTGGCTACCATCTATGAGGTGTCTCAGCTTCGGATCATCTCCATCGTTGGGCTTCTTCCTCTCCGCGTGCCAGCGCATGAGCTTTGCTTCCTTAGGATCTACGAAATACCGCTGCAGACGGGGAGTGATCGGAAAGTACCATACAACTTTCTGAGGAGCTTTCTTTCCTGCCTTATTGTATCGAGAAGCATTGCACACTGGACAGCTGGTTTTTTCCGCGTGCTCCCCCCGATAAATGATGCAATCGTTGATGCATGCGTGGTACCTAATGTGTGGCAAATCAAAAGGGCAAACGATTTTCTTGGCCTCCTTGACACTAGTAGGACACAGGTTCCTCGCGGGAAGAACTTTATTATGTAGATACTTCAACTGCTCATCGAGGCTTTTGTCTGTCCATTTGTCTTTGGCCTTCGTCTTTAGAAGTTCGAGCGTGAAACTCAAGCGGGTCACCTCGGGATCGCAACCATCATACAATGGAGTTTTCGAGTCTACTTCAAGTTGCACCAGCTTGGCCTCCTCTCCAGAAGCAGCTCTCTCGCTAGTCGTACTCTTGCCAAGGAGGTCTCGAACATGAGGGTCCTCCACGAGTGCACTTAGTAGCGTCGAAGACTGCGGCATGGCCGCTGCCTCTTCTCCGCCATGTCCGGACTCTTCTTCGCCGTGTCCAGAATCTTCTCCGCCGCTGTTATTTCCGGACTCTTCCCCGTCGCCATGTCCGGCGCCATTGTCTTCGTGTCAATCGGTCATCTCTTCGTCTAGCCCCATGTCGTTATTCCCTGCGATCTGGACGTCCTCATCATCATCATCTTCTTCACTTATCCACCGAGTATAGCCATCCATGAAACCATTCATCAGCAGGTGCGCCTTCAAAGAGCCATGATCAAAAGGGTCCAAAAGGACTCCTTCTTTGCATCTCGCACACGGACATCTAATCCTAGTCCGATTATTTGCATACATGTCCATCACCGCGGATTGCATGTATCGCACCACATTCCATCCACTCACCTTCATGACCGATTGCACGGTATAACAAGCAAAGGGGTTATAAACAAAATGCATGCATGCTTCAAAGTCATATAAAAATATGGCATGACCTTGCCTAAAAATAGGACATATCGAGTTTGCTCGAAATTCACCGAAACGGAAATAAATCAACATTTCGGGAAAACATAAGCAACTCGGGGGCATGTCACTCACACAAATCTCTCCATATCCCAAACACACATATTCCCATTCACACACATATTCCCGTTCTTTAAATGAACAACTTTTTACTCACCTATATATCTCCCGAGAGAGACCGAGCACGGTTAGATGATGCCTTCCACTACCTATAGGGATCGAAAGTGTGGATGGCTAAATAGCTAGCTAGATCTAGTTGTTGGGGAGGCGAGATGACTCTAGCTAACTAATGGAGAGGGAGAGAGATGAGCTAGCTAGATATATATCTATGGATTGGAGGGAGAGCCAAATAAATGAGGAAGATGGAGAAGAGATGCCATTTATGGAGGAGAACTACGGTGGAGAGGGGCATTAATTGGGAGAGAAGAGAGGTAGCAGGAAGAGAGATGAAGGGAAATAACGATGGAGAAGTAACTTAGAGTGGGGAGAGGCGAAAGGAGGGGAGAGGGCAAAGGGGGGAGGGGGAGGGGAGAGGGGTGGGTGAGAACGTGGCAGCCACGCCTAGTAGTAGTGTTGTATTCTTGACAGCGCTGCTGCTATCGCGGTTAGTAGTAGCGCTTGTCAAGAGCAGCGCTACTGCTAAGTGGGGCCCAATAGTAGTAGCGTTGTTGCCTTACCAAGCGCTACTGCTAAACACTTGCAGTAGCGTTGTATTTTGGGCCGCGATGCTACTACAGCTAGCGTCGGTGGGCTCGATGGGCACCACTAAGCAGTAGCATTTTTCTGGTTCCAGTGCTACTGTGATACGTCTCCAACGTATCTATAATTTTTTATTGTTCCATGCTATTATATTATCAAACTTGGATGTTTTATATGCATTTATATGCTGTTTTATATGATTTTCGGGACTAATCTATTAACCTAGAGCCCAGTGCCAGTTTCTGTTTTTCCTTGTTCTTGAGTTTTACAGAAAAGGAATACCAAACGGAGTCCAATTGACGTGCCAATTTTTGATGATTTTTTATGGACCAAAAGAAGCCCCCGGAGTAAAAGAGTTGGGCCAGAAGAGTCCCGAGCTATCCACGAGGGTGGAGGGCGCGCCCTACCCCCTTGCCGCGCCCCCTATCTCGTGGATGACTCGGAGACCCCCCTGACGTGAGACCGACGACAAAAATTCCTATAAATACATAAACCCCAAAAAGAAACCTAGATCGGGAGTTCCGCCGTCGCAAGCCTCTGTAGCCACCAAAAACCAATCGGGACCCTATTCTGGCACCCTGTCGGAGGGGGGAACCATCACCGGTGGCCATCTTCATCATCCCGGCGCTCTCCATGACGAGGAGGGAGTAGTTTACCCTCGGGGCTGAGGGTATGTACCAGTAGCTATGTGTTTGATCTCTCTCTCTCTCTCTCACTCTCTCTCTCTCTCTCTCTCTCTCGTGTTCTTGATTCGGCATGATCTTGATGTATCGCGTGCTTTTTATAGTTGGATCTTATGATGTTTCTCCCCCTCTACTCTCTTGTAATGGATTGAGTTTTCCCTTTGAAGCTATCTTATCGGATTGAGTCTTTAAGGATTTGAGAACACATGATGTATGTCTTGCATGTGCTTATCTGTGGTGACAATGGGATATTCGCATGATCTACTTGATGTATGTTTTGGTGATCAACTTGCGGGTTCAGTGACCTTGTGAACTTATGCATAGGGGTTGGCACACGTTTTCGTCTTGACTCTCCGGTAGAAACTTTGGGGCACTCTTTGAAGTACTTTGTGTTGGTTGAATAGATGAATCTGAGATTGTGTGATGCATATCGTATAATCATACCCGCGGATACTTGTGGTGACATTGGAGTATCTAGGTGACATTAGGGTTTTGGTTGATTTGTATCTTAAGGTGTTATTCTAGTACGAACTCTAGGATAGATTGAACGGAAAGAATAGCTTCATGTTATTTTACTACGGACTCCTGAATAGATCGATCAGAGAGGATACCTTTGAGGTGGTTTCGTACCCTACAATAATCTCTTTGTTTGTTCTCCGCTATTAGTAACTTTGGAGTGACTCTTTGTTGCATGTTGAGGGATTGTTATATGATCTAATTATGCTATTATTGTTGAGAGAACTTGCACTAGTGAAAGTATGAACCCTAGGCCTTGTTTCGAAGCATTGCAATACCGTTTCTGCTCACTTTTATCGCTTGCTACCTTGCTGTTTTTATATTTTCAGACTACAAATACCCATATCTACCATCCATATTGCACTTGTATCACCATATCTTCGCCGAACTAGTGCACCTATACAATTTACCATTGTATTGGGTGTGTTGGGGACACAAGAGACTCTTTGTTATTTGGTTGCAGGGCTGTTTGAGAGAGACCATCTTCATTCTACGCCTCCCACGGATTGATAAACCTTAGGTCATCCACTTGAGGGAAATTTGCTACTGTCCTACAAACCTCTGCACTTGGAGGCCCAACAACGTCTACAAGAAGAAGGTTGTGTAGTAGACATCATACTGCTAAGGCATTACATGTAGTGCTGCCTGGGACCAGCGCTACTGCTAATTAGCAGCAGCGCCTGTTCTTTTCCAGCGCTACTACTGATGTCCTACCTATAAGCATTTTCCTAGTAGTGTCTCCCCTCACGCACACGCCCGGGTACACCCACGGTGGAGTGCATTTGCACACGAAAAGGCAGGTAAGGTGACACTTTGAGACATCTAGTCGTCCACTTAATGTGGGTCTAGGACCAAATTTCAGCCATACCAAGTGCGACCTGAACGCGGTGGCACAGTTGTTGATCGAGTTTCTTTTTACAGGTACGTTAAATAAAAAAAGATGGCTCTGCGCGTATTGAATTTAAAAAAATCGCTACGGAGAGAAAAACAATTACTACTCCACTAGTCCACTTCGGGACTTGCTTACTAGGGTTGTTCTCTTCTTCTCACTCTCTCACCCCCTCCAGATCTAGACAAGACCGCGGTGTCCACTCTCTTTGTCTCTCTCTCTTCTCTCCGGTTGACACAGATCCGACCGGATACCTTCCGCTGGTGGTCGCAAGTGGTGAGGGAGGAAGGCGACGCGCGCCATCTTCTCTTACCTAGCACCGGCATGGGAGGTCCTCCTCACCCTTGCTCCCTGCCATCGAGTTGGCAGATCTCGCCGCCTGCCTCGCCATATCCTGCCGACCGGAGGTATAACTTATTTTAGAACCGGGCTTGTACTAATGGCCCAGCTCCCCATGTTGATGCATCCCTTTTTTTCATCAAGTTAGGATTGCTCCCCACATCACTGCATCATGCATGTGGATATTCTTCTAGTATTACAAAGCTCCCCATGTAGCTAGCTCCGTCGGCTTGTCGAACACTCGAACACCACCTAAATTTTTACTATTAGAGGAAAAAGGTACTACACATACTGGCTAACAAACCGATCTCTTGGTTGGAAAGGGAAATAAAGATGCTAGCATGGCCGGTCTCTTGGTCGAAAAAGGACAGAAAATGGGGGGTGTTGGGTCGACAATGCAACCGAGAATGGGCATGTCTAGATTTCTTGTGGTCACATAGAAAAGGTTACTGGCGAGAACAAAAAATGCACAAATCCAGATATGCTTTGCATGTCTGCCGCACTCGGAAACACCTCTACCTCACCACTTTATGCCTCGGTGGATGTAAAACATTCTTGTGCCTCCCTTGTCCCTATGCCCTTACTGCTGTTGTTAATCTAACATCACAGGTAAAATGAAAGAATGCCACTATTAATGTGATGTCGCTGTTAAGTAATGTTGCTGTCAATCTATTGCCATTGGTAAAATGAATCAATGTGACCACCCGTTTATGAAATGCTTATGTCTTGCTTTATTTCTCATAAAGAGTGTTTTGGGCCGTTACACTAAACTCTGACACCGGTAACATAGCTGCTTATCTGTTGAACTGCACAAAATTTAATTGCACAATGGTTGACACGACGATGTGTTTCTCCTTTCCGTATGACTCTTTGTTAGAATGGATGTTTCCGTATGACGGTGCTCCTAATATTCCTACATTCGTAACTGGGTAGAATGACAAATGCAAGATGAAATAAGCTTATTCGTACGTTGACTTGCTGTTTGCAGTGTGGAACGCGCCTGTCATGTGTGGAGGAGCAAACAAGCACTGCAGCCGCGCCGTCAACGCAAGATAAAAGAGACCTAGTCATTGATGGCCTGGCCAGCGAGTAGGAGTTGTGCAAACGACGGTGCATTATTTTAGTGGAACTGCACAAAAAAGATATTGGGGTTAGTCGAACAAATTTTCTAAAGCCACACGGAAGGAATTGCGCTCATCGATTGCATAGAATTTCCTCCGTGCCATCATAGGAGATCCCAAGGTGGAAATCAACTAACCACCTATAAAATTATGCATAATCTTTCTCACGCAGGTCAGTATCCCCTTTGTCAAGATGATCGTCTTTTGCCATGTCGAGCTATTGATATGTGCTACTGTTTTACGTCATCGTTTAAGTACAGCGCTTTCCTATCTTTTCACATTCAGGACAATGAAGATGATTTCAGTGGAACTGCACAAAATGGTCTGATGTTGAGTGATCTCTATTGCCTCCTCTGTTTGCTGCAATGTGTCAACGTAAATTGCAAGATGAGCCATCAAGCTAGCTGTGTAGTTGCCAACATGCTCAAAGTGCACGCAACATTGAGCAGAGAGAAGCATGTGCAGCAAATTAATGTGTGCGTAGGGATTCCCTTTGCTTAGAGAAGCATCAATCGTTTTTTCTTTATTTCTACACCTTCTCACAGCTTTGTCTTGGTTATAGTCTTGTGAATCATTTAGATGCGTAAACATGCTGAACTTAAGTGCTTGTGAATGTTAGCTAGTATGCATACCGTATCTTGTGAAGCTTAGTTTAGTGTGAATGGTGACTAGCATGTCAACCTTTACAATCTATGTATATTGTGGGCATGTTATTTGACCCCTCATTTTGCCGCGCTATGACCAGTGTGAGTGTCTGGATGCAGTACTACATCCTCTAATTTGGTGGATGCCAAGCTGGCCCGTGAAGGAGCTATATCTTTTTTTCAAGTTGAAAAAGGTTACTGATGAGGAGCCATAAGCTGGGGGCGTCTCTTTTTTTCGTTCGAATTGTCAATAAGCTGGGAGAGCTAGAGAGTGTCTCTTATGGGCTGCCTATAGTGTTAAGACAGTCCAGGACAAAACACAACAACCGACCAGGCCGATACAATAGCAAATCCATCTTAAAGTCCATTTGTTTTTTTCGAGGAAAATCCCATATTTCTTGAAGAGGGGCGATCCCAGAGAAACCCTCCCTCCTCCTCGCCTTGACTTATTGTAGCTCGCTGGACTCTCCCGCTCCCGTCTCCCCCCAATCGCCCCCGCTCCCCATCTTCCTCACTTGTACAGAAAACCCCCACTCACCTTCTTCCTCACTCGTACAGAAAACGCCTGCTCCTCTTATTCCTCGGTCCTACAAAAAAAACCAGCCCTCCTTCTTCCCCACTCTCACTGCCACTAGGCTCATCTCTCACTCCTCTGCTCAAACCCGTGAGCTCGGCTCGGCGCCCGTAAGGAAAATGGAGTCGGCTGGCCCCAGCGCCAAGAAGATGAGGCTCCCACCAGCGGCGATCCCGGTTGTAGATCTCGCACTCGGTAGCATGGGGAGAAGCGGCGAGCCCCCCCCCACCTGGATCTGAGGAACCCGTAGAATCTCTGGTGGACCGCCTCAGCGATCTCCCGAATGCCATCCTTGGGGAGATCGTCTCCCTTCCCCCCACCAAGGATGGCTACCGCACACAAGTCCTCGCATCTCGGTGGCGCACTCTCTGGCGCACCGCACCTCTTAATCTCGATTGTCGTCAGATATCTGTCCTTCCTGAATTTGAACTCCTCAAAGCCATCGTCTCCTCCCACCAGTGCCCCGTTCAATGCCTCTGCATCCCGACACGCTACCTACTGTCCATACCCTGCATGGTGGACGCATGGCTAACATCCACTGAATTCGAAAAACTCCAGCAGCTTGAGTTGTACCACTACTACGAAAAATACATACCCCCACCCCAACTCCATGTATTTGTTCCCAAACCACCAGTGTCCATCTCGTGGTTTTCCTCCTCTCTCCAAACCCTCACCATAGCCCAGTGCCATCTGCCAAACAATCTGGTACTGATGATTCGACTCCCACTGCTAAAAAGACTTCCGCTTGTGGTGGTTGATTTGTCGGAGGCCTCACTACACAACATCATGCAATCCGGTTGCCCTGCCCTAGAGCGCTTGCTTCTTGTTTTCGGATTAGAAATCTGTATCCATTGTCTCCAGATAAAGTCGCCTCACCTTCAAAGCATTCGAATTTGTTTTGAAGGACAGCAGCTCATCATCGAAGATGCCCCTTCACTTCAAAGGTTGCTCCTTGATTATTGTTTTATACCTTCGCAAATAATTGTCGTCTCTCTGCCTAAACTTGAGGCCTTGGGTGTAATTCGTCATCCGTTTGAAGATCACGACATGGTGTTTGGCTCCACACTTATTCGGGTACTGTATATTATCATCTACACTTTTCTAATCACAAGCTGCATTTGTCATCTGTGTGCATAAGTTTTATATCATCTTGGACTACACTTTGGATACTAATATTATGTTATATGATCAATGAAGAGTTCGTCCATTGATAGCCTCCCAATGGTGTTGGATTCTGTCAAGATCTTATATATCAGAATGTTTAGTATTGATCTGAAAAAAATTATTGGCTTGCTGCGATGCTTTCCATGTCTGGAGAATTTGTATATAGAGGTGATTATTTCATGCACATTGAAAGCCCATATATATTGTACTATAATTACCGTTTGGTTGTCGCTCTATCGACATACTCTTTTTTTAGACCTTAACTGTTTTCAATCTTCATGTCTATGTAGGCAGCAACACATGGAGAAAAACATATAACCAATCGGTGGCATAATAAGTACCAGGATTTTCTAAGTTCTCATGACATTCGTTTGAGGACAATAACGGTGGAAGGTTATGCATCCAACCAGGCAAACAGAAACTTCATCACATTCTTCTTGTTGAATGCGAGGTTACTATTTTCCATGAGGCTAAAGTTTTTCAACAAGAAATTTCTCATGGATGGATATGTTGAACAGCAAAAAAAGAAGTTCCAGGTCGACAAATGGGCTTCTGAACATGCTCGGCATCTATTTACAACAACTTGTCGTCATATGCTAGTAAAGTTTTTGGCACAGGATGTTGATTTTATGGATCAGACCGACCCATTTGTTTGTGACTGCCAAAAACAATGGTTGGGTTAGATGTTATTGCCATGCATGTTCAGTCTGGGTTTTGTCTAAACCTGATGAACAATTAATCCTTGGGCTTTTGTACCGTTTGTAAGCTTGAGTTAGATGTTGTTACCATTTTCAACTCGGCTGTGACTGTCATATTTTCTCTAAAACAAGGCAAATGGCTTGCCATTTCCTTTATTAAAAAGAGAAATATTGTAATAAATCCCAACCAAGGGAAATAGCATCACTCTCGCCGGTTGCTTGAGCTCATTGTGCATTACAGAACCCAAGTGCTTAGTGCTCGCCAGTACCCACAAACTTATTTTCAGCTAGCACACGAAGTAGGCTTTTATTCTTCATGAGAAAGGCTGCATGGCGGTGTCAGATTTGGATTCTGACATTTGGGGCCTACAAGGAAAAGGCCTATCCAAGGCGGTGTTGACTTAGTCAACAAACTATTTTACCTTCTAGCCGTTGGATTGACATCCAACATCTGTAGTGTTTCTTCTATCTCTTGTCTTCTTCCTCCAGCCGCCCAAAGCAAACCATGCCATTGGTCCCGCCTGCTCCCGCCTTACACGGCTGGGTGCGCCTCCGCCGCCGTACCGTATGCTCCAACAATGGCCAGTCCATCCCCTCTATTCCTCCACACTTCCTGTTACTCTCCGGCAATGTCAGCCCCGACCCGCACCCGCACCCAAACCAGTCAACCCTCGTACTCCCCTCCGCCTGAAACTACACTGTCGCATCTTCTACGGCTCCTGTTCGTTCCCGTCCGAGGCCTCCCGTCGTGCTCTGCCTTGGTTCGCTTGCCGTGCGCGGTGCGCTGCCATCTGGCGTTGTCAACGTGGTAAACAACCGAGAGGAATAAGGAGATGACTGTACGTGGAGAGGATGACAGTAGGGACTCACCAGGGTCATGGCAGTATGCAAGCAAGTGCCTCGTTATTACAAGCCCCAAAAAATGGTTCCTCCTAATGGTTGGACATCTGGGTCCCACACCATTGTCAATGTAGTCAAATCAAAGAATTACACAACGAGCGGCTGACACCAGGGACCCAGCAGGTCACGCAGTTGTTATTACCTTTTTTTGAGGAACAAGCAGTTGTTATTTACTAGTTTTAGAGACGGATCGGGGTAACAACGAGGCTGTGCGGGGGTTGTGGCCCGTCTAGCCATGGTTTTATTTTATGTTTACCACATCATGAGCCCAGTTGTGTTTTTTTCTTTCTGAAAATGGTTAGCCCAGTTCAACCATTTCTAAAGGAATACCCAACGGAGGCCTACTTGCTTTCTCAGCCAAGCTGGGCTGCAAATCTTAAGGCGAGAGCGATGTATTCGCTTGCCTAGAAAATGAAGTAGTAAGAAGTGGGATGTAAATTTTAAAAACACAGCAAACCGACAATTAGTTTCAAATATCTTTTTTAAGATTTCGATCTTTCGAATTTAATTTTTTTTGCAGGGAAAATTGTGTTGGATTTTTAATTGATATAAATTTATTATTTTTAAATTAGTTTGAACGTGATTCAAAATTTCGGGATTAAACACAGTTCAGACTGCACCAAAATATGAAAATTTCGTTAAATTTTTAACTGTGGCCAAAATATGGGTTGTAATGGTAACAAAAGGAACATGGGCTTCAAAAAATTCCTTAAGAATTAGCCAATGGGTTGTACATTTATTAGCAATAATGGCAGATGTGTTGTATGTTGTTTTCCACATACTAGGTTGACACGTACGCTTTCCTAAAAAAAGGTTGACATGCACGCAAGCCCGTGTCAACTTAGTTAACACACAAGAGCAGTGAATGTTGGATGTCCATCAAACAACTGTGGTGCTTCTTAAATATCTGCTCTTCCTACTCCAGCCGCTCAAACCAGTGCCGACGGGACTGCCTGCTCCCTCCTCCCATGGCCGGCTTTGCTGCCGCGCAGGCCTCACCGCCCCACCCTACTCCCATCGCTGGCATGGCCATCCCTGTACTCACCCAGACCTCATGTTATTCTCCGGCGACGGCAGCCTCACACTGCAGCCGAACCAGTAAACCCTCGTGCTCCCGTCCGCATGGGAAACAACTTCCGAGTCTTCCCCGGCTCCAGGTGATTCCCTTCCTAGGCCTCGCCGTCGTCCACCGCCTTGGTGCTCTCGGCGCGGCGTGGTCAACGTGGTCAAGGAACGAGTTCCATCAGAAGAGGATTGTACATGCAGAGGCTGACAGCTGGGTCGACGACCGCAGCAAGGAAGTGCCTCCTTATTACGCGCAAAATAATGATTCCTCCACCTGACAGCGCGGACCCACTGGAAGGGCCTCTGTATTTTGCGGAAAAAAATGATTCCCCCTGAAAGCTGGGACCCACCAGCTATATCTTTAGACGCAAGAAAGTGCCTCCATATTAGGCGCGAAAAAAAAGATTCTTCCCCCTGACAGCTGGGACCCTCCAGCTATGTCTTCACACGCAAGGAAGTGTGTCCTTATCCTCCCTGACAGCTGGGACCCACCGATCGAAGCGTACATAGCCTTGTCTGTCTGGTCGTTAACGTGTACGTACATACTGGTCGATCGGTCTCTCTGCAATGATGAACCGTGGCCGAGCAAGCAGCGTCACGTGTAGTAGTAGAGCCCCCGACGTAGCAGTTCAGGTAGTCCACTCTAAACTGTGTACACCTACGTACAGCCAGATGCCAAAAAATATGGCCACGTACGTACATACGGGCGCGGTCTCGAATGCCTACTCATGCATACATACGGCCAGGGCACATGTACATGGAGAGACAACAAACGGCAGCAACGGCGTCCTGTTCATCGGAAGACAACCGGCTGGGTTGGAACGGAGAAACTGCGTCATGTTCATCGGGAGCTAACCGGCTTGGACGGAACAGCCAAAACGGGGTGTGGCGTACCGTATAACAGAGGGAAATGACCTTCTTCTGGAGCACGTATGGTCGAAATGGGGTCTTGTTCATCGGGAAGGGTCTGGCGTACCGCAAAATGGAGGAAAAAGACTTGTGTTCGAGCGCTATGGTCGAAACAGGGGTCCTGTTCATCGGGAGGGGTGTGGCGTACCGCAAAATGGACTCCATGGGCTACTGTTCACCCACCGTCGACTTCCTTGAGCCTCCACCTGCACTGTTCATCCACCGCGTCTTCCTCCTGCCTCCACCTGCTATTGTTCATCCACGGGCTATTGTTCAGCTAGCCCTCCACCGGCTACTGTTCACCAGCCCTCCACAGGGTCCTGTTCATCCACCCCCAGCCAGCTCGGCTGTAATGGCATGTGGCACCCCGGCTCAGATACACCGGAACGCCCCGTATTCCAGCCAAGAGATCGAGGTGAAATCTTTTGGAATACGACACTTCTTGGCATAGAACAAATCAGCTCTTATGACAAAGGATAATGATACAAGGGTCCGATATTACAAAGGATCACATCAGCACGGCGACACTACGCCTGCGATACTACACTTGCTCTACACTAGCAGTGGAATACTTCTAGCAGTGGAACACGACGAAGGTGAACTCCACTCCGTTGGGACTCTGGCTGGGACACGATCTAGCTCGCACGCACGGTAACCTCGACAAGAAATCAATCAATCACGGCATCACCTGCAATCTGGCATGACACGCTAGGTCAGTACATTGAATGTACTCGCAAGCTCACAACAACCAAAAGCATCGAGGCAAAACAACAACATAGCATTAAACGGGTAAATTAAATCAACAGCTACCATGATTGCAAAAGCAACTACTAAGCATGACATGAAACTACTACAATGTTGATAAACCAACATCTAAATCTCAATAACCATCTCACTCTTGGCTATCCGGCCAAGCAATATACCATCTCGATCACCTCGTGATCAAAATCTCCACATGATCACCTCGTGACCACATCACAAACTAAATGATCATCCTCAAGATCATCTCAACATCATCATGGGCATCCTGCCAAACTATTACTGATCACATCACAAACATATAAGTCATATAAAAGTCATTCCATCATGTGAGTGTTGATCGAATGGTGTGACCAAGTACGAACTTGTGCCCATGACTGAGGACGCGGCTATCGATAGAGTAAACACACACTCTATAGAGGTTAGCACACTATACCCACATCACAGAACCCATGGCCTCTTGCTCCCATTCGGGTGGACCAACGGCGTTCCAACAAAACCAATCTACTGCCATGACACTCCCGTCCACTCCGACCAACACCCCCTTTGGGTTCAGTCCTGGGTGGCCCCGATGTCAACTCGTGAAACCAACGGCCACCGTCGTAGCAAAACATAAACGGTACCAAACGGGGACAAAAAGGGCCCTATCCACACAAGGTTATGTCTGCTTACCTGGCCAGGGTAACGCACACCCATAACCTTCCCTCGTTGGAGGCACCGGCGAGAGACATGACAATAGACCGCATTAGGGCCTTACCATAAAGGCAAATGTGGTTGCACTGGAAAAGCCTGGTTCGGTGGGACCTAGCCAACTTAATGACGGAATTTATCCCTGAAGTATATCTGCGATAACTGATACTCCAATATCATATCAACCTGTAATCCGAGTCATAGAAATTTCCAACAAATAATCCAGAGCATACTATCATCATATAAAAATAATCCGAGGGCAACATATCACTACTATCATGATGAATCCAAGAATTAAGATACTACTAATCCAATAGCAAGATCAAAATATTAACCTAAGATCCTCATGATAACATCATATCCAAAATAATACTCGAAAGCATAGCATCCAATACCATCATAAAAATAATATAAGCCACTAATAATCCAATGGCACATGTCATCCTCGTAAGCTGCAAAATATTAATCCTAGAAGTCCAAGCAACATCATGGCAATAGCAAGATCAAAATATCACTCCGAGAAATGCCATGAACAATTCATATGTAGCGAAAGCAGTATTTTAAACAAGTTCAAATAGTTTAAACCATGGCATTACATTGCAATCATGCAAATGGAGGGTGTGGCTTGCCTGGGGGGAGGGATTCATCGGGAGAAAGTGCGAGAAGCTCGCGGAAAGAATCACCGAAAAACGTTCTCTCGGAGGTGACTAAATAAGGGCAAGGGCATAATGGTCATTTCCAAAATATGACAACATCATGAAAATGATACCAACAAAACGGGCTCGACGAGACGAAGTGGGCTTTGGAATCACCTCATTTGGAGTTGTGAGCAAAAAGAAATGATTATTTTTCTGCCAGGGACCCATCTGTAAGAAAAAATCCACAAATAAGTCCCTGACTGGAAAAACTGAAAACGGATTTGCTGAAATACGCTTTCTAGAAAAGGAAAGCGCATTTTTGCCCACAGCCGCCTCGATTTACGCTTCCAATTAGGGAAAATGTATTCCTGGGAATACGTTTCCACTAATCCAGCGTGGCAAGGCGGGGCCGGGCTCCGGTGTCGCTGATGGGCGGGTCCCACCGCGGCTTCTCTCTCCTCCCTGCTCCTTCTTCTTCTCCCCCCGACACCGCATGCAGAGCAGAGGAGGGATGCCGGCATCGGCGCTCGTTCCGGCGACTCGGGCCACCTCCGGCGAAGCTCGGATCGCCGAAGTGTTCAAGACGACGAGGAGCACCCGTCCCTTAATCTCACGCACGCCGGGGAGCATTGGACAGAGTGGGCTCATGGCCGTAGCCGATGGGGCTTCGGTCGGAGTTGAAGACGAGGCCATGGTGAATCCGGTGATGAACAAAGAGAAGCGGGAGATGCTCCGGTGGCTGGGTCGTCTTCTGGTCGTGGAGAGAAGGAGGGAGAAGGTCTGGCTTGCCGGAATCAAAGTGAACAGCGGCGGTGGCCATGGCAGCCAACCGCGGAGAGGAGGAGCTCTGGGGCTCGGGGAAGTAGATGGGCAGGGTCCTCGGAAGGAGAGGGAATGGCTGGTGAGGAGAGATGCGGCTGGGGCTGCTTAAATAGCCGAGGGAGGAGAGGGCCGACCCGGTTGCCGCTGTGCGCGTCCGGCCGAGGCTCTGTCGAGCTCATCGATCATGGGGAGGGCAACGGAACACGATGAGGCAACAATGACAAGCTTCGCGGGGCAGAGGAGGCCAAGGGGGCACGGGGAGGAAAAAGACGGGCGACGAACAGAGCCATGTCGACCACTGTTCGCCCGTGGGCGCGCGGCGGCGAGCGCCGACGAGGAGGTTTCTAGAGGGGGAGAGGGGTCCCGAGTGAAGACGACGATGAGGGGGGGTTATGAGTGGAATTGGACCACAAAACAACAAAGTTGCTTTATAACTTTATTTTTGGTCCAGAAATTTGATCTAGATGATGCACTCACATGGAGTATCAACTTGAGCTGAAATTTGGCCAGGCCTGATGATATGGTCATAACACTAGTAGAAAACAGGGCTTTGGTCCATGCTTTGCCAGCCCATTAGTCCCGGTTCAGCCACAAACCGGGACCCATGGGGGCATAGGTCCCGGTTCGTGAGGCAAGGGGGCCGACCGGGCCTCGTGGGGTATTGGTCCCGGTTCGTCTGGACCCTTTGGTCCCAGTTCCACACACGAACCGGGACCAATGGACCTCGCTCCTGGCCCACAACCATTGGTCCCGGTTCGTGGCTGGAACCAGCACCAAAGGTGGTCCTTTAGTCCCGGTTCCAGCCATGAACCGGGACCAATGAGATGCCTATATATACCCCCTCGCCAGCGAGCAGAGCACTCCACACTGCTCTGCTTTTCCAGCCGGCGAGGGGAGAGCTTTGTGGTGCTTTAGCTCACCGCCTATGCACATGATGTGTTCGATGAAATGCCCGAGCCACCTTAAGCTTTCTCCATTTTTCTCGAGATTTGTCTAGGTTTGGCGGTCCGTCCTGTCCCGTCCCCGCCCTCACCGCTGTCGATCGCCCGCGCCGATCTCGTCGCCGGCACCACCGTGGTGAGCCTCTTGATCTTATCTTCTTTCTAAAATAAAAAAGTTCTTACGTGTATGATTTAGATAGATACTTGCATAATTTTCTAAATTTTATTATTGTTTGTTATTATATAGTGCGATGGTTTTGGTATCCCCTTCCTTCGGCCCTCGTCCTGTCTATGATTCGGATGTGGTATATATTATCTTTTATAACTATTTGGTTCATTTATTGTTTATGACAATTATGCCGACCAACGTGACATAAATTTTATTTATCTAGGAGGTATGTGAACCAGAAATTCCAACCGACCCTATTGTCAAGAGGTTAAATTTAGTTGAAGAAGAAAACAATTACTTGAAGGAAAAATTAAAAAAATTGAGGAGGAGAATATGATATTGGAGTTGCATGTTGCGAATGTCGTCGATGATCACAAGATCAAGATGGATGCAATGCGCTTGAACATTATAAAGATTAGAAAATATGCCATTCATACCGAGTCTTGGTATCATTATGCCGTTGGATCAATTGTTACCTTGGTTGCGATTATGATCGAATTTGTTGTTGCGTTGAAATGTTTTACATAGTTTAAATGTATGGTTTAATTAGATGCTCTGGAGAACTATGTATGTACTTTGGTTTTAATGTGATGATGAACTTCTATTAATTTGGTCACTTATCTATTCATGATCATCTGTAATGGTTTTCGACACACTTAATTATATATAATGCACGCAGATGAACCGACAATGGATGTACGGTAACAGATGCACCTCCGAGTACATTGAGGGCCTGCATAATTTTCTCCCAGTGGGTGAGGCAAACAAGCAGAATGGGTTTATGTGTTGTCCATGCCCTAGCTATGGGAATACGAGGTCTTACTCTGACTCAAAAACCCTCCACACCCACCTGCTCTATAAGGGTTTCATGCCACACTATAATGTTTGGACCAAGCACGAAGAAATAGGGGTTATGATGGAAGACAACAAAGAAGAAGAGGCTGATGACAACTATGTGCCCCCTGAATACGGTGATGCTGCAACGGGGGAAGCTGAAGATCAAGAGGAACCAGATGATGTGGCCGATGATGATCTCCGCCGGGTCATTGTTGATGCAAAGAGACAGTGCGAAAGTGAAAAGGAGAAGCTGAAGTTCGATCGCATGTTAGAGGGTCACGAAAAAGGGTTGTACCCCAATTGCGAAGATGGCAACACAAAGCTCGGTATCGCACTGGAATTGCTGCAGTGGAAGGCAGAGAATGGTGTGCCTGACAAAGGATTTGAGAAGCTACTAAAAATATTGAAGAAGAAGCTTCCAAAGGATAACGAATTGCCCGACAGTACGTACGCAACAAAGAAGGTTGTATGCCCTCTAGGCTTGGAGGTGCAGAAGATACATGCATGCCCTAATGACTGCATCCTCTACCGCGGTGCGTACGAGGATTTGAACGCATGCCCGGTATGCGGTGCATTGCGGTATAAGATCAGACGAGATGACCCTGGTGATCTTGATGGCGAGCGCCCCAGGAAGAGGGTTCCTACCAAGGTGATGTGGTATGCTCCTATAATACCATGGTTGAAACGTCTGTTAAGAAAGACGGGAAGTTGAGAGCACCCGCTGACGGGTTGTAGTGGAGAAAAATCGAGAGAAAGTACTGGGAGGAGTTTGCAGGTGACGCAAGGAACGTATGGTTTGGTTTAAGCACGGATGGCATTAATCCTTTTGGGGAGCAGAGCAGCAATCACAGCACCTGGCCCGTGACTCTATGTATTTATAACCTTCATCCTTGGCTGTGCATGAAGCGGAAGTTCATTATGATGCCAGTTCTCATCCAAGGCCCTAAGCAACCCGCCAATGATATTGATGTGTACCTAACGCCATTAGTTGAAGAACTTTTATAGCTGTGGAATGGAAACGGTGTACGTGTGTGGGATGAGCACAAACAGGAGGAATTTTACCTGCTTGCGTTGCTGTTTGTAACCATCAATGATTGGCCTGCTCTCAGTAACCTTTCAGGACAGACAAACAAGGGATACCACGCATGCACGCACTGTTTAGATGACACCGAAAGTATATACCTGGACAAATGCAGGAAGAATGTGTACCTGGGGCATCGTCGATTTCTTTCTACCAACCATCTATGTCGAAAGAAAGGCAAGCATTTTAAAGGCGAGGCAGATCACCGGAAGAATCCCGCCATGCGTACCGGTGATCACGTACTTGCTATGGCCAATGATTTACAAGTAATCTTTGGAAGGGGTCCCAGCGGACTATCTATTCTGAATGACGCTGAGGGACGCGCACCCATGTGGAAGAAGAAATCTATATTTTGGGACCTACCCTATGGGAAAGACCTAGAGGTCCGCTCTTCAATCGACGTGATGCACGTGATGAAGAACCTTTGCATGAACCTACTAGGCTTCTTGGGCATGTATGGGAAGACAAAAGATACACCGGAGGCACGGGAGGACCTGCAACGTTTGCATGAAAAAGACGGCATGCCTCCAAAGCTGTATGAAGGTCCTGCCAGCTATGCTCTTACCAAAGAAGAGAAGGAAATCTTCTTTGAATGCCTGCTCAGTATGAAGGTCCTGTCTGGCTTCTCGTCGAATATAAAGGGAATAATAAATATAAAGAAAAAGTTCCAGAACCTAAAGTCTCATGACTGCCACGTGATTATTACGCAACTCCTTCCGGTTGCATGGAGGGGGCTTTTACTAGAAAATGTTCGATTAGCCATTGTGAAGCTATGTGCATTCCTCAATGCAATCTCTCAGAAGGTGATCGATCCAGAAATCCTACCAAGGTTAAGGAGTGATGTGGTGCAATGTCTTGTCAGTTTCAGGCTGCTGTTCCCACCATCTTTCTTCAATATCATGACGCACATCCTAGTTCATTTAGTCAACGAGATTGTCGTTCTGGGCCCTGTATTTCTACACAATATGTTCCCCTTTGAGAAGTTCATGGGAGTCCGAAAGAAATATGTCCGTAACCACGCTAGGCCAGAAGGAAGCATCTCCATGGGCCATCAAACAGAGGATGTCATTGGGTTTTGTGTTGACTTCATTCCTGACCTTAAGAAGATTGGTCTCCCTCAATCGCGGTATGAGGGGAGACTGACTGGAAAAGGCACGCTAGGAGGGGACTCAATAATATGTAGGGACGGGCATTCTTGGTCTCAAGCACACTACACAGTTCTACAGAACTCTACCTTGGTCACCGCGTATGTTGATGAACACAAGAACATTCTGCGCTCCAAACACCCAGAGCAGTGTGACGACTGGATTACATGTCAACACATCGGGACTTTCGGCAGTTGGTTGGAAACACGTTTCAGAGGTGACAACACTATTTCTGATGAGCTGTACTCATTGGCCAGGGGACCATCTTCTACTGTATTAACTTACAAAGGATACGAGATAAATGGGGATACATTTTACACGATCGCCCAAGATCAAAAGAGCACCAACCAAAACAGCGGTGTCCGCTTTGATGCAGCAACCAAGAGGGGAAAGGACACATATTATGGTTACATAGTGGACATATGGGAACTTGACTACCAACATGATTTTAAGGTCCCTTTGTTTCAGTGCAAATGGGTCAATTTGTCAGGAGGCAGGGTACAAGTAGACCCACAGTACGGAATGACAACAGCGGATCTGAACAATCTTGGGTACACAAACAAACCATTCGTCCTAGCCAATGATGTGGCGCAGGTTTTCTATGTGAAGGACATGTCTACCAAACCGAGAAAAAGAAAAGATAAGGAAGCGAATACATCATACGATGAGCCAAAGCACCACATAGTTCTTTCAGGAAAAAGAGACATCATGGGATTGGAGGGCAAGACAGACTTGTCTGAAGATTATGAAAAGTTTCGTGAAATTCCTCCCTTCAAAGTCAAGGCTGACCCAAGCACCCTATTAAACGATGAAGAAAAGGACACAAGCAAAGAAAGAGTGAAGACTTTCTCTCCACAACTGTTATGATGATGCCTTTGATCTAGAATATCACTGCACTTACATATGAAGAAATGGAATGCCTTTTGTAACAGATGAGTTTTCGTCCGAAACGCTGATACTTCGAAAGAGATTGTCCATTTTGTACACGAAGTGCATCCAGTTTTGTTGTAACCCTCTCAACTTTTTAGAACATGCTATGTGGGTGAAATGATGATACCATGCCAACTTTCGACCTTTTCAGAGTTCATTTGTAGTGCTTTTCAATTTCAGGGTCATATAGCTCAAAAAATCAGTAAATGCATGAAAAATAACAAATGAAATTTGAGAGGGTTGAAAATTGATGATGTGGCTTTGAATGGTGCATTTTGAACACACAAAAAGTCTGGAGTTCAAATAAATTCAAAAAAATGAAATGTCTTTTGTAACAGATGAGTTTTCGTCCGAAACCCTGA